>NC_056729.1:1234997560-1235346310 GCF_019279795.1 Protopterus annectens
CCTGAATTGTCATCTTACCCAATGTTAGCTGCACCTGAAGTATCTCTGATGCATTACGTTGGGCTACCAGTCTGGAGGTGTGCGCATCCTTTATGAATATGGGAACAGCACCACCTTTGGAGCGTCTGTCCAAGTTCTGGGGCCGAAAGGTGTGGAATGAGTTATAGCCTGGTAGTGCAGGGGTGCTTTTCTGCTGCCTTGAACCAGGTCTCTGTTACAACATAAATGTTGATGTTCTCCATTTTAAGGAGTGCTTCGAGTGAGTGCATTTTGAGATTTAGACTTCTAGCGTTGAGCAGCATGACCCTCAGACTGCATTTGTTTGCAGCTGCTACGGTGGACATGTACAGAAGAACATTACCAAAGTCAGTATACCAGGTTATGATGCCATAATTCTGACACCTTGGGTTATATTAAACAATATTAGTCACTCTTATGTAGCTCTGAAAACAATGGTTATGAAATACAGTCAGAACATGTACATGAAGATGGATTATACATCTATCATTAATGTCAGTTTAATAACAAGAGTGAACAAATGGGTTATAGATCTGTTACAAATAATTTTAAGATTTAAAAAAATATAGAACATTTTTGAGGTATTTTATGTGAAGATTCTGTGATTTCAAAACTTATTCCATGGAAACTTGAGCTTACCTAAGGCCCAGGACACCCACTCACAGAACACTATGCAATATAAGGTAGTGACGTGCTACATAATTAATGCTACTATTGTAATGTTCACATATGGAAACCACAATCAATCCATATTTATTAAACTGACACTTTCATTTAAAGAAAATATGTATGTTAGCAATTCTGTAACTGTACCAGTCAAAATGTGGTACACAGCTTTTCTGTAACTGTACCAATCAAAATGTTGGTACATAGCAATTCTGTAACTGTACCAGACAAAATGTTGAGGATACCCATACCTCCTTCAGAATGAAGAATATATAATCTTGCTATACAGTGATTTTTATATATCATTTGATAAGCGGGAAGCATTTTTCTAGTTTTCCTGTCCAACTGATCCAATACCTTTTGTGACCTGTCAATCACCCCAGAGCAGGAACAGAAAATTGGGTTAGAGCTTGGACTTGTTCCAAGATGTCACGGCTGTTTTCAGTACTACTTTTAGTCTTCTAAAATATCCCTTACCAAGTTCTGTTCACATTTGTTTATATTTTACTGTCAATCCTTCAATTCCCAAATATTTACACACTCTTTCCGTCTCAAGTTCTTTTATATTATGTTCCTGTCGCAGACTGGTATTTTTTTGGTGCTACAGCTTTCCTGTTTTAAATGTTGTTTGCACATTTATCAGGACCGGATGACATTCATATAACATCTGAGAAAGTTTTAACCACTTGCAGTTGTGCTTTCAGTTCCTCATTTGATGAGCTATACAGTTTTAAATCATCAGCAAAAAGATGATGAGAATTATTTACACTTGGTTGTTTTCTGACAGCCAACTTGTAACCAAGACCTAATCTGTTAAGTAGACAACTTAAAGGGTTAAGGGCAAAACAAAAGGGCAGCACTGGCAGAGAGTCAACCTGGACTATCCCCCTTTGAATTTTTATTCCCGGGATAATTAATTTGTCCTTTATCATTATTTAAATGCAAAGTGTTTTGCCACTGTTTCATAGTCACTGTACTGCAACTGATCAATGTAGGATGCATCTTGTACATCCGTAAGGACTCCTTTATCCATGAACGTGGGATGTTGTCAATGATTTTTTGTAATTTATCTCATGCCACAGATTCTTCCCCTTTTTACAATTCTCCAATATGACCATTTAACAACAAAATGATCATTTGTTCCACAGGACTTTCTTTTGTTACCCTTTTGTTCTATTGCCATGATTAAGCTTTCTTCTAAATGACTATAAACTCTGTAGGCATCAATTCCAATACATATGTTATACATCATCGGATGGCAAGTTACTGGTCTATAGTTTTTGGGACAACTTGCAAGTTCACTCTTAAAGAGAAGTATCATTTTTTCTGTTGTTAACCAGGGTGTTGTCTGTTAGGGATGGGCCTATAGTAATTCTCAGTCAGGGCTAAATTTTCATGTAAAGATGTTAATACTTTCAGCCACACGTTAGGTTCTGCATTCTGGGCCTGTGGATTTTCAGTTAGGAGCTTCTCTTAATTTCATTTCAATTTCTCTAGCTGTTACTTCTTCCCATTTTATATCCTGTACATTGGAGCTTCTTATTCAGCATATATTATATTGAACAGGGTCTTGACAGATATTTCTCCAAAATGTATCTATTTTCTCTTTTTTGTGATGTTTCTATTCCTTTTGCTCTGTTTCCCAATTACTTATAACACTTTTTTGAGTTATCAGTGAAGTGCTTATTTTGTACTTTTCCTTTATATTTATCTGTGTGTCTTCTAAGTTTTTCTGCCTGTGCTGATATCTTTAGTTTATTATTTGCAATAGTGTATATGATAGATTCTGACCTGTTATGATACTATGTATTGCTTTTATCAGGACTATCTTTCTAAGAGTTTTTGCTGATCTGTTCTCTCTCTTTACTCTTCTAACAGTGACACTTCTTGTTTTAAGTACTTTATAGTTTTCCCTGTTCTACACTTCCATGATGGCATTTGATTTCGTCCCTTCCTTTCCCTTATTGCTCTGTTTTTGTGGTAAGACTATATATCAATTTAGCTGCACAGTAAGATATCCTATTTACTTCTATTACAGTTTCTGTTTCTTTAACTTTTACATTACTAATCCTGTTTTCTACTTTCCCCTTTGTTTTATTATTTTTTGTATTGTGAAAATTTCCATATCCAGATGCCTTTGACTTGTATTTCTCTTCAAATCTCTTTGGTGCTTCTTTTTTGTACTGATTAGTTTTGCTTTCTCCTTTGCATAAATATTGCACCATATTAAATTTATTTTCTTCCCCATATCCATATTTCTTCTTCACATATCACCCCCTCCACCTGTTTCTCCTTACTTTAAGGACTCGTTGTTCCATCATGTTGTGACATAACTTATGCTACATTTTCTACACAAAATCCTTCACTATGCATTCCACAACTTCAGCTTCTGTTTAACTTCTACTTTACTAATCCTCTGTTCTACATTTTCCATATCTGGGTGCCTTTGTCTGTACTTCTCTTCAAATATGTTTGGAGTTGCTTTTTGTATTGAGTAGTTTGGCTTTCTCCTTTGCATAAATATTGCACCATATCAGATGTCTTTTTCGTTCCAACATCCATGTTTCTATTTTAAAGCTTTAAAAAATCTCTAGGTTTTGTTCATTATACTTTTGCACTTCCTCTGTTGCTTCTTTTTCCACAGATTCTTGATCTATATGTTTTTCATGGATCTGTTGTACTAATGAACACAAATTTGCAACTGATGCTTTTGACAATTTTTTTGTGCAAGTATTTAACTTTACTCTAAATTTTCTCAGTCTTTTTGAATATCTTCTATCTGGAAGTTCTGGGCTTCTTGCATAATAGTAACAATACATATTGTCTCCCTTAACCTTAATAGTCAAGTCTATCCTCTTTATGGCTCTTTTTGTCAGTTTTTCTGGAGTACTACTTCCTTCTATAATGGGGGGGGGGGGCATTTTCCCCCTGAGCCTGGCCTAACCCCATTGTACGAATATTTCCGTGTCTTGAAGATTCTGCACTGCCATTTTTTCCGTCCTAGCACCAATGCGCATACCAGGATCGGGCACTTTTTCATCCTGGGACTTGTGTTCCTAGCTGTCTTTTTTTATTTTTTAACTTCCCTCTGACCATGATATATGCTGTATAAAATACAGTCTTGTCAGTATCATCTTGGTGAGATTTTGTGAAAACAGGGTCCACCACGTAAAGGATCTCACCAAGACACAAGGATGGATTCAATTCCAGCAATACTACCTTCCTTTTCTTGCTGATTTTGTCACATCTGCATTCAGGCCAATACCCATGTGATTCACTCTATATAGGGAAACTAACAGCACATTCAGAAGCTGCTTATCACAAGTCAGATATGTAAAATCAATAAGAATGGTAAAAATGCATTAAACACATATACAATTGAAAGTAGAAATACAAGTGATTTTATTTTCAAGCATTAGAATTTGCAAATAATTCCCACAGTTGGACATATGGAGAACTTACTGAAAGCTGAATAAGACAGGAAAATAAAGTTAAAAGTTAAATGATAAATACTAGCTATGTTAAATAACTGACCAGGTTTGTTTCCTTATTTGAAATGCACAAAGTGTGATTAGTTCTGACCATGCCTCTCAACTATCCAGATTTTTGCAGAATGTCCAGATTTTTGCCTCATAAAATTTGTGATTTTCTGGATTTTTGTAGCAAATCAGTGAGGGTGGAATTCACTGAATAATGACAGGCATTTGAGTTTCAGACTTCATATCCTTCAGAAAATGCATGGTAACAAAAGACCTTTTATTCTATCAACTTTCAAAGAGCAATATTTAAAAGCTATCAATTGCTCTTCAATTTTTCCCTTAGAAGCTCTACTCAGTCTATTTAGCTGTATATATTAGCACTTGTTTTCGGAACTTCTATCCTTAGCAAGCACTCATAATAAAACAAGCACTCTTACCCTAAAGTAAGCACTACAGGCATCCACTACCCCCTGTGAATACCCACTTCCCTTAAAGGCACAACACTCCTTATAATATTCTAGTGGTAGACCACTAGCATCCTCTCTTGTTCAGCTGGTTAATCTGGGAATCTTAAGACAATGTTACAATTGTCTCATGTAACAACCCTCTCCTCCTTCCTACTAACACATATACTTGTGAGAGATGCAACTATATAGCCAGACTGGAGGCTGAACTCTCTCAACTCAGGACTGGCAAGACCAGTCAGGAGGAGATGGTACCCACACCCAAAGCAAAACCAGTCACACATAAAACCACCACTAATGCAAACCAAACACATAAAAGCTCTTATAAAAACTTACCAAAACAACAGAGGCCTCCAGCAGACACCCAGAAATACACCCCCACAACACCTAAACACATACCTCAAGCAACAGGTGCAGCCCCTAAGGCAAAATACTATGCCAGAGACATTAGTAATAGGTGACTCTATAGTCAGACACACCGATGTTCCACTTACCAGGCTGAATAAGGCTCAGGTCACTCCAAAGCAAGTACAAGTATGACTCAGTCATTGTCCATGCGGGTGTGAATGACGGACTACATGAAAAGAGACATTGAGGAGCTCTCCGATTATGTAGCCCAGACTGACCCTGACCTGAGCAGCATCCTGCCTTCACCAAGAATGATGCCTCAGTACAAAGACAAAATGATCAGTTTTAACAATTGGCTTAATCACTGGTGTCATTCTAGGGGATCCAATGTCTGTCAGCCTGGGATGATATGCTGGACAAGCCACCACGTTGCAAGGGATGGCTTGCACCTGTCACCACTGGGCTTCCGATACTGGCCAAGGCTCTTGCCACCCCATAGTGCCTTTTTAGGCAATGCTCAAAGGACAAATCAACCTCCATAAAACAAAATGGAAAAAATTAGTCTAAATCTCAAGATGCAGGCAAAAACTGCCATACACACTGTCGCATGTTATAGAACTCCCTCCCAATCCCAGGAATCCCATCAAGCATTCCTGAAAACACTGGAGGATATGAATGTCACACCAAACACCATCATATTGGGTGACTTCAACTACCCCAACATAGACTGGGCCCACTATTCTAGCCCTAACACCCTAGCCCAAAGATTCCTGGAATTCATAAACTCAAATGCTATGGAGCAACTGGTCACTTCTCCTGAGGGAGAGATAATATACTTGACCTGATTATCACAAACATGGGGTCGGATATAAACTCCTCACTAGTAAGATCTGATCATAAACTGATCACGTTGGATGTACATATCCCACCCCACCCCAGAACAAAAGACTACAGTGAAAAACTTTTCAAAAGCTGACTTTGTGCTCCTCAAGTCAGAAATGATATCCTTTAAGCCTACTGGGTTAATGGAAACCACATCCCAAAATGCTGAATCCTTCACAAACCTTCTCACGGACATCTCCAAGAATGCATGGATCAAGCAATCCCAACTAAAACCAAGACCCTATAAACAAACTGTACAACAAAAAAAGGAAGCTACTGCAGGAAGCCATTCCACACAAGGAAGGCTTCCTGATCAGCACAAGTAAAAAAAACATCTAAAGCAAACTTTGAGAAAAAGATTGCCAAGATACCAAAGACAATCACAAGGCCTTCTTCAATTATGTCAGAACCTTGGGAGGAATTCTCAGATATGCTCTGAGCTAGTACACAATGATAAAAAATTCACTGACCCTACTGACATTGCCAACATACTGGCAGATAGGTTCAGTGCAAATTTCTCCCTCACCCCTAAAGATGAAGTAATTATCCCTGCTGAATGTAACCTACCTGCCATCACAGACACACAGGTGAAATCAGCACTCAACAAGGCAAAAACACAGCATCTCAAGATGAACTAAACCGCCCCTAAGAACTCTATTCAATCTTAGCCTCACTACAGGATATGTACCTGAACACTGGCGCACAGCAACAGTGGTCCCGCTATGGAAAGAATCATCATGGAACTCATAAATGGCGACATTGGGGATCTGCAGACCCTTGATCCCACACAGTTCGGTTGTAAAGGCAGATCCTGCCTCTTAAACCTGGTTGACTTCTTGAGACAGTCACTAGTGCCATCGATGAGGCAAGGCTGTCCACCTGCACTTTGGGACTTGCTAGCTTGCCTTTGACGATACCACACTCTGGCATCATTGACAAGCTCAGCAGCCTAAATGTAAATCCATATGTCACAAGATGGGTAGCAAACTGGCTAAAAACAGAACCCATAAGGTTAAAATTGCTGGAGCCATGTCAGACTCAAAACCAGTACTTCTCAGATGTGAAAGCAAATATATGGAAGGGATTATGGACAAAGTTTTTGCAGATGACTGCAAACTGGGTGCCATAGTTGATTCAGGTCTCACTGAAACAGACAACTGGTGCGGAATCATGGCCTCAAAACCCACTGAATAAGAGGAAGATCAGAAGAACCTGGGGACTCAAGTCGACAGACAGTGACCTCCTCTTGACAACCATGTTGCCAAAGTGGTCAGAAAAGAAGATCTACCTTGCCCATCATCTCATGAAGATTCTCTCATCCAGATCAAAGGAGGTCATTGTACCTCTATATTCCTCCCTTGTCAGGCCCATGATTGAATATAATGCTCCATTTGGGATGTATCTCACCTGATGGACATGCTCCATCTCAAAAAAATCATCCACCAGAACCACCACGAACTAAAGATTTCAACCTCTGCACAAATTTGAATAGGACATGCTGGAGGTTCATTGGCACTGTGAAAAAAAATCTCTCATGGATGGGGAGAGGCTTAAAAGTTTGCAGGAATCACATCAGTGTCACTGCTAGACAGAGGTATAGTTTACTAAATAATGGGGTCCCAAAACTATGAAACTATCCCTATTTTGGGGGCTTTAACCCACCATTACTTTTGTCTTTGTCCAGATTTTTTGTGCTAAGAGGTTGAGAGCTCTGATTCTGACTGACTGTTTTAATAATGCTTTCCTATAGTTTAAATATAGATTCCTGTAAGTTATTTTAAATGACGATGGGAGTGCTTACCTGAAATATTCTATATATTCTTCTTGGTGTCTACAGCTACTGCAAGTATTTTTATTTCTTATTTCTATGGTGGCATTTTGGTAGTAATTTGTGAATCTGCATATGACTATATAATGCTTTAAGTGGCAAGACAAACTCTTTCACATATCAAAGTCAAAGTAAACTTTGTCATTTAGAACTACACACGTGTAGTCTAAATGAAATTTCATGCATCAGCTCAATTCTTGAGATTACAAAGGAAAGTGAAACAACACATACAAGTAGAGGAATAAACATAACTAACAAATACAATACTACTCTCAATACATGAAAGTAAGAGCAGAGACATTTACCAACACTCTTATACGAAAAGAATACACTCCCCTGAGTTAAATTAACTACCCTACTTAAAGTAAAACAAAATACACTACAGATTGAAACACCTAAATTATTTGTCTAACATTGCACTCGAGTGAGTTAAATAATACTGACTACAGATATAATAAATAAATATAAATATTGCACTTACTTGGAATATATGTAAGTATATATTGCACAAATAAATAAAAAATGACTAATGTGTCCAGACCCCTGGGACTAGTGCCCGAGTTCAGCAGTCTAATCATTGTAGGGTAGAAACTGTTACTGAATCTTGTAGTCCTGCAGCAAATGCTACGATATCTCCTGCCCGATTGCCAGATGCTTAAACAGTCCATGCACAGGATGCATGCTGGTCCTGTATTACTTTGGTTGCTTTTTGGATGCTTCTTAGAATAAAGATGTTGCCTCGATGGAAGACTAGAACCGGTTACTTCCTCTACCACTCTTTGTAGCGCCTTCCTTTCTGTAACAGTGTAGCTTCCAACTCACACTATGAAGTTGCAGGTGGCATATCATAATTCTTAAAAGCTTTCCATATCACACTTCATTTGACAAAGATGAATGCCTATTCAGAATCAACAGCGGGCTGCTATAGGCTTGAACAATCTTGCCCACGATGATCCTAGTGAACAGTTTTATGCTACAATATTACAAATAATTATTGATGTTACTCATCCTATATGTGGGCATTTTATAGCCTATAAATAGCAAGTAGTTGATCCCTCCAACTCCCCAGTTCTCCCTCTATCTCTAACTCATCCTACAGTTATTTGAAACTAAAACTACTTTTAAATAAAGATGAAGAACTCTGTCGACAGACCATGGCACCTGTTATGAAGCTATGCATTACCTGCATTTGAAAACGTGCTATGCTGGGAGGTGAGGGGGAGTAACAAGATGTGCTGAAATATGTCATGACAATAAATTAAGAGGCAGTCTCTTTCAGGGACTTTGCCAAGGAGAAAGGAACAATAAACTAATCTAACCTTGTACTCGGGGTGGGGGAGTATGTATGGTATGAAAGTATGGTTGTGTAAAATCTTACCACAGCAGCAGATGTCTTTCTCTTCACTGTTACAATATTCCTAAGGGATCTCCTGTCAAGGATTTCTCAATGTGCAGCCAGTATAACAAAGCCTTTAGTATCTACAGGTGCATACGTCACACGTATGGTCTCCATGCAAGGTGTAGGACTTAAAGGTGATGTACAGATGTGCAAACTTCAGAACTTAAGAGAGTCCCAGGAGGAACAGAATGTCCCTAGGGACCAAGAAGAACATGTGCATCCAGAAGGAGAAAAGAGAGAGAGAGAGAGAAGAACCTCTTGGCCAGGAAGGCAAGGAGAACAGGCTAGAAATAGGACACATACTGTTATGTTAAGAGTTTACACAACTGCATTAAGAGAGCAGATCATCCTGATAAGGAAAGATCTGAACCCCTTTCATTAAGCAAAAAAGCAATGACAGGAGCAAAGTATTTGGTGAATACTTTTGGGCAGAAGAGAGACCAAAGGGCAAAGCAGAGAACTGGAAATACAAAGAAGAAACACAGGAACAAAAAAAAAAAACCTGAAATGGGGATGGATGGGTATATCAAGGTAGGCATCCTTGAGATCCAGAATGACCAGTTAGGCCTGGGGAAGTAGAACAAGAAAACAATTTAAAGAGACATCTGAAAGGAGGAGACCTTGAGAAAAGTGTTGATCTGAGAAAGGTCCTGAATTGGTGTCCAGATACCCTCCTTCCTGGGAACCAGAAACATTCTGGAAGAAAAAAACCCTCCCTTCCTGGGCAGAAGGCACAGCCCGAATACTGCCCTGGGTCAAAAGAGAATGCTGCACCTCTGGTAAGAGATTCTTGAGGAGGTTGACAGACAAAAAAAAAAAAAAAAAAGTAAGACCAACAAACAGGGCAGTGGTAAGAAAAACAAACTTTAATATACGGTAAGTGCTTTCGTGGGGTTAGCACTTCTTCACACCATACAAGGAAAGATTAAATAATCCAATAAATAGTAAAAGCACTCAACAGTTAGAACCAATTAAAACCATACTAAATAAGATAATTTACCCCACCTCTCCTTTAGGATAGGTTTTAAAGGAACAGTACTATTAAGCTCCAGTTTACTGTGTACCTGCAAAGGTATAATCCATTTTAGTTCAGTTTTCTCCACTTTATTATTCATGTCATCACCCCCGATATCTGGTACAACAAGTTACAAGACTCTAAATCAAAATCTAAAGTGCCCTTTGCTGACAGAGTCTTAAGGCATTTACGAATGTCACCTATGTGCTCTAGAATCCATTCCTTCTGATGTCTAGTAGTCTTTCCCACATAAAGCTAGAACAGCTGCAGCAGGTGGCTAAATAAACCAAGTTAATACTTTTACTGTCAGCATAAAATCATGGAGAAAATTCACGCCCTGTCACTGGATGCATAAACTGCTTCTATTCAGATATAAAATCACAGGCTTTACAGGTATGACAAGGGTATATACCTAATCAAGTGTGGGGAGATCTATTTGAAAAGCGATTGTCAGATGACCCATAGCACAGTATTCTCTTTAGAGAGAGGTTATTCCTAAAAATAAAATCAGGTTTCTTACCAATCAGTCACTTTGCTAACCTTATCATCTGCCAAGAGAATGGGCCAGTTTTTCCTGATGATGGTACAAAACTGCTAAATATTGCTGGAATAAGTCAATAACCCTTTAGGGGTTTGAGGAACCAACTCCCTGTCACCACACACCACAGCACTACTACATGATGAAAAATAAGGTGCCGCCCTATCCTTCCTGGGCATCCTGGTATCCTTAAACAGGTCATCAACCATTGTTTTTGGGTATCCACTTTCAATAAAATCAGCAGACAGGGAAGCCACAGTATCATTAAAGCAGCTATCATCAGTGGATAAGCTAGAGATGCTCATGGAATGTCCCTTTAAGACATAAGAATAAACATGTTGGGGGTGCATGCTAGTGCGGTGTAATAACCCATTCCTCCAGCATGGTTTCCTGTAAAGCTTAGGATCAAAATCCATAGTCCCATTCTTACTGACAGTTACATCTAGAAAATCCACAGCATCAAGGGAGTAATTCAGGGTAAATTTCAAGAAACTAGCAGTCATTTCTAAATATTCAACAAATTCTACCAAGGTTTGATGCGTACATTCCAAGAGAAGAAATATATAGTCCACAAACTGGCATAAAATCTGATATTATCAATAAAGATGTTATTGTCAAAGACTCTTTCTTTTTTCTACTGTGCCAACACCAGACTGGCATAGCTGTTGGCACATGGGGTACCCCACAGCTACTCCCATCTCTGTAAAAAGTATTCCCCTTCAAAGATAAAGATGTTATTTTCTAAAATAATGTCCAACAAAGTACAAATCACTGTTATGGTACTACGTGTACAACCATTATTATGTACTAAAAATAACCTAACCAAGGCTACACCCTCACTATTGGGTATAATGGTAAATAGTGTTTTTAGACTGAGTATCACCAAAATAAGACTGGATACATCAATACCATTAACAGATTCAAACAAAGAGTTTAAAAATTGCTGTGTGTAATTTAAAACAGCTAGTGCTTTAATAATCAAAGGTTTCAACTTACTTTCTACAAAGATCAAAGAAGGCTCAGTAAGCCCCCCAGATACTTTAGGACACATGGCAGGGGTATATGGCATTTTTATGAACTTTGGGCAAACCATGGCTCACTGGAGGTAAAGGATTCCCTACCCATAAAAGATTATATGTTTCATAATTAATTAAATTGCACATTTATATGCAATTTGCAAATCAGTCTGTCCACATCACATCTAATAATTCTAGAACAGGTCACAATAAATCCAACATACCAGAATGATAGAATGTTTCATCCATAACTACCACTGCCCCCAACCTTGTCAGCAGGTCTAATACATATGCTACGATCATTTCAAGTAATGCCTCATATTCACTGTTAGTCAAATTATAAAACTGGAATCTAGTACCGTTCTCAAATGCAGAGTAAACATCAGATTCACATAAGTTTTAAAAAAGGTTCTAGAGCTGGAGTCAATGGAGGATTAAAGGTGCTGGGGATAGCAATTCTGGTACTTACAGACTCCATGAACACAACTTGCCCACATTAAAACATACAATGAAGCATTACCCTTCTAGCAAAAATCTTGATGCTGGTAATGACATTAACCAAGTCCGATCCTGTAGCCGGAACAAACAAAAGTCCTTTATTGAGCAATTCCTTATGTCCTTTGGGTAAGAGTTAGATGAGAAAGATTAAAAATTTAATGTGTTCTCCGACTCATAGGTAGCTTGCTTCTGTTGTTCAGTGTGTGATCTTCTACTTATGCCTTCCATTTTACTCTTCCCTTGCTCAGACAGCGCCCTGTTCTGGCTGCTGATGGTATTCCCACTGGTAATGGGAGAGCTAAAAAAGAATCTGTTGAAAATATGGATGATTTCTGCACAGAGGAAAATCAAAAACTTTACTACATGCTCCTAGATCAAGATTAGGAGCAGCTGGTACAGGTGTAGAGGAAATTCCTTTATCAGATATCTCACTGGTAGGGGGAGATTTAGAGGTAGAAGCTAAGGGCTTATCAGGCAGTAAAGTGTTTGCATTACTCATTATTACAATAAACATCAGGGATCACATCTGCAGTCCCAGAAGGATAAACACTGTTGTCGTCTCATGGCCATATAAAAATGTGACTTTTAGTAAAACCAGTGAAGTATTTGGTCAACTTCCTGTATTTCTGATGATGAAGCCTGTTTTCATATGCAGAGATGTCGGCATAGAGCTCATAAAGTTTAGTAAAAAAAACACTTCTTCGTGGTATTTTTTCTTAATATTATGGACAGAAAGTTCAATGTCAACAAGAAGCCTCATCTCTATGGGGGTGAAGAAGTCAACAATGAGTTTCATATATCTGAAACTTAGCTCAATATCGAGCTACTGCCATTGTTTAAGGAGCTCTGGAGAATGCTCAGTATGTGCTGGCATCTTAAATACCTGGAACCCTCCTGGAATAATATTATTATTATTTATTTACTATTATTTGCAGTTTGTTTTCCAGTATTGTCCATTGGGCTACAAGGACCGCATTTTCAATGGAGTCCTGGGGAGAAAAGCTCCAGAGAAATAGAAATACAAAGTACAGAAAGAGTACAAATGAATAATAAAAATTTCAATTAAATGTTAAATACATATTTTGTATAGTTTTGTATAATATTGTAGTGTAGACATGCTGCAAAATGGAAACTCTGCCATTCAAGCTTCTTCAATTTATAGAGCAAGTTCTTGAGCTGTTTCAAATCATCTGAGAAGGAGCTGAAGTCAGGCAATTCCCTTTCCCCAGCAGTATTCCCTTGCGACAAACCAAGCCCCAATAAAGGATTATTTTGATTACAAAAATGTCTATTAAACAGACCCAAACATTTGTCCAGGTCAACACCAAATGCATCAAGTGATTTAGGGGGAGCATAATCCAGTTCTACATCTGATTTCTCTGCCAGGTGTGTACGAGGTATCCCAACAAACGAAATAAAAAACAAATATTCTGGAACCTTGTAGCTAAAGGTAGGTCTTATACAAAAATAAATAAAAAAAGAAATAAGACCAACCAACACGACAGTGGCAAGAAAAATAAACTTTAATATACAGTAAGCGCTTTTGTGGGGTTACCACTTCTTCAGACCATACAAAGATTAAATCATCCAATAAATAGCAAAAGCACTCGACAATAAGGGATACCCAGAAAGGGAGGAAAAGATTTACAAGCCATGAAATACCCCTGGCAAATAACGGACAGAACCCAAGAGTCTGTTTTGATCCTTAACCAATTTGGAAGGGACAGGGAAAGATGAAGGGACAAGGGAACCTGGCCAAGGGAAAAGGGAATCAAATTGTCAAATGGAAACTGGCTTGTCCTGAAAAGGTGGTTTCTGAGAAATAAGGCTCTGTGTAGATTTAGCAGCAGATAGAAGTCTAGAACCCTTTTTACCCTTGGGCAAAGGGGTGAGACCATTCGCGAACAAAACTAGATTCAAAAGGGTAATTCCTCTGAAGCTTTGGAATAGGAGAAACAAAAATATGTTTCAACTCCTGCAAGGCTTGGACCTTATCCTGGAGAAATTTTATAAGTTCTGCAGCAGCAGTATCAAAAAGATTTTTGTTATCCAAAGAAGCATCCAATAATTTGGCCTTAATGTCATCAGCTAAAGCCTGAAGATGAAGTCAAGTAATGCTTCATAACAGAACCAAATGCATCAGCCCCTGGAAGAAGCATCAGCTGCTTCATAATTACACTTAATAGTGTGGTGGGCAACTTGAGATGTAGAACCCAACAAGGAAAGGGCCGAAGCCTTCCCCTCAAAATCAGAAAGGTCAGAAATCACTTAAGAAAGGAGGGCTAAAACATAATTGGTCATTATGAGTCTGATAATTAATAGCTCAAAAAGACAGTGTGGCAGCAGTACAGATTTTTTGCCCAGCCTCTCCATGGCCCTACTATCCTTGATTAAAGGAAGCAATTTGGTACAGGGCAACAGCTTAGAGGGTTTGTCTGAGGAGACAGACATCACAGAAGGGCAAATATGCAGAAATTTATAATCATCAGGCACCTTGTAAAATCTGCCGGGTTTCTTAGGAGCGGAGGACTGAGAATCAGGAGCTACAGAAGCTGCTGAAAAGGTATCCAGGAGGGCAGCCAGAAATGGAGGAACAGCAGAAAGCTTGGCAAATTAAATCTGCAGGGGTGCACCTCTTCTGGATATCCCACTTAAAGAATTCCATCAAACTTGAAATAGTGTCCTGAACGGAGAGCTCCTCTAAAGGGGAACCTGGACTAATAAAATCCTCTTCCTCCGAAACATAGTTAAGAGGGAAGAAATTTGAGGAGAGTAGGCTAATAACTCTTCGCCTGAACCCTGATCCTCATCAGAGGAATCCTTGCTCCCTAGGTCTCTTAAGAGGACTGGAAAACCAGGGAGGGGCAGGCGCAGAGGCCCCCTTTAGGAGGCTTTAAAGAATTAAACAACCCTGAGTAAAATCCTGCCATTCTTGATGAGGATCCTCAACTGCAGGGCAATATGCTTGGTTTTCTGTTTTTTTTTTTTTTTTTCTGCAGGACTTCAGCACAAAAAAACATGGGAGGGTCTGACCTTTATTGACACGCAATAAGCAAAGTATGGATCGCCTCCCTCAATAAGATCTGCAGAATACCCCTTGGGTCCTCAAATATAATCAGGTGAGGTTCCCCCTCAACTTCTAAAGCAGATGTTTGGAAAGCCTCTGAGGACGTGCAAGAAGTCAGATCCATGAAGGCCTCCAACAGGGTTGTGGGAGAGGAATCTAGTCAACAACCGGAAAGTCCTCCAAGTTTTCACCAGCCTTGAGAGAAAGGCTCGGGGGAGGCTGGACAGAAGCCGTATCAGACTTGAGTTTTTTGGTCTTTTTCTTAGCCAATGGCTGACATTGCAGATGAGAAGATTCTGCCATAGTACCCTGAGCCAACAGCTTAAGATGCTGGCTTTCAAAGTAAATAGACAAAAAGGAGGGGTGACTACAGAGAGTCTTGGGGAAAAAAGCTTGGCAGACAGTACACTGTGTATGGCTCTGGGAAGTGCGTAGACAGAAAAGACACTGGTTGTGACGATCTTTATGGGGAATCTGCCTCCCATACTGAAACCAACAACATTAAAAATAGAGAGAGAAAGATGAGGAAGAACTCTAACAGGGCACTTATCTGAAAAATGGCTTGGTAACCAGCAAAGAAAGGCATTCTAACAGATGTTCAATGATGGCGTTTAGACTGGTGGCACAGTAGTTCTGAAGTGTGTGCGTCCGTAGGTCACCTTTATGCACTATGCCTTGCGTTGGGACCTTGTGACGTACTGAACTTGTAGCATAATAAAGTCTTTAGTATACTGGTGGATGTTGGGCTATCCTTGGCAGGAGATCCATTACGTTAGGAATACTGCAACAGTGATACAGAAAGACATTTCCTAATCAGCAGCATATCTGAGACAGCACCTTTATCAAAAAAACACCAGCAGGGGAGTTGAACTTTTAGTCCACTGAAAACAGACACTCATAAAGGTTCTCTGCAATAGCATTAATGTCAGTGGGTTTTCTGGATATGGCTCCATCAGTGCTACAAAATTCCTTTCCTTTGAAAAGCAGTGGCTACTACTTCCTATTGACCTGATTTGACTATTACATAAACTTATCACAGAAGGGAAGAGTTACATCTCTGTGAAAAGAAGACGTAATTATACCAAAACAAAAAAGAAGTATTAAAAACACAAATTCACACCTATATGCATCCTCTCCTGCTGTCCCAAGTTTTGGGACTGGCTATCCAAAATATTTTATTTCTAAGGGCTTCATACAACTTATCAAAATGGCTTTTGATATGACAATTGTGTGCACCACGTCCTTATGTAGCTTACTAATCAACTGCAAAGGAAAAAGATGAGGATTGAGAGCATAACTGCCCTATCCATTGACGTGTGTTAAACATCTGATACAGCAGACTAATTATATCTCCTGTGCCTCCATCCAGTAACCTTTGTCCACCTGAGCTGTTGTTAGGTGATGAACAGTGATCTATTCCTCTCATTCTTATCCTAACAGAAATGTTAACTAGGGCTGTCCTCACCTTAGCCTTTTCTCCATACAAAGCAGCTCACTCATGGAAAGCTGCAGAGGCAATAACATTACACAAGGTGTATATCTACAAGCAAGCAGGTATGGTCCTTCCTATTTACAGGGGAGATCACGGCACTGGTTGTGGCCCCTTCCTCCCCAAGTTAAAAGAAATGGAATAATATTTTAAATTGAGTAAGCTGACTTTTTTAAATAATACTCAGCTTTCTTCTGCTTTGTTCAGGGTGGTCAGAATTCAGTTCCAAAGAGATCCCAAGCAAATAAAAAAAAAAAAAAAAATCCACTACTTCTGCTCGCCACACTGTTTTCAAAATAGCTTGGTATACAGGCTTAATCCAACAATCAGAAGAGCTCTTGAGGACATCAGAATTTTCACTCAAAGAGCGACTCACCAAGCTACTGCATGAAGCAACAAGGAGCCTCTGCATATTGGCTCAAGCTGCCTTAAATGACAGCTTGACGGAAAGTAAAGGAAAGAGTTAACGTAGTACATGTGTATAATGCACATGTGTGAATGAGTTTTTGTAGTGTATGTATATATATATATATATATATATATATATATATATATATATATTTTTTTTTTATTACAGATACTATGCCTACTACTGCCAGAATCACGTAGGAAGGTAAATACTTCATTTTAGTCTTATGTGTGTAGAAGCCACATTAAAGTCAGTATGTGTGTACATATATATGTGTGGTGGTGGGGGGGGGGTCATAAAACTCTTGATTGTCCTTGATTCATATTTTGGTCTTTTTTTTTTTTTTAATAATGTGTGGTATTCTGACAAGTGAGTTAGGATTACATTTACTAAATCGTGGCAGACATGTGAGTTTCAAAATGACCCTTTAGATAAAAGAATGCTAATGCAAAGCCTGTTATTTAAGCAATTGTTATAAGCATATAAACATAATATCTCAACTTGATTTTGGACATTACTTTTTCAGCTTTCTCCTTGATTGTGTTGAGAGGTAACTGGGGCTTGGTGGGTCAAAGTGGGTTGCATACTAACTTCTGATGGCAGTGAGATGAGAAAATAAATTCCTGTGTGGCAGTTATTCATGCACTTATTCATTCATTTGATGCAGTTACAGTCATACAAATGGCTGTGACTGATGGTCGTGTGTGTGCATATGTGGAGTGGGGTGACTACTGTTTTATTAGCTTTGAATATTAAGATTTAAACAATTTGTTCTAACATGAAAGAAAAAAAAGAAGACTGAATTTCCTTCCTTACTTGCGAATTTTTGTTCAGATAACCATGCAATTAAAAAGTTGCAAAAAAACTATAAGATGCACATCAGCTAATTTAGATCCGTATGACCTGGTGACCCCCAGACCCCCCCCCCCCAGCTTAATACACTTACATCCTCCACACTTATTACAGTGACATCTTGATCAGTTAAGAATGTATTAAAATCATGGTGGGTAGCTAAAAAGTAAAACAATGTATGGAAAAGAAAAAAGTAATCTGAATAGATGGTCTGGGATTAGGATGATGGGGGAAACAGAGGAAGGGAAGATGGGGGAACTCATCTAAGGCAGCATTTCACCTAAGGCTGGCTTTTGTTTTTGCTGCAGGCAGATATGTGAGGTGTACATAGTCAGTAAAGTGGTTATAAAAAGCGTCTGTATACTCAGGCACTCTGAAGAATAAAAATTAATGAGTGAATCTGTCTGATCACAAGTTAAGGTCACTGACTTGCTGTAATATAGGCTAATTCCCATTCCAGTTGGTACAATCCATTCAGTTGCTTCCTGCAGCTCTCCACTGGCTCTGAAGTCACCAGCTGCCATTGCCTATTTAAAAATGAGAATTCTTACAGAAGTGCATTATCCCTTCCCTACAAGGTCATGTGACCAGCCTGGGATGAATTACAACTGACTGCAGGAGGCATAAATACACATTAACACTGCATGGAAGGGAGCCGACTTAGTACTTTAGAGCTACTGCCCTAACATCCCCCTATTTCTGAATATAACAAAAAAAGCAAATGGACCCCCCCCCATCCGATCATTATCCCAGTCTTTGTCACCACACTACATTCTGGTGGCAGTCAGAAAAGATGATGCTCTCAGAAGAACATAATACATATAATTTTGTCATATACAAAGTCATACACTGTTTAGTCAGACAGGCAGTTCCTTTAAAAAAACATTCATTCTTAGCTTCTGAGCTACACACACAGGTCAATAGACTTTAAATTCACAGAACTTTTCCACACCTATTTCAAAAGGGTTCCAGAACCACTCCATCTACTCAGTCTACAAAAACAAATAAATAAACCTTTGAGCTACATGCATGTTTTTTTCAGACATCATTTCAACAGCCACACAACAAGCATAATCGAATCACCATTAGGCCCCAACACTGCACCAGGGCAAAACAGTACAACAAGAATAGCCTAACAAGGGGAAAAGGCAGCAGAGGAAGGAAGCCCCTACTAGAGAGAAAGGAACGTGTCAAATAAAGTACAGTTGTGTACACTTACCATAAATGTAGTTGTTCGAGCGTTCTCACTGCTGCAGTCATCACCATTGGGTTGTCCATGCTGTGGTAGCCCTCAGTCAGTCCAAATACCAGTGTCAAGGTTTTGTGCATCGGCTGCTGTCGCTTGCTGTGTGACGTCAGGTCATCCAAGCTATAAAGGAGAGCAGGCGACACCATTACCTCAGTTTTTCTTGCCTAAACCAACCAAAGAAGTCCAATTTTAATAATTAGTAGTAGTCCTGAGGTGAGAGACCCCCACAGAAATATGTGTGTCTCTAAGGACTGCAGATATCAGGGGGAAGGGGGGGAGGGAAGCATGATTGCAGCAGTGAGAACACTCGAACATCTACATTTATGGTAAGTGTACACAACTGTACTGTTTCTCACTGCTGCAGTCATCACCATTGGGAAGATTCCCAAAGCTGAGTAGAAGGGTGGAAGGTTGATAGAAACTTAAGATTGGGAGAGCATGCCCTGCAGAATTGCAGAGGCAAACCCAGCCCTAGCTTTTGAGAAGAGATCCAGATGGTAATGCTTGGTGAAGGTGTGGACTGAAGTCCATGTGGCAGCTTCCAGGATGTCCTTAGTGGGTACCCCTCTAAGGAATGCTGTGGAAGTAGAGGTTTCTGATGGCCCTAGGGGGGGCTTTTCCACAGAAGGAGTAGCAAAATTGGATGCAGAGTACTATCCATTTGGAAATGGTCTGTTTGGATATTGGTTTCCCCTGTGCCCCTGTTTTAAAGCTGACCAAGAGCTGGTCAGTTTTCCTGAATGTCTTTGTACGACCCAGATAAAATCTGAGTTGCCTGTGCACATCCAAATAATTCAGTATCCTTTCCCCCTTGTTCTAAGGGTTAGGGAAGAAGGTGGGCAGCTGGATGGCCTGGTTGAGGGTAACATTCATAACCACCTTTGGCATGAAGGAGGGGTTGGTTCTCAGGGAGACCCTGTCTGCGTGGAACATGATAAATGGCTCGATGGCCATTAAAGCTTGAAGCTCTGACACTCTCCTAGCTGAAGTGATATCTAGGAGAAAGGCAGTCTTCCAAAAGAGGTACTTTAATTCTGAAGATGCTGCAGGCTCGAAGGGGGGCACAGTAAGCTTTTCTAAAACATAGTTAAGATCACAGGCTGGGGTGGGCTGTCTTCTGGGAGGCCTGATATTACAGGCTCCTCTAAGGAATTGTTTGATAAGAGGGTGGGAGAACAATGAATTTCTGTACCAAAGTGTGCCGAGATGCACAGGCATGGATCTTTATGGAGAGAAGGAGACCCTTATTAAGAAGCTCAGCCAGATAATCTAGAACAAGAGGAATGGAAGGCAGATGAATGTCTGCCCCCTTGAACTGGCACCAGAAGCAGAATCTATTCCATTTTCCAGCATAAGATTTTCTGGTGCTGGGCCTTCTGGCTTCTGTGATGATGACAAGGACTTGCTTACATAGCATAGAGTCCTTGTTGGTTATGGTAGAATAAGCCATGCTGAGAGCTTCAGTGTTTGAAGGTCTGGGTGCAGCATTGTCCCCCCACCCCCCGGGATAGCAGGTGAAGTATCAGAGGTACCAGGGGGGCTGGATAGATAGACTGCACAGTAGTGGGTACCAATGCTGTCTAGGCGAATCTGGGCCAGTAAGTATTGCTTTAGGTTTTTCCTCCCTTATCTTGATTAGCACTTTTGGAATGAGAGGAAGAGGTGGGAAATACACAAAGAGGGTATTCCAAGGGAAGGTCAGGGCATCGACCTTCCAGGCAAGGTGATGGTACTCCCTGGAGCAGAATTTTTGTACTTGGTGATTTAAATGGGAGGCAAAGAGATCCACCTGGGGGTAATTTGCAGAAAAATGTCTCTGTGGATTTGCCATTCGTGTGGGTACAGCAGGTTTCTGCTTAGGTGGTCTGCTAGGGTGTTGCTGATGCTCGGTAGGTATTGGGCTATAATATGTAGTCATATGGATGAGGCTGCTAGCCACACATTCATGGCTAGTCTGCACAGGAGTTAAGATTGAGTCCCTCCCTATTTGTTTAAGCACCACATGACGGTAGTGTTGTCTGTTTTTATGAGAAGAACCTCCGGTTTGAGATAGGATTTGAAGGATGCCAGAGAGTTTTGCACTGCTATCATTTCTTTTTGGTTGATGTGCAAGGATAGTATCTGAGCATCCCAGAGACCTTGGGTGCCCCAGGCTATGTCCGAAGCATCTGTAGTTATGGTCTGGTCTGACGGAGGAAGTCCCTTGTTCAGAGCACAGGCCTGGGCCCACCAGAAAAACTCCAATCTTATGCAAGGGATCACAAGCAGGGAGATGTCCAGAGGTTGAAAGTGTTGACACCATAGGTCCTTTAGGTACCACTGAATTTTCCTCATGTGCAGTCTGGCCAGAGGTACCAGGAGGATGCATAAGGCCATGTACCCTAGAGCTTGCAAGAATTTCATGGCAGAAAGCTGGGTTTGGGAGGCCAGAGTAGTGAAGTATTTTGGTAGGAAACTTTGCTTTTCTGGGGACAGAAAGGCCATTTGCTGTTCTGTGTCCAATAAGGCTCCCAGAAATATGATTTTCCTGGTAGGTGTCTGTTTTGATTTCCTTTCGTTGATAGTGAACCCCACAGAGGTGAGTAGGGTTTTTACAAATGACAGGTACTTCAGGAGCAGTTCCTTGCTGTCTGCCTGGATGAGACAGTCGTCCAGGTAAGGGTAAATCTGTAAATCGTTTTGCCTGCAAAAGGCAATGGCAGGAGCGCAATGTTTGGTGAATACCCTGGGAGCAGTAGATAAGCCAAATGTCAAAGCAGAGAATTGAAAGGGTAATGATCCTGCTCTGAAGCGCAGGAATTTTCTGCAGGATTCCCTTATTGGGATGTGCAGGTAAGCATCCTTTAGGTCTAAGGTGACCATCCAAGCTTTGTTTGGCAGCATAGGTTGAAGCTGTAGTAAGGTAAGCATTTTGAATTTTGGGATTACCAGGAAAGTATTGAGAAAGGATAGGTCCAGGATGGGACGCCAAGTTCCCTCTTTCCTGGGAACAAGGAATAGTCTGGAATAGAATCCTTTTGCAACTTGTTCTGGAGGCACAGGTTCTACTGCCCCTAGGGCTATTAGGTTTTGCACTTGTTTTAGTGCTTCTGCCCACTGGTTTGGCGGTAGATCTGGGTACCCTCTTGGAGGTGGTAGTTCTCAGAAATTGAATTTGTACCCCTGAGCAATGATTTTTAAGACCCATTGATCTTTTGTTATAAAGTTCCAATTTTCTCTGCAAAGAGATAGCCTTCCTCCTAGCTTTTGGTGTGGTGGAGGCAGGCAGAGATGGGAAAGGTAGTCATTGAGACTTTTTAGCATACATAGTTGTTTTTGAACTCCCTGCTTTAGAGTTAGAGGGGGCACTGTTTAGTTCTTTGTTGGCCCTGAGTTTGAACCCTGGTGGGTTTGTCCTTATGAGTTTTGCCTTGTGCCTGCCTGTTTGGTGCAGGGGAAAGACCAGTGTTTAGAGGAAAATTTCTGCTGAACCTAGGAGGTTGTACTTGAAGGAAATCTTTAACATTCTGCATCAATTTTGCTTTGTCTTCCATGTTTTACCTCTTCAGTTTTCTGTCCGAACAAGTGGTCTTTGTCATGAGGTGAATCCATGATTTTAGCTTTGACATGATCAGGGAGAGGTTGCTCCTTCAACCATGCATGTCTTCTGATAACAGATCCTGTCACTGCTGCCCTGCTAGAAGCTTCTAGGGCGTCAAACCCACAGTGCAAGGAGTGCTTTGCCACCTGAGATGAAGAGTGCAGTAATTCTGCTATCTCTTTATTATTGGCAAAATCTGGTAAAGCAGAAATGTTCTGTTTCAAAAGTTCCAAAGTGTGCTGTTGATATTTTAACATATGAAATGACAGTTGAGACCCCTTACAGTTAAAGTTGCAGAGGTATATTCCTTTTTACCCCATTTCTTTAGGGCCCTGGATTCTTCGTCTGAGGGAGTACAATTCTTTGAAGAGGTAGCCTTAACTCCCTTAGGTCCTTGAGTAATCACCTCTGGGTCTGCTATATGATTTCTGTAGAGGAATTTATGTGAGTCAGGTACCCTGTAATACTTGTCAGGTTTTCTGGTGGTAGGTGGAAGGGTGTCAGTGGTAAGGCTGGATTCTTGGTAAACATCATCTACCACCTCCAAGATAGGTGGGATGGCCAGAGGCCTATGCTGGGGTAGGACCAGAAACTCTCTTAGTCTTTTCTTGGATTGAGGGAAATCCGTTGATTCCCACTGGAAGTGTTCCCTGAGGGTGTGGAGGTTTCCCCAAAGGAAAAGTCCTCTGGAGGTGATGCAGAAGGAATAGATTCTTCTGCATCTGAGTATTTATAGGCAGTAAGAGGCTTTTCCTCTTCAAAAACAGAGGAGTCAGAGCCCTCTGAGTCTAAATCTGATAGGATGTCTGGAGAAGGATCCCTTCTTCTTTTGGCTGGAGCGGCCTGATTACCCCGGATGAAAGTGATGAGATACTCCGCCATTTTAAGCATTCTAGTTTGAGGAGGGGAAGGAGTAGTGGAATGGAGACTTTTTGCTGTTTTCTTAGGAGTGGGTCTAAGTCTGGCCTGAAGGTTATCCCTTGGTGCCATTGGTGTGTTAGTCGAAGAGAGGTTGAAGGCATGGAAATGAAATCCGAAGTGCGAGCGGTATCCACAGAAGCTGGTGCCTGCTTAGTAGCTCTGGACCCAAACGAGGGTGAGACAGCCAATGGCTCATTAGACGATCTTCGGCATACAAGACTCTGAAAGGGTCTCAGTAGAGGCCTGTGAAGAAATCGAGTCAGGCATCAGGGGCTGCAAAAGCGCCTCACTGAATTCCGAAGAACTGACCCGCTTAGTGTTGGAGTTGTCACAAGGCTTGGCCTTATGCGGTCTGTTTCTATCCTTATCTTTATGTTTTTTCAGAAGATCAGCGGTTTGCTGACTGATGGATGTCATAATGGTAGTCGGAGGCAGAAGACGAAAATAACTGGCTACAAACAGAGCTCTACGACGAATAGTTCTAGCGTTAAAGTGGGCGCAGAACCAACAGCGGGGTACGTCATGATCTGGGCCTAAGCAAGTGACGCAGTAAGAATAGAAGTCTCGGTGTGGTATTTGCTTTCCACAGGCAAGACAGTTATTGACTTTTTCAGGCATAAGTTAGTGCAAGAAAAAGGAAGGATCCCCAACGGGGTACTTAGCTTTAGACATTTTCAGCTGAAGTTCAAAATCTGGAAACAGCCGACCGGCAGTGTTGTGAATAGCTTCTGGTACAGGCTCCACGGCAAGAAAGACAAATGTAATGGCATCGCCTACTCTCCTTTATAGCTCTGATGACCTGACGTCACCCAGCAAGCGACAGCAGCCGATGCACAAAACCTTGACTCTGGTATTTGGACCAACTGAGGGCTACCACAGCATGGATAACCCCAATGGTGATGACTGCAGCAGTAAGAAACAAAAACATCTATAGTTACACTGTGTACCATCATATTAATTCCTGTCTCTCTGGTAAATCATTACATACTGGCAGAATAGCATGCAGTGCATCCAGAAGTTGGACGGAGACCACAGCCAGCACCTCTAACTAACATCTGCTGCAAAACTTCCTCTGGCATTGGACTGTTAATCCAGACTGAACTACCTGGAGTAACTAACAGCAGTGTTCTGTCTGCCATTCGTCTATCCTGGCTTACTCCAACATTACGTACATCAGTTCCTACAACCACTCTGATTTTCCTTGCTCCTTCTTGTCATTTTCTTTTTCTTATTTCTTCCATTTCAGTTTCCACAACAGCTGCATACTGTCTACCAACCTCACAGCCCACAGAACATGCAACATTTAAAAGAGCAAAACAAAAAGTCCTGTTCTTCCTCAGCTAATATTGGTGCTTGTACTTTATACCTCCTGCTACTGATCCGCTCATCTATTTGATAATGACGCACTTCAACACTCCTTGCATTCAATGAATACATTTCTGACTGACATTCAAACCACAATTTTTCTTAAAGGCATTCCATAAACATTTAACACATCAATCAAAATCAGCCTAAAGGGTGTTGCTTTTTGAAGTTCAATATTTTTTTATTTCATGGCTTTTGTGGCTCTAGTGTAGCCTATAAAGAGAAGCCTTACTGATGAGTCCTACAGTTGTAATCCTATTTTTTGGAGGTTCTTGTACTCCAGGATGGATGTATGGTGGTAGTGAGGCATACTGTGACATCAAGCACTGACTACATACACTTGCTACTTCCACTGCAACCATCTACTCAGCACCACAGCCACAAGCAAATACCTTTTTGCAAATCAAGACATAACAATGAAACAAGTAAGCTGCTTGCTTCTCTCAAGTGATCTTCTCACTTATACAAGTGGCATCAGCTTCTGTCATCCTATGCCCTGCCCTGTCCCAATCAAATCAGTAGATATCTATGACACATTTTAACAATGTTTCCCTGATATGGCAGTCACACCTGTGAGACAGACAAAGACACATGCAATAGTAGTTTTTTCACCTGTGTACAAAGCACCATACTATCTCTCATCCTATGCCATGCCTGGCCTTACTAAGGCAGTACACCTGAAAATGTCTGCGTCAGACTTTTCAAAAGTGTACCTCTGCTCTGGCAGTTGTATTTCTAATACAGCCAAAGGACACTTACAGTACATATTTTTTACTTGTGTACATAGTGCAATATGAAGAATAACATCCCCTCACTCTTCTGATTAATGTTAAGTGGAAATCTTTGCAGAAGTTCACCTCTCTACTTCATTTCCCCTCATCTATATTAGCCAGAAAGTGAACACCCGTGCAGATTTACCTCTGACAGCTATTATCAGTGTGAAAATCCTGCATTACATGTTCCATTAAATCATTGTAGCAGTTACCCACATCACAGTCAAGTTATTTTGTGTAGTGTTCATCAGGGGCATGTTTTAATCATAATTACACTAACATGCCAGCTACCTGGTCTGCTTGTTAAATGGATCCTAAGACTGAGAACCCCACAGTATTCAAGCTGTTTTGTGCACAATATTTTGGCATACAGGCAACTGGTTTCTTCCACAGTTTCAACTGATTTATGCTTACTTATAACTTCCCTTAAAGAAACCACCACTGCAATAAGGCAAGCATATAAATACAGTACAGCTGCTAAATCATTTTACCAAATATGCATGCGAGTACACTATTTATTGTGAATGACAGCAACAAAAGATCAAGAAAGTGGTCGATGGTTGCTCAGGTTGATTTCAGTCTTTAGTTTAACCTGTACATCTTGAGTATTATGCTGTTTGGTAGCCAGTACTGTAGTTAAGACTTCAGAGAGTGTGCCTCTACAGCTTTAGGGTCCTTGCAAGACTTAACATCAGTGCTCTGTATTTGGGATCACTCCTTAGTAACTGGGATTGCTCATATAATGCTTCCACGGTGTAGTGGCTTTCAGAGTTTTATTTATTTATTGACATTTGTTAACCGGGTTAGTCTAACTGGGCTTGGGACCCATTTTCAGTGGTGACCCGAGGAGAAAAGCTCCAAGAAATGCAGCAGTTTACAATAGAGGTTATACAGTCACTAAATAGGTCTTTTACAAGCACAGTTTACACAAATGGACGATGTTGTGTCTTTCGGCTTTTCCCTGTTAGGGGATGCCACTGCGGAACTCCGGTCCGCTAATGATTGGCAGTTGATTTTTACGTGCCGAGTTGCCAGCCCTGATGCACATTTACACAAATAGATGATAATACTTAAAAAAAGTTATACAGTGTTGAATATGAACAAATTGGTTTCACAATAGATATGTTAGACAAATCAAAAGAAGAAAATTAAAAGGCAGTATACCTGTATTATATTACAGGGTAGCAGTGTAATTTCATATTTACATATTTACATTACTGGTTTGTTTTGTCAGTGCAGTTTTAGTAGCTGGAATACTGTTACAGCATTTGGGACTTTCCCCAGTGTCTTTGGGACAGTTGTTAAGTGCTTTGAGGCTGCACTGATCCTTACTCATCACTGTGTTTGGCCTTTGATGAACGTTGAGGCTGCTGATACTGTTTCTTAGACTATTTCTACAACGTTTCAATGACCTTTAAAGACTACAGCTATGCAGACTTATGGCTGTGTGTGATCATGGTCAAACATTTGCTTTTAGAGGTTTCCTTAGTGATTTCTGACATTTTTTTTTAACTTCTGGTATTAAAGAATGTTATCATTAAGAAAATATTAGCCCAGTGTGCCTACCTGGTTACCAAATGTAGAATAAGTAAACAAATGCTACTTCAGCATTTCAGTGCATTCCTGGCTGCATTTGGTCTTGTTCAATTTAACAAACACTTGCAACTTATCGACATTTAAGTTTTTCTCCTAGAATTATGTTACTTTTTTTTTTCTATTTTCCCATCCAGACCTTTTGTTATGCAATTTACTGTACACCACACGCATCATTCAGTTCTAAAGGGAGCACAACTACAAAATAATTGTATACAATTATACAAGACTAGGAATAGGAATCTCCTACCAAGGGGAGCCCAACATCCAGCCAGTACACCAAAACGTTTTGGTTGTAAATGGTATGCTATATGCTTCCTGCATATGGTGTAGGGCATAACAGTGGTGTCCAAATGTACCATCCTCAGAAATGAAAAGCCCCAGCAGGAACGACAGTCCAAGGATAAAAATAGGTAACAAACACATCCAGAAGGAAAAAGGACCAGGGGGAGGAGGGAGCAAATACTGCAACAGTGAAGAGAAGGACATCTACTGTTATGGTATGTCCTTCCTTATCACTGTTGCAACATTCTTTATAATAGGGAGAGTGTGCAAAGCCCAGGAAGATCCAGCAGAGCCCTCTGGGACGCCACGGAGACTGGCCCTGGCAAAGCCAGCTCTGTCCCTAGAAATCACATCTAACTTATAGTGCTTAGTAAAGGTATGCAAAGAAGTCCAGGTCGCTGCCTCAAGAAGATAATTAGTATCCAAACCCTTGAAAAAAGAACCAGAGGAAGCCGCAGCTCTAGTGGAATGATCCTTAACAGAAGAAGGAAGACTTTTCCCATGAAAAGAATAGCAAAAAGAAATGGCTTTATTTATCCAGAAATAAATAGTTTGCATGGAAACAGCCAAACCTACAGACCAAGGATGAAAAGAAGCAAAAGGCTGATCAGATTTACAAAACACTTTAGTATTATCCAAATAATACCAGAGTTGTCTATGCAAAACCAAGGTGTGCAAAACCTTCTCACTGGCAGACTGCACAGAAGGGAAAAAAATGGGCAAATGAATAGACTGATTAACAGACAACTCATTAACCATCTTGGGGCATAAAAGAAGAATTAGTATGAAAGGACACCTTGTCCTTATGGAAAACTAAAAAAGGAGGAACAGCCATAAGGACCTGCAGCTCAGACACTCATCTGGCAGAAGTAAGGGCAAAAAGAACTATCTTCTAAGAACAATGCTGTAAGGAAGCTGAAGCAGCAGGCTCAAAAGAAGCCCGAGTCAATTTCTCTAAAACAAAATTAAGGTCCTAGGAAGGAGGGGTAGCCTTCCTGAGAGGCCTAATGTGAAGGATGCCTTTAAGAAACTGTTTGGCCTCAAATCTAGTGGCTAATGGGACACTCAAAGGTAGACAAGCAGAGAAAGCTGATAAGTGGGCCTTAACAGAAGAACAGGCCAACCCAGCACTGAGCAATTCACACAAATAAGAGAGAACACCAAAGGAACAGTCACAGTAAGTGGATCCAGGTTACGAGAAAGACACCAAACATAAAACCTGTTCTATATGGATAAGTAAGATTTCCTAGTAGTGAGTTTCCTGGCCTCTTGCATGACCCAAACCATATCCTCAGCAAAAAGGTGTCTGTAAGAGATCAAAACCCTATCACCCTCAATGTCAGGTGAAGTGTAAACAGGTGGGAATGGATGAGAAATCCCCCATCTTATGTGAGTACGCCCACCCTGTGAGGGAATCAATGCTGTCTGGGCCAAAAGGGAGTTACCAGTAAGATTTTGGAAGCATCCTGTTTTATCTTGAACAAGACTTTCAGAATGAGAGGAAGGGGAGGGAAGGCATAAAGAAACATCCCCTTCCAAGAAAAAGAGAGGGCCATCCACCTTCCAGGCCAGATGGCATGGGACATTGGCACAAAACAGAGGAAGTTGTCTGTTCAGAGGGGAGGCAAACAGATCTACTTCAGGAGTACCCCTCTGGTGGACAATGTCCAGAAACACATCCCTGCAAAGCATCTACTCGTAAGACAGTGTTATGGACCTGTTCAGAGAATCTGCCACTATGTTCTGATCTGAGGGAATGTAAACTGCCTGAAGGGTCACCTGACACTGGACAGCTAGCTCCTAAACCTGAAGGGGTAACCTGCATAGGAGATGAGACCTTGTCCCACCCCTTGTTTGTTGACATACCACATCACTGTAGTACTCTCTGTGAGAATCTTGAGGCCCTGGAAGAAAAGGAGAAGGGTTGGGAGGGTGGCCTAATGGTTAAGGTGTTTGACTTGCAAGCACAAGGTACAGGGTTTGAGTCTCACAAGGGATAATTGGCTAGGCTTAAAATAGCTCACAAGGGCAGTTAGCTTAGTACTAATCTATGAACCTATGAAAAGCCTGAAGAGCCAGCAGAGGCATGGAAGTAGAGGAACTAGAAAATCTAAATAATGAGAATGTTGAAGCCAAACTGACTTTAGAAACCAATGCAGCAATCTCATGTGGAGCTTGGCTAGAGGAAACAGAGGAATGGTGGAAGCCATATAACTCAGAACCCTCAGAAAATCTATGTCTGTTAATGAAGCCAGAGGAAGAAGGGATTGAAAGAAAGCAATGAGAGTTAAGGCCTTGGGAGGAGGCAGGGATGCCAACATCGGAACAATCTGGATCCTGCACCACAGAAAAAACATGATCCTGAGAAGGAGTCAGAATGACATCTAAAAATTTACTGTAAACCCCCGGGATTTGTAAGAGAGAAATGGCAAAGTGTAGATGCTGAAGTAATCTCTTGAGAGGAGGCCTGAATAATCGGGTCATCCATATAGGGAAACCTGTATCCCCCTTAGCATGCAGAAAGCAATTACAGGAGCAAGGCATATGGTGAAGACCCCTGGGGAAGTAGAGAGGCAAAAGTGTAAAGAAAAGAACTAAAAATGCCAGGAAGCCACAGAGAAACGTAAAAACATCCTGAAAAGAGGATGAATAGGAATGTGTACATAAGCATCCTTGAGATCCAGGGAAACTAGAAAAGCCTGAGGAAGTAGCAAAGGAAAAGTACAGTTGTGTACACTTACCATAAATGTAGATGCTTGAGTGTATTCACTATTACAGTCATTACATCTGGGTTATCTGCTTGCAGGATGCCCTCAGTTGGCCTGATTTACAAAGTCTTGGGTCCTGCGTCGGACGCTGTTCCTTCTTCCATGACGTCAGGTCGTCAGGGGTATATAACATGCAGCCAACACCATTACATCAGTTTTTCTTGTCCCAGGTGTCAGGTGCCACCCTAATGGGAAGCAATTAAACATAAAAGCACAAAGATATACCCCCAACAAAAAAGCAAATACACCAAAAAGGCTTTTAAGCATAGCAAAGGAAAGTAGAGGTATAGCCAAAAGAAGTTAGGGGGCTGGAGGGAGGGTAACCAGGACTGCAACAGTGAATACACTCGAACATCTACATTTATGGTAAGTGTACACAACTGTACTATGTTCTTCGAGTTTCACTGTTGCAGTCATTACATTTGGGTAGATTCCCAAAGCTATGGTTGGGAGGTGGAATTTAGATAGCATTAGGGCAGCTATAAGGCCCTGCAAGACTGCAGTGGCAAAGCCAGCTATGGATTTAGAGAAAATTGGCAAATGATAATGCTTGGTGAAAGTATGTACAGAACTCCGGGTAGCAGCTTCTAGGATGTCCCTGGTAGGGATGCCTCTGAGAAAGGCTGTAGAGGTAGATGCAGCCCTGGTGGAGTGAGGTCCGATCCCCTGGGTGAAAGGTTTTCCATAGTGCTTATAGCAGAAATGAATGCAATGGCTTATCCATTTAGAAATGGTTTGCTTTGAAATAGCCTTCCCCTCTCCCCCTGCAGCAAATGCCACCAGCAGTTGTTCAGATTTCCTTTGAGGTTTAGTCCTGTCTAAGTAGAATCTAAATTGTCTGTGCACATCTAAGGAATGCAGTATCTGTTCCCCTTTATTCTGTGGATTGGGAAAGAAGGTTGGCAAGCAAATGGACTGATTAAGAGCCACACTGGATACCACCTTGGGCATGAAGGATGGATTGGTTCTGAGGGACACCCTGTCCGCATGAAAGATGATGAAAGGCTCCACTGCCATAAGGGCCTGTAATTCAGATACCCTTCTAGCTGAAGTGATTGCTAAAAGGAAAGCTGTTTTTCAAGAAAGGAAATTTAAGTCTGCAGTAGCAGCTGGATCGAAAGGAGGTAGAGTGAGTTTTTCCCAGACAAAGTTAAGGTCCCAGGCTGGGGTTGGAGGTCTCCTGGGTGGTCTCAAATTTTTGGCCCCTCTGAGGAACTGCTTGAGCAGTGGATGAGAGAAGAGGGAGGTTCTGTGTTACAATGAGCTGAAATGGCTGAGGCGTGGATTTTAATGGAGGAAAAAGATAGGCCCTTGTGAAGCATGTAAAATCTGAGGTAAATTGGGCGCTGCTGTGCTCATCCCTTGAGATTGGTTCCAGGCACAGAATCTTCTTTTCCAATTTTCAGCATAAGACTTTCTAGTATTAGACCTCCTTGCCTCTAAAATGATATCCATCACAGGTTTGCTGAGGGATGGTAAAGGAGAGATTAAGTAATTAGCCAGGCTGCAAGGTTCAGTGTTTGAAGCTGAGGGTGCAGAATCTGGTTCTCCTGCTGAAACGACAGGGAAGGAGTCTGAGGCAGATGCAATGGAGATAACTGTGACACACTTCACAGGAGGGGGTACCAGTGTTGGCGCGGCCAGTCTGGAGCAATCAAAATCATCCTTGGTTTGTCCTGTTTGATTTTTAGTAGTACTTTGGAGAGGAGAGGTAGAGGGCGGAAGGCATAGACTGACAGGTTTTTCCAGCTGAAGGACAGAGCATCCACTTTCCAGGCTTGTTTGTGGGGAGTCCTTGTGCAAAATTTGTCCAAGGGAGAGGCAAACAGGTCTATATCTGGGCTTCCCCATTTGCTTGTCAACATGTTGAAAATCCTTGGTTCCAGTTTCCACTCATGTGGGTCCATGAGGTTTCTGCTTAGTCCGTCTGCCAGTGTATTTAATTTTCCTGGCAGGAATTGAGCTTGTAAGTGCACTTGGTAGCTCAAGGCTGCATTCCACAATGCCATGGCTAGTCTGCAGAGGGGGTAAGCATGTGTACCCCCCCCCCTGCTTGTTTATGTACCACATAACAGTGGTGTTGTCCGTCTTTACCATTAGTTGTCCTGGAAGAATGTGGTCCTTGAAGGCTGTCAGAGCATTCTGTACAGCTAACATTTCTTTTTGATTGATATGCAGCTGCATTTGACTTGAGTTCCATTTGCCCTGAATGCACTTCCCTGCCAGGTGAGCCCCCCATGCATAGTCTGATGCATCTGTTGTTAGGGTTTGGGCAGCAGGGAGTAGTGTGAAAGGTAGTCCCTTGTTTTGGTGGCAGGCCTCTGCCCACCAAAGGAACTCTAGGCGTAGGCAAGGTATGATAGGAATCATTGTTTCTAGGTCTTGAGAATGTTGACACCATAGGCTTTTTAGATACCACTGTAGTTTTCTCATATGCAGTCTTGCATATGGAATTAGAAGAATGCAGGAGGCCATGAACCCCAAGGCTTGCAGTATTTGCCTTGCAGACACAGCAGGGCTTTCATGTCCACTAGTTTGAAGTAGGTTGTCAGATGAATTTGTTTCTCTGGCGTGAGGTAAGCCATCTGGGAAGTTGTATTCAAGCTTGCTCCCAGGAATATAATTTGTTGACAGGGTACCAGGTGTGATTTCTTTTTGTTTATGGTGTACCACAGACAAGTTAGAATCCTTTTTACAAAGGCCAGATGATTCAAAAGTATGTCCTGGCTTTCTGCCTGAATTAGACAATCATCCAGGTATGGGTACATTTGAATATTTCTTTGCCTGCAAAATACAATAACTGGAGCTAGGCACTTTGTGAATACCCAGGGCGTAGTAGATAAGCCAAAGGGCAGTGCAGAGAATGTGTAGCCTGATTTGAAGCATAGGTATCTTCTGCAAGATTCCCTGATTGGGATGTGCAGGTATGCTTCTTTTAAATCTAGTGTTGCCAACCAGGCATCTTTGCCTAGCATAGGAAGTAATTGGTGAAGAGTCAGCATCTTGAATTTTGGAATCTCCAAAAAGGTGTTTAGAGTAGACAGGACCAGGATAGGACGCCATGAATTGTCTTTTCCGGGTATAACAGGAAAAGTCTCGAGTAAAAACCTTGTCCCTTTTTCTCTTCTGGTATCAGCTGAATAGCCCCCATGCTTAAGAGAGAAAGTGCTTATTTTTGGGCCTCTGCCTGCTGATTTGGGGGTAGGTCCGGCCACCCACTTGGTGTTGGCAACATGTGGAAGTGAAATCTGTGTCTCTGGGACACTATATTTAAAACCCATTTGTCCTGGGTAAGGAGTTCCCAATTCTTTGCATGAAGAGCAATCTTTCCCCCCAAAGGGGCAGTCAGTTGATAAGTGCATGGAAATTTTAAAAGGAACTCATTGAGACAGTTTTCCAAAGGGGGGAGTCTTGTTATTCCCAGACTTGGAAGTGGAGGCCCCCCACTGCTCAGTTCTGTGAGTCCCCTGGGACTGAAACCTGGGGTTTTTGCTGTGTCTGGATTTGGCTTGAGAAGACCTGGAAGGGGGTGGAAAGGACCAATTCTTAGAGGGCCAGTGCCTACTAAATCTAGGAGGCTGAACTTGTAAAAAATCTTTTAACAGTTTGCATAGATTTAGCTTTATCTACCATCTTTTTAAGAACTTCCTCAGCCTTGTTGCCAAACAGGCAGTCCTGATTTAAAGGAGCATTCAACAATTTAGACTTAACATGATCAGGCAAAGATTGCTCCTTAAGCCAAGCATGCCTTCTGAGCACAGACCCAGTAACAGCAGCCCTGCAAGAGGCCTCTAATGAATCAAAACCACATTGCAAATTATGTTTTCCAACTTGTTCGGCAGAATGCATTAAATCCTGTAATTCTTTATTTTCCACACAGGCAGGAATCAACATAATTTTCTGTTTAAACAGTCCAATAACAAGTTGCTGATATTTAACATATGAAACTGGCAGTTTAAAGCCCTAATGGCCAAGGTTGCAGAAGTGAAAACCTTCATACCCCATCTATCCAGCGTCCAGGGGTAGGATTTTTAGCAGTTGAAGCCTTAATGCCCTTGGGCCCCTGTGAAATAGTCTCTGGATCTGCAATAGGATTTTTGAAAAGGAACTTGTGGGACTCAGGGACCCTGTAGTATCTGTCAGGTTTTCTGGGAGCAGGAGGCAGGGAATCAGGGGCCAAACTAGATTCAGAGAAAGCATCAACAATGTCTAGTACAGGAGGAATAGCTAAAGGCCTATGCTGAGGTTGGAGAAGGAAATCCCTAAGCCTCTTTTTTGAATCAGAAAAATCCTGGCTTTCCCAGTGGAAATGCTCCCTTTGAGTATGTAAGGTTTCCCCAAAAGAAAAATCCTCATGAGGGGAAGCAGTGGGAATAGAGTCCTCTGCATCAGAATCCTCATAAGTAGGTAAGGGCAAATCCAGATCAACAGAAGAGTCAGAAAAAACAGAATCCTGATCAGAAGATTCATAATCAACCTCAGTCCTAGGCCTCTTAGAAAGGGGGGGGGGGTTGGCTACCCCTGATTAGAGTTATTAGATCTCCAGCCATTCTTATCATTTGTTTTTTAGGCATAGAGGCCTAAGCATGTGGACTGGGCGTCGTTTTTTTAGGCATGGATCGAGATTTAGGCCTAAGTAATGAAGGCGGCGTTGATTTAATATGCAAGTCCATAGGCTTGAATACACCCTCAGAAGCCGGTGCCTGCACAGCGGCCCCGGACCCATCCAAGGTAAAGACATCCGAGGGTTCCATAGTTGAAGCATCTCGTGGCATACCAGACTCTGAATGGGTCTCAGTAGAGGCATGCGAATCAGAAGTAGTGGGTATCAGGGGCTGTGAAAGCGCCTCACTGAGTACCGGTGAACTGGCGACTGGCTTAGGAGAAGTGTCGTCGGCAGTTTTGGACCTCGGCGGCCTGTCTCTGTCTTTATCTTTGCGTTTTTTCGGAATCCCGATAGTCGGATGGCTAACCGACAACATTTCTGATTAATTAAACCAAGAACCAAAATATTTAGAGGAGAAAATATACTGACGACGGATAGTGCACTGATTAAATAAAGCACAAAACCGACAGCAAGGTACGTCATGGTCAGGGCCTAGGCAAGGAATACAGTACGAATGAAAATCTTTATGAGGTATTTAATTTCCACAAGTAATGCAATTATTAACTTTTACTGACATCGGTAAGGAGCAAGAAAAAGTTTCCCCAACAAGGTACTTAGCTTTAGTTGAAGACTTCGGTTCTGAAACTCGAAAATGAAAATTTCAGGAGTCGGTGGTTCTGAAACTCGAAAATGAAAATTTCAGGAGTCGGCCGACCGGCACTTGCGAACCGCTTCTGCTTCGGGCACCACACGGCAAGAAAGACTGATGTAATGGCATCGGCTGCATGTTTTATACCCCTGATGACCTGACATCATGGAAGAAGGGACAGCAACCGACGCAGGACCCAAGACTTTGTTAATCAGGCCGACTGAGGGCAACCTGCAAGCAGATAACCCAAATGTAATGACTGCAACAGTGAAACACAAAGAACATCAAGGTTTGAAGGGATAGCATCCAAAAGGAAGGGACCTTCAAAAAAGGGTTTAACTGAGAAAGATCCAGAATGGGTCTCCAGATGCCTTCTTTCCTGGTGACCAAGAACATTCTGGAGTAAAACTGTTTCCCCCTGTGAGGGGTTTGAACCTCCTGTACAGTTCCTTGAGGCCCTGAAGCACCTCTGGAAAAAAGGGCAATTGTTTCTGAGGAGGCTTAGGAATGGTCAAAAAGGGGGAAGAGATTTCCAAACCATGTAATAACCCTGGTGAATTATGGAAAGAACCCAGGAGTCTTGGGTGATGTTTACCCAAATAGGAAGGGACAGGGAAAGATGCGGAAAAAGAGGAATGTGACTGAGAAGAACAGCATAGTCAGAAAGCACCTGGTTTGTCAGAAAAAGGAAGCTTCTGAACAGAAGCAGTTTGGGTAGGCTTAGCAGGGGGAGTCCTTCTACCACCCTTTTTACCTTTGAGGGAAGGGTAAGAATGTCTACGGACAAAGGCAGGCTTATTAGGATAATTACCCTGAAACTGGGGCATAGGGGAAATAAAAATGTTTCAACTCTTGTAAGGCCTTGCCCTTTTCTTGCAAGGACTTAAAACAACTCTGCAGCAGCAGCACCAAACAAATGTTTACTATTCAAAGAAGCATCCATCAGTTTAGCTTTGATAGCATCAGGTAAAGACTGAAGTCCAAGCCAGGAATACCTCCTCAAAACAGATCCAAAAGTAGCAGCTGAATTTAACATGATGAGTTACTTGGCAGGACATCCCAAGCAAAGCAAGAGTAGAGGCCTTCCCCTCAGAATCAGGGAGATCAGAAATAGCCTGACAGGCTTGAGAGATACGAGACAAAACGTACCTAGTCATGTGTGTGTGATACTTAACAGCCCTAAAGGCTAGGGTAGCAGAAGTATACACCTTCTTACTCAGTCTCTCCATGGTTCTGCTGTCTTTGTCAGGATGGCAGCAATTTAGAAGAAGGCAACAATTTGGAAGACTTATCAGAAGCCACTGACACCACAGAAGGGTAAGCAGGGGGACCCATATAGAAACGTGCAGCCCTCGGGCACTTTATAAAACTTATCAGTTTTTTGTGGGAGCAGGGAGTTGAGAAGCAGTAGAAAAAGCTTCCAACAAGGAAGCAAGAACCAGAGGCACAGCAGAGGGCCTAGAAGACTATATGCAAAAGCTCAGAATACCTCTTCTGAACATCAGACAGTTGAGCAAAGTTCCATTTGAAAAATTCCATCATTCTTGAAACAGTATCACCAAATTAAATCTCCTCAAAAGGAGAGTCAGGACTGATAGACTCTTCTAAGAACCACAGTCCAATGGTGAAGGAATCTGGGGGGAGTAAGTCAGGGATACTTCATCAGAATCAGCATCTTCCTCAGGAGAAGAATCTTGTTCCCTAAGCCTCTTAAGAGGGGTAAAAGACTGGGGGGAGCAGAAGCAGAAACACCCTGTGGAGGCTTGAGAGCCCTAAGGGCATTAAACAAGCCTTGAGTGAAGTTCTGCCATTCACTCTGAGGATCCTTGAGAGTAGACAAAATATGTTTAGTTTTCTGCTTCTTTTTGAGTGTGACATCAACCTTGAAAAATTTTGGAAGCTCTGACCCCTGGCGGCACTCAATAATGACAGTTGGGACCTCTGCCTAACTAAAATTTGAGGAACATCCCTACGCCCTTCAGCAGTGGTTCCCCCTGTAAATCTGAGGCAGATGTCTGCAAAACCTCCATGGACATGTGTGGCGTCAGGTCCATGCTGGCCTCTGAAAGAGTCACAGCAGAGGAATCTGAGACAGAAACTTGACACTCCTCTGGGCTTTCACCAACCTCAAGAGAGATGTCTGGTGGAGGCAGTACAGCCAAAGAATCAGACGTTCTTGGCTTTTTTCTTCTTACAAGGCTGACCCTTAGATACTTACTTGGCATCCTTAGCCAACAATTTCAGTTACTGGTTCTCAAGATAAACAATTAGGGAAGAAAGAGGACTGCTCAATGTCTGAGGGACAAAGGACTGACAATTTTAACAATATATACGGTCGTGAGAAGCGCCTAAACAGAACAAACACTGCTTGTGACAATCTTTATGGGGAATCTGTCTCCTGCACTGGCATTTCCACTTTCTGGATAACATGAAACCCAACAACCAGATTACAAGGCAAGTGTAAGGTAAATAAAATCAAAACCCCCACAGGGCACTTATCTGAAAGTGGTAGAACCACCAGGAGAAAGGACATTCAGACCAACGATCAAAGATCGCATTTGGACTGACAGCAAAGAATTTCTGAGAATGGTAGAGTCGGACATCACCTTTATGCCCTACACTGTGTGTGGGAGCATACATGTGATGTGTAGCATATCCTTTACAACCAAAAGGCTTTGGTATACTGGCTGGACGTCGGGAGGCCCTTGGCAGGGGATCCCTATTGTAAAGAATACTGCAACAGTGATATGGAAGGACATCTGCTTATATCAGCATCCCAAACAGGCATCAACCTAGTTAACAAAAGGAAAAATGATACTCATCCTTAAGAGTGAACTGCTTAATGCCAGGAGTCTAAATAAGAAATTCTACTCCTCTAAGCTCTCTTCATCCTACAGGATGCTGACATCAGTGCAGTTACTGAGACATACTTTAAAGACACAGAGAGCACCCTGGCAGTGCAAGGCTACAATGCCTTCAACAGAATGCCTTCCACACATTTAGGTCAGCAACTGCACAGGCAGGGACTAAAGGTGGAGGTATCTCATTCTATATCAACAACAAACACCTCAAGACTAGTTGAACAGGACAATGTACTTGAACTTTTCCATGTTCAGATTTCCACAGGCAAAGTTCCATACTATATCCTTGCTAGCTACAGGTTCCCATTTATGACCCAGAAAACTCATAAATCATAAATAAATTTACTGGAGACACTCACCATTCAACCCGATACCATATTCATGGGTGACTTTACCCGGCAGTCAACTGGGAATCACACATGTCCCCCAAACTTCTAGTCCCAGAAATTTCTGGATTTTGTAAACACTAACACCCTGGATCAGACAGTCCACATGCCCACTACTGATGGAGTAAGCATACTGGACTTGGTTCTCAGTAACATTGAAGAATGCTGCATCCCGCCTACTGTAATGTCCTCTCTGGTAAGGTTGGACCATAACACCAGCTAACCCCGTAGCATTCAGAAACTACTCTAAGGCAAACTGTCTATTAAGTGGCAATGTGACAAAATTTCAAGCCCCTACAAAGCCTGAGAACACAGTTGCCGATGTGGAGTTGTTCACACATACTCTATACAATCATATTAATAAATGCACAGAAACAGCTTGGCCTTCTAGAAATAAAATCCAAATTCAAACAAGCCACCCTGGTGGAATCCAAACATCAATAGGTTGTACAACATAAGGAAGAAAGTCACAGCAAAAGTCAGGAAATTCAACACAGAGCAGGATAAAAACTCTATTTTTAACCTAAACAAACGACTCCGAGGGCAAAGCAGGTCTACCAAAGCCAGTTTTGAGGTAAAAATTGCCTTGTTTTTATCCTGTTCAGCATTTACGGTTATCATATCCTACTGGATCTGACCTTGGCAACTTTTTTGAAGCTATGGATTCAGGCTTTGTCTCCTCCCCTACTCATAATTCCCTATGCTCCCCAAAATACCTCAGATCAAGTTTGCCTGCTCAAAACTAGGCATTATGCAAAAGGTGACAAATAATAAAAAGATGATATAAAATAGTCCATAAGGAAGAAACAGCAACCAAGGCTGTTAAATGACAAGGTCCTGGTAAGTTCCATACATTCCAAGAGAGCATCAGGTGACAATATGGAAGGAGCATGATGAACCAGACTAAAACAAGACAATGCAGATTTAGCATTATGTTAAGCATATAACTTTCATTTTCATGCTATTTACCAGGCATACTGTGGTATTATCATTGATTGAATGGTAGAGAATAGAGACTATACTATTGTCTGGATGTACACCTGCAAGTTACCTGACAGTGACTCCTTCGTCAGGTCCCTTTGAAGTGTGCCATAAGGGGCCAGATAGTTCCTAAGTGCAAAAGTCGCTGTTGCATATGTCTGTTTTCCAAACTTGTCCAATGTCCCTGATTCCTGGTTAGGGGTATGGACAGCAGTGCTCTCTTCTGAGAGCTCTTCATTGGCAGCTGCTGCCACAACCATTTCATCTGCTGAAGGACCCTTTCTCCAGTGCATTCCATCCATTGGGGCAACCATGACCTTGCTAGTTTTTTTAGGGACTGGCTTTGCCAAATCAGTATACTTCTATACCTGCTGAGCCACCAAATCTATGAGGGTGCCAGCATGCAGCATCAACCAAGAAACTGAACAGCTAGCCTCCAAAGCCATAAGGAGCACAAATTCCTCAGGTAAGGGTGTAGTGATGAACTAACCTCCTCACTATTTCATCAGTTCTAGAAGATCACTGAAGGTAACATCTTTCATATGGGATTGTGGGGACCCTTCGCTGTCATTCAAGTCCATGTCTTCTGTGATCAATTCCAGGGAGGAATTCAAATGACTCCTTTTACACATCTGTTTCCCATGACCCTGCTGCACTAGAACTTCTGGTGAAGAATCAGGTGGGAACTTACGTGGTAAGTATCCCCAAGGCTATAAGTGGCTGACTGTTCTTGTTGATCAGGATGCAGCAGCTCAAAAACAGAATCCAAAGGAAGCTGGGATGGAGCATTGCATGGCAGACAGTACAGTTGTGTAAGTAAAACTTTCCATAACAGCAGATGTTCGAATGAGCACTGTTACAGTAGCCTTAGCTATATGGGTTATATCCTTCCAAGGACAAAACAGCTGTTCAGCTTCCAAAGCTTCAGGACAACTTCTACATGCTCAAACAGTTAGGCATCTCAAGCTGAGCTGACTAAAGAAACATGTTTGGGTGCAAAGACCTTCACAGCTTTACTGCCGGTGAAGAGTATGCTCCTCTGAGGCTTTTCAGGACTGACAGTCAGCTTAGGGAAAAAACTTCCACGTTCTTAACTTTGTTAATGTTTTATTACTTTCTTCTCTTGGTCTGGAGGCAACCTTTTCAAATGCATCGAATACAGAGGTTGCAATAACAGCCAAAGAAACACTCCTCTGATCTGATAAATGGATTGCAGGAGCACCATCTACTCCAATTTGCCTCACTTCTTAGGCAGACAACTGTGCTAAGCTACCGAGTGTAAAGGCACTGACAGGAGACTGCTCAGATAACTTCAGGGTTGATACCACCCCTTCAGCCTCAGCCCCAAGGCTTCAGCTCTGACACTCATCACTATCAGACAACATCAGAACTGAACTAATAAGGGAAACAGAGTTGAAGTCAAAAGGACCATCAGCTCTTATGAAGGTGCTCTGTGGAGACTCAGATTCATAGTCTTCGGATTAGTCAGGTTGGAATAGGAGACACCAATGGATGGACAGCTGGAGAGACAGGTATGTATCCCAGAGACTACCCCGTCTATGGAACAGGCTCCCCATCCATGTGAAGCAGACTTCCTCCCTAACCCAATTCAAGTGCAACGTGATGATTGGATGGGAAACCGGAAATTCATCCCTGGTTTGGCCCCTTATGTCTCTAATGGACAGAGGTAACCTGTAAATGGTTAATCTCCCAGGCCTATGCTTACACTTATCAAAGGTATCAGAACTTGTCAGAGATTTGGGATGCATGACTAGCCTTAAAAAGGCCCATGTGGTTGTTAGCGTAGTAAACACCTAAGAATCTATGACAGACGGGGCTGGGTCCAGTGTGCCAGATGGGGACAGCACTGGGATGACCCCCAGATGCATCTGCATCTGAAGAAACCTCCTTATCACCCTGTCAACATTGGCTTCAGCAAGACTCCTTGTGGAATGGATGGACCTAGAAGAAGAAGCCACAGAATAAAACGGGGGATAGCCTCTCCTATTGGAACGGTGAGTGAAGCCTAGTGCTCACCAGCTCTGGTGAGAAGTGAACAGGAGGTATCGGCAGTCCCAAAAGTACTCCAGATCTGAGCATTTTGGAGTTTTCTGGGCTAGAAATGAAGACACTGAAGGATCCAGACACAATTTCCTAGATTTCTTTTCAAAGTCTTTCTCTCTCTCCATCACTTTAGCTTTCTCCTTCAAAGATCTCAGTTTCTCAACTTTGGAGGACTTCAATGTAAGAGAAGGTGCTGATGCGCGTAACTGGGTGTCAAAAAACCCTTAAGAATCAATTTGCCCCAGCATCCCTGTAATGTTGTGGTACCAAAAAAGGAACATGCCTTGCAGTCCCAGTCCAAATGAGCTACATCCAGATAGTATACACACAAAGAATGCGGGTCCTGTGGAGGAATTTTGTGCATGCAGGCTGAGCTCTTCTTAAAACCTTGGATCTGGTCTGTCATGATAAAAAGCATCCAACAGTTAAGAGAAAGAATAGCAGCAACAATAACAGAAAATGAACTGTAATTCCAACTACAGTATCAACTGTAAAACAAATCCCAAGACCAGTAGCTACAGAAAGATTTTTTTTTTTACTTTACAGGAAAGGTAAGGGAAAAATAAGACTGCTGAATAGAGGCAGAGAGAAACAAGAGAAAATCCCCTGAAAAGGATTTGATTTTGCACAACAAAAGGGGGGAGGGATAAAGGTATCTATAACGGGGGAATCTCAAAGATAAATCCAACCACTACTGATGAAAAAATATCACCTGTCTGCAGACAGAGGATCAGAACCCTTGTACACTATTTCTGTTAAAAAGAAGAGGCAAACGAGACCTGGGGTATTTTGGGGAACAGAGGGAATTATGGGTAGGGGAGAAGTCAGAGTCATGGGTTAACAGCTTTGAAAAAGTTGCAGAGGTTACATCCAATCAGATCTGATAACCCAAAGACTGAATCTGACAAGAACGGATCATGACCTCTCAGGACCAGTGGAGTCACTATTTAACCACAGCCTCCAATCAGGCTTCAAGCCATGGGAATGGAAAAAGTACAGCTGTGTAAAACTTAATATAACAGCAGATCTCCTACTGATCACTACTGCAGTACTTCCAAACAGTTGGGTTATCTCTCCATATAACCTGGACATCCATCCAGGGTACCAAAGCCAAAATCTTCCACAGTGCCATATCTCTGATGCATGATCTAAGCCTGTGGACATAAGGGCACATAAGTGGATGTATGAGCTTAAAACCTCATACCATCGCCAAGGCAGTAAGCCTGAAGAAGCCTGAGAGTCAAATTAAACTAGACAGATAAAAGGGGAGTGGTAGAAAGAAAGTGATACCACTCATTCTAGAAGGGAAAATGGAAAAAGGATTAGAAAGGAGGAAGGCAGGGAGGAAAGGAATACTACAACAGTGATCAGTAGGACATCTATTGTTATGGCACATGCTCTTTCTTATATTACTGGTGCAGGATTCCAAACAGTCGAGTGATTCTCAAACCTTAAGTGGTGTGATGGCTAGATGGAAGACCAACAGGAGAACTGTCTATTAATTCAGAGAGGACTGACCTGTCAAAGGAGGCTACGGATCTAAAAAAAGGCATCCACTCTATAATGTTTGATGAAAATATGCACAGAGGACCAAGTAGCTGCTTCTAAAATTGTTCTAGAGTCCATCCATTTGTACAATGCTCCAGAAGAGGCCACTGCTTTAGTAGCAGGAGCCTTTGCTGGACAGGGTAAGGATTTCCCATGTAAAGTATAGCAAAAGGAAATGGACTTAGATATCCAAGTTAGCATCAGTCTGGATTGTAAATGGGTAACCTAACTTAGAGTCTTGGAAGGAGACAGACATGAGAATATCTTTGGTCTTATCCAGGTAGAATCTGAGCTGACTATGCACATACAAGGAATGCATAATTCTCAACACACCACCATAAAGATGTTCCTCGTACACCAAAATTTACTATTAAAAATGAAACCTAAAAGAATGTAGAATTCTCCCTCCCTTACTTTGTGAAGTAGGGAAGAAAGTAGGAAGATTTATGACCTAATTGAGAGACAATTAATTTACTTTTGCCATGAAGGCGGGACTGGCCATTGATGACTAAGCTCGTTGTCAGAAAACTGGTGTCTAAAAGGGATCACAATCCTAACATCTGTACTTGTCAGGCTAAGGGATGAGAGGCTGGGATGAGGTGGTGAACCAATCTGTTGTGTGAGCAAGTCCACTGTGAAGGGAAGTTTCTGGTGATGGCACCTGATTAGGTGGAAGAGAAGGGGAAACCAACGCTGCCTTGGCCAATAGGGAGTCACCAGTAAAATCTTTGTGCATTCCTTTTGCATTTTTAGTAAGACCTTGGGAAGCATAGGAAGGAAGGCATATAAGAACCTCCATTTCCAAGAAAAGGACACTGCATCCATTTTCCAAGGTTGAGGACAGCAGATCCTACTGAAAAAGAGCAGAAGTTGTTTGTTGTTGGTGGACGCAAAATGATTTATATATGGCACCCTCATTTGTCAACTATGTGTAGGAGGATCTCCCTGTTCAACATTCATTCGTGGGGATTTCTCTTGATCTGCTTAAACAGCCTGCCAGGACATTGTCCTGTGAAGGGATATAAACTGTTTAGAAAGACAGGTTTGCTTTTGTGACCTGCTCCCATGCCAAAGCAGCCAGTCTGTGCAGTTGGTAAGATATGGCTCCCCCTGCTTATGTACTGCATGACAGTTGTGTTGTCTGTGAACACTCAATGGACCTGGTTTCCAAGAATGGGAAAAGATCTGCAGGGCCTGTATTAAGTCCACTTATCTCCTCCAGGTTGATATGTGCTGTTCTTAGAAGTGCAGGCCATTGCCCTCCAACTTTGAGGTTCCCCGTACATGCCTCTCGTGTATCATCTGATGCGTCTTTGTGCAGCTGCTATAGTGATGCCTGCAATTTGAAGGGGAGAGCCAACTTTAATTGTATCTGTGATATCCACCACAGTATTTCCTTTTAAGGCAAGGCAGGAGACAGCCCTCTGTGTCCAGGGGATCAGAATGTAGGGACCAAGTGGGATTTCAGATACCATGGGATCTTCCTCATACAGAGTCTGGCAAAGGGGACCATGGGGTGGTTGCTGCCATGAATCCCAGTGCTCTGAGGATCTCCCTTGTGGTACAGGACTGAAATGGAAGAATTAGAAGGAAGTATGTGGTTAGGCTCTGCACTCTGGCAGCAGGAATGCCTGCAAGAATTTGGTGTCTAGTCTGCACCCCAAGAAAACTAGATTTTGGACTGGATTCATTACTGATTTGTTCCGGCTGATTGTGAATCCCAGTGCCTGAAGTAAATCCATGGTAAACTTGAGGTGAGTCAAGAGTACCTACTGAGAAAAAAGCCTTTATTAACAGTTCACCCAAATACAGAAATATCTGGATTATCTAAGTTCTGCAGTAAACTACTACTTGGGTGAGGCATTTTGTGAACACTCTGGGGGCTGTAGAGTGACCAAAAGGCAAAGCAGAGAAGTGAATGTGGAAATAGGTATCTTTCAGGTCCAAAGACACCAGGAAGGCTTGAAGAAGAATGAATGGGGCCACAGTTTGCAAGGACAGCATCTTGAAAGATGGAACAAGGAGGAAGGTGTTGAGGGTGGGGAGATCCAGAATTTGTCTCCAGTCATCACCTTTTTTGGCACAATGATAAGTCTGGGAAAAAAAACACACTTTCCCAAGTGCTGTGGGGTTACTGATTAGACTGTGCCCTGATCTAGCAATGTTTGAATGATGGGATGGACCAACTGTTTCTGATTTTGTGGAAGAGGATGACAATGAAAGGAGGAAGTTCTTTCCAGGTCATTCTGTATCCCTTCTAGATGATGGAAAGCACCCATTTATCTGAAGAGGAGGTCAGCCTTTTGGATATGGGAAGGGCAGGACCGAGGGATGGGGAGGTGAATAGGAGGTAGTCAGGTGGACTTGGCTGGGTAAGAATGCCTCCCAATTCTAGAGTCACTGTCTGGTTTGTCCTGGAATCATTTACTAGGCATTTTCTTGGCCTTGTGGGAAGGCCTGGGTTGCCAGCAAGTGAAGAAAGTAGGTTTTTGCAGGGTAATTCCTCTGGTATTGTGGTACAGGAGTAATAAGGATGTGCCTGCAGTCCTTCATAATTTTCATTGATCCTGCAATTTTTTGAAAAGACTGGCTACATCCAGACTAAACAAAAGATTCCTTTTTAGGGAAGTCTGTGGATTTTGCTTTAATAACATCTGGGAGGGGCTGAGAGTGCAACCAAGCATATGTCCTGATCACACAGACTGTAAAAGCTGCCCTGGAAGAGGCCTCTACTGCATCATATGTGCATTTAATGTTGTGCACAGCTAATTGGGAAGTCTGAGCCACCAAGGGTAAGGCCTGTTGTTTAGTGGTAGGTTCCTCAGGTGAGGACAATGCTTTATTCAAACTGCTGAGGACAGATAAGTATTCATTTGAGTCTGATAATTCAGAGCTCTAAAGGCCAGAATGGAGGAAACAAAAATATTTGTCCCCAGATTTTTCACTGCCCTGCTGTCTTTATCTGAAGGCAGAGCATCAGAAGCAGGTAGTAACTTAGAGATTTTGTCTATAGACATGGAAAAACATTGAAGAGTCTGATCGTAGAACGTTTGTATAGAAATTTGAACTCCTTCGGTACCCTGTAAAAAATGTTATGCCTTTTTGGAAAAGATGGCTGGGAGTCTGGTGTAGCAGAAATGGATGCAAAAATATCCAGGAAAGCCTCCAGAACAGGAGGTGCAGCAGCAGCAGGGGTGCTTCTTCTAATAGTTTATATCATCTATGTTGCACTTTTAGAAATCTGTTTAGATTCCCATTCAAAATGCTTCATCATATTAACAATACTTTCCTAATGGGGAAAAAGCAAATCTTCACCATCAAATGCCTTGACCTGGCAAATGGATCTGGGATGAATAGGCTAATGAGTGCTCATCACAGTCCGATTCATCCTCTTCATTTTAAGAAGTGTCTAAACGTCTCTCTTGTGGAGTGGAAGGAGAAACTGTACTAGTAGCAGGCCCTGAAAAGGATAGTGGCCTGACTGCCACAATGGCCTTAAATAGGCCCAGTGTGAATCCATCCACTTCTTTTGTTTGGACGTCTAGGGAAAAAGATTTTTAGTTTTTTTTTTTTTCTCTGTGCAACGTCTGCTTTGACTTAACACAGAGGCTTCAACTTTTGACAAACTTCTATGAGCACTGTGAACATTTCCTCTCTAGCAAGGAGTTGCTGTATGCCTTTAGGTTCTTCAAACATTAACGAAGTCTGACCCTTCTTACCACTATTAGTAGTGCCAGTTATTTTCATATGTGCAAACCTCAGATTCCATACCAGTCTCCATCAGGGTCATGGTAGCAAAGGTATGAGCAGGTGTTGGGCATACCACAGGTTTTGAGACCTCTGAGGGTATGTCCAAATCTGACTGAGCAGTTGCAATATCAGGCCTAGACCTCTTACATTTTTTTCTTCTGAATGGGTGGAATATCAGGGCTTGAAGGGAATGCCATCTTTGCCTTGGTAAGGGGCTTAAGGCAGTGAGTTTGCAAGAATGAATTGAGAGATGAAAATCTAGCTCAAAGAGTCTCGAGTCATGCTCTGCACCTAAGCAGAAAAGGCACTGAGAATGGAGATCCTCGTAAGGAAACTGCCTACAACAAATGCACGTTTCTAGCTGGTATCTAATAGAGCAACAAACAGCAACAGAACTGCAGAAAATAGAGGAAGGTTTCCCCAGTAGGGTACTTACCTGAACCAGTGAAGGCCAACGGTACCAACAACCACATGTAGAACACACCAATGTGTTCGAGACCTATTCTAGACTGGTGGCAAGAAAGTTTGAGGATTTATGCTCATGCTTCTGCTTATATACTTTTATGCCCACAGGCCTTGGTCTTACATAAGACGTATGGACCACAGAATGTTTTGGTTTTGGCACCCTAGCCAGACATGCAGGTGACTTGGCAAGATAACACAACTGCTTGGAATGCTGCAACTGTGATCTAAGGAAGGACATCTGCAACAGTCATTGCTCTGCATAAGGGTATGCTTTACAGAAACTACAGACCCATTAATCTGAATAGTCCTTAAATGTAAAGCCATGGAAAGAATTACGAATGACAGCGAAAATATCCAGACACTGGATCCAACCAGTCTGGTTTTGTCAAAGGAAGATCTTGCCTACTGAGTCTGGTAGACTTCTTCAAGAAGGTCACCAAGGCAATGGATGAGGGCAAAATGCTGCATGCTACTTACCATGACCTGGACAAGGCATTTGATACAATACCCTACTTGGAAATTGTATGCAAACTCACTAAATTAGGCATAAACCCCTATGTTACATGCTGCATTTCTAGATGGCTATTGGATAAGATCCAAAAAGTGGGATAGGGGAGTCTGCCTCCACAATGAGGCTGGTCACTAGAGGTGTCCCTCAGGGCTCAGAGCTGGGTCCTCTCATTTTTGGCATCTACGTCTCAGAAGTCAAAGCTAACATCACTGGCCACTGGCTGACCATGTTTGGAGATGACTGCAAACTGGAAAAAGCCATGAAATTCTCCCAAGGCACTAATATCCTCCAGTAAGGGCTAAGATAAAGAAATAACAGGTGCTATACACACAGTTTAAAACTCGATGCCAAGAAATGCATAACAGTATCAGCTGGGAAGTCTGTTATCCCAGGAAACTACCTCATCGATAACACACCTATAAGAGTAGACCCAGTAGTCAGGGATTTGGAATTTATGTAGGCAGTAACCTGGCTTTTGACCAATATGTGCCCAAGGTAGTTAGGAAATCATTCTCTGTTGCTCTGCTGCAGGGTATGGCATTTAGGTCTTACGTAGTCATCGTTCCAATGTACTCAGCCCTCATCAGACACATCATTTGAGTACAATGCCACCTTCAGTATGTACCTAACCAGCCACATGCAACAACTGGAATATTCACAGAGGTTTCTCACAAGAAGACTACAGAGTGTTAACAACATATCTTATGCACATTGCCTCAAAACCTTATCCCTATACTCTGTCTCCTACAGACTGTTGAGGAGGGATCTATGTTTGGCATACAAGGCATCCCAGGATCCTGCTCTGATGGACCTCTTGCAAATCCACAAAACAAACAGCATCAGAGCTACCTAACCCAGGGAATTAAACCTTGTTTGTGACAGAAACAAAACATGTTGGAGGGACAGGTATGTGTCTCAAGAGATTACCCCTTCTCTGGAACAGGCTTCCCATCCACATGAAGCAGATTTCTTTCATGAACCTATTCAAGCATAATCTGGACCAGTGGATAGGAAATTGGAAATTCACCCCGATCTGTCACCTATGTCTCTAATGGATACAGGCAACCTGTAAATGTTTGATCAAAAATATCCTAGCTTACACGCACCCCTAAAAACAACCAGTAGGGCACCAAACTTGCTGGATATATCTGGAATGCATGGCTAGCCTTAAAAAGGCCCTTTCGGTCATTAGCATAGTATGAACTCATGAACCTAACTCAGAAGGGTCTTAAGGACCATTAAACCAAATAAATTTGACTAAAACATTGTGATGATTCATGTGAGAGACAGTGACCCAAGCTGCTGCACTCAAAAGGAGATGCAGGGAGATGTGATGGAACTTTCTATGCATATAATACAGGAAGGAAAGACAGTAGTCTTCAGTAGAATCTTGCCTTCACCAAGAATGATGTCTAGATACCAAGACTAGATGATTGGCTTTAACAACTGGCTAAGTAGCTGGTGTCATACTAAGAGGGTCCAGTAAGTGTTGGCCTGGGATGAGGTGGTAGATAACACTTTCTGTTTTACCAGGGATAGCTTTTACCACTCATACAAGGGCTTCTGCATACTGGTTAAAGCCTTTGCTGCCCCCATAGTGCCTTTTTCTAGGCAGAGTCCCTCTACAGGGCATTCCTTCACAGCAAAGTCAATCTCACATTTAGCCATCATGGTGGCACTACTCAGCACTAGGAATCTAAACAGATGACTGAACTTGAGGCTCTCCTGTAACTCACTTCCATGTTTTTGAACTTACCGAGACATGGTTTCAATACGCAGACAGCATTGTCTACATACCAGGGTTTATCACCTATCATACCTTCAGGCCCCTGGGTAACTGTGGGAGTATCTGTCAATCACCTCACATCAGACTACGCAAAATTCTAACCTGGAGCTCCTAGAAATCCAAATCACCATTAACAAATCCAACTACTGCTTTATTGCTAGCTACAAATCCCCAATCAATGTCCCATAAAAATCATGAAAATTACTTTAACACCATTGTGGGGTTAAATATCAAATGAAATACCTTCTTACTAGGGGACTTGAATTCCCCAAACATTAACTGGCACACAAACATTTAAAAATGGTTATGCTCAGCATTTTCTAGACTTTTTTAATACAAATGCACTAGAGCACATTACAAAACTACTCACTACAAACTAATATCCTTGATCTGGCCCTTGCCAACCTAGTCCTTGTCTATACCCCACCCTACTTTTCCTCATCCCTGATTAAATCTGAACAAGAGTCAGTCATTTCCCTGTGAGGCCTAGTTGTAGTATTCCATCACCAAATGAGACGGTCTTTAGGGACTTCACCAGGCCAAGCTTCCTTCAGCTTGTACAACACCTATGCGAAATTCCCAGCAAACGTTCCCAACTGAGAGGGCTGTCACATTCACCTCAGTCTTTTAGCAATATGTACAAAGCTGTTTAGAAAAAATAATACTTGTCCACCCTAAATGGTAAATTCAGGAATAAACCTCTGTTTTGGAGCTCTCTTATTAACACACTGTATAATACATGAAAGAAAATGATGAAAAGTTTTAAGAAGTGCCCATTCCCTTATCTCAAGTCCACAATGAAATACACCAGCAAGAAACATAAGAGTACTACCTGGGAATGTAAAGCAAAATACAAGCTTAAGGTCACTACAGACACCAAAGGAAATTGCACATCTTTCATCAGTAACACTAGGAAATTAATGAACTCATCTATAATGATATCATATATCCCATTCCCAAGGATATAGTAAATATATTAGAAGGCAAATTTAGTGATAACTTTACCACACCTACTCACATTGTTACCCCCAGTATCCCTGAACATTTAGTTTTCCTTTAAATCGTCATTGAACAAATGATAAAATCCCTGTAAAATACTAAAAATAACACTTCCACAGGACCAAACATAACAGGCTGATTCAAATCGGTGCCAAATACGCACTATCTGAACCTCTATTTAAACTGTTTAAACTCTGGTTGTCCACAGTGTTCATGTCTGATGCCTAGAGAACTGACACTTTCATTCCCTTACACAAAGGTAGCCCCTCTACAGATTCAGACAATCAGCCTTATATGCAAATCCATGGAAAATATCATAGCAGAACTTATTTCTGCACACAGGCAACTTAAGTGATATAGACCCCAATCAAGTTGGTTTTGTGAAGAGTGGGTCCTGTCTCCTTACCTAGTAAGCTTGTATGAAAAAGTTTAAGAGGCTGTGGAAAGTGGTCACCCAGGGCTTATCATTATCTGGCCAAAGCTTTTGAGGACATCCCCCATGCTGACAGAGTTAAACTAGACAAACTTGATGTAAACCCCTGTAGGATCTGCTGTACTGCAAACTGGCTATCCAATAGATCCCAGGTTGTGAAAGTTGCTGGTATTCTGAATGTAAAACTAACTGGATGGGTATCACACGGATCAGTGCTGGGCCTCCTCCTGTTTGTTTATTTTGCAGACATCCAAACCAATATCTCAGAAGTGTGGCTGTCCAAATTTTCTAAAATGTAAGTTAGGCACTGTTATCCACCCATCCACCGATATTAAACAGCTCTAGCAAGGCCTGGAATATGCACATAAATGGCATATTGAAAAACAATATCAAGTTAAATGTAAAGAAAAAGGGTTACATAGTAGCATTCATCAAAAAAGAAAAAAAAAGAAAAAGAAAAACTGTTCCTACCTTGTATGTTATAAATGGTTAGACAGACACATTCATAAAATAACTGAGTACTTATGTGGAAAGTTCTCTTTCATTCAGTCATTGTATTTCCACCATAGTCAAGAAATCCTTCTGTCTGGTCTAATTAATTTCCAAGGGAATATTTTCAAAATCCAAAGAAGTCATCCAGCCATTGTACTCTCTCCTTTCTGGACTCATCACTGAATAAAATTCCCCTATGGTATGCAAAATCAAAGCATATCTCTCAACATGAAAGACGCCAAGGATACCTAACCAAGAAAATGAAAGCCCCTAAATCTCCCAATTTATACAGGTAGATTAGCACCACTCTTCTGATACTCAGTAGTCTACTGGCTGGTCCGAGGTGACCTACATATCTCACTTGTTGAATCTTGAAAGACCTGGTCCTGTTCAACATCCAGTTTCTTTGGAAAACCAGTGGCTCTATAACCCTCCCACACTAAAGATCAAAATCTGCACCAACAAATAAACAAGGCTTGCTGGGAAGACAGGTTCTTAACTAAACATATTTCCAGCCTATGGAAGCAGTTACAACTATAAGTCAAAATCAAAGTATTACTATGACTACTTTTAAAGCTGGTCTTGATGATTGGATGGGAAGACACAAATTTGCACCAGGATTGTCAGGTTCAATCCAGCTCTATTTGGAGGTAAGCACTACTAAGCGCTTGACAAATGCTGCACAAACTTTTAAGTTTGTCTCCCTAAAGGTGCACATGGTAGGCAGCTTATGATCCTATAGTCCATGTGAAGTCCACTGGAGAGTTACCATAATACTGAGACTTCTCAGCCTGAAGGATCAGCTGAACATGCTCTCAGGCACAAAAGAATGAACATAAGTGAAGCTTAAGAAAGCAACCGCATACATGCAAAATGGCTACTACAGGAGTCTGGTGATACTTTAACAGCTGTGTAATACAACATTCCAGGAAAATCCACCCTCCTGGCCCCTACAATAATTGAAGAACAAGAACCACCTCAAAGTCAGGAGAAATGCCAACACTGCAGTCATGTCAGTGTGAGTGAAAGAAAAGGAAAAGGGATCCTCTACTCTCCTGGAAATGAAGAAACCTCCATTGACCTCAAGATGGGGGAGTCTAAGCCTACTCTGCTCAAAGGGAAATGAATAGGACAAGCAAATGAAAGGGACACCCCCACAGCTGCCTTCCCAATCTTATACTCTCCTGATAGGTTATTATCTCAGCAATCCGAAACAGGGCAGTTACTACTGCTGACTTAGGGAAGACCGGTGAAAGAGGATAATAGGAGACACACTTCACCTCGTGGCTAGGGTGGTTACAGACCTTGTCTGCCTTTTAGATAAATGGGTGAAAAGAAAGAGAATGTAAAGATCCCTAAGAAGCCATCAGCCAAGGTCAGCATCAATGGCCGCACCAGGCAGAAATGTCTTCAACTGGAGATAAGGTATGGGAAATGTCATCTTTAAGCCCAAGCTCCAGAAAAGCCTTGGGCACATTTATCTGCAATATTATGAATATACACCATATGTCGATAACCTTGTTAAAAGCCTGAATCAGAAGTTTACATGGTAATCCAGTCTATCAAATGAAACTATACCCACTGCAGGAAAAACTCTGCACTGTTATTAGATATCTAACTAGTACTGCTCTGCAAATATTTTAAAACTGTTTCCTCATTAAATATGCATGTACATCATAATTACAACAATATCTCAAAAGAGTGACACCTACAAAACTACTTGGCAGCAATCACATCTGCATGAACAAAAAGTCATGCTGACACAGGTGGGTTGTGCCTATTTACTAACGTTAGATGTGCTTTGAAGGTCTATATTATTTTGTAAAAACTAATTACAGCAAATGATTCATAGAACACAAAACACTGTTCATTGAATGTTCACATCAGCGAACACTTTTCATAGGGAAGGGAATTACTTGTCCACCACAGCAACTGTCACACACTGCACTATATCAAACCCACCAAGGTGGAGGCTGTGCCTCCCACCCCACCCCCACTTATATATACCAACTCTGGCATCGCACTACAGTGGGTTAAAGGGCAAATTTCTAATGATGGCCAACTAATTCCCTTCCCTATGAAAAACGTTCGTTTATGTGAACGTTCGATGAACAGCCATTCACTGTAATTGGTTTTCAACAAAATATAGACTCGTGCTTTGAAACTAACTCATATGATTATGACATGCGTATTTGGCATCAGTTGTTTTTCATTACAAAATCAGCTTTATATTTTTCTGAAAATGTAATGGCGTCACTAACGATGAGTGTGCACTGAACAGCTTTCACATTTTGACTTTCTTTGAAACTTTTGTAGTTTTCAGTACACAGAAACTGCATAATCAGTATATTAGCTTAAACAAACACTGCCCAGACAGAACTCCACAAATGTAGGGAGATGTGGAATTCCACTGATGTTAGGTGTTGATGAATTAAGAAGAAAGATTTAACAAAAGTAAGAGCAGTAGAAAACATGCAAAGGTTTGATGTTAACTGTCAATAGCCTACCACAATCACAAAACCGTATTACTTGAAGTTTGTCTGACTTTCTCTAAAAGAAAACAATTAAAGGTAAATATGCATGAGTTGCAGATGGAATTATTCTGATGCTGAGTATGAAGTAATGAAAGTGGTGTGAGCTGAAAAAGACGTCTAAGCAGCAGTGGCTACTACCTCTCACTCCTTTGTACACCTATGACGGTTTTATGTAACGTCTGCAGAAGACCAGTTAAGGCTGCCATTAGGAATACAGTATTGCTAGTACAATTCTGACTGGCGTGAAAACACAAATCTGGTGGGTGTAACCGAAATGGTATGATTTACCATAGCAGTAACTTCTCCTAAACAATATCCAGTTTGATTTTTAAGTTGGTTTTCTGACCTGCAAAAGGGCAAAGAAATACAGCACTCACTGAGCAGTAATATGTGTCAGTATTGTATAGAATGACTAGTATATACAACTGAATCAAAGATTAAAAATGTAACACTGCAGCTTCATCGGGTGTTTCAATGTGACTGTTGAGCAGCTTCCAATGAAGTGACAGTATGATATATTTCAATAAATAAAGATCTTTTTTGGACTGTGAAATAGACAATGCCACTCAGAAAAGAAAAACATTTCCTGTAATCCATGCATTTCCACACATCCCAGCGATAATACTAATTAAATGTGCCGCAACCTTACTGTAGGTTATGTCACACAAGTAAAATACTTTTCTTCATCTAAATCAAAGTGAAACTGATGTTACTTTTTCTGCCATTAATCGCTGAAGGAAGTATCAGACAGGATACCATTAGCATGCAAAATACATTTAGTTGTGTATCAGACAGCTGTGCCCTCCTTCCCTGTGACCATCAAGTGACTCACAGTAAAGTCAATGAATTCATTTGGCAAACTCTGTAATCGGCTTTGTTCTAAAATTGGCAAGCACATTTATTTTTATAATACACTACTTTTCTGTTCCTGGACCTGGAAAACACTATTATACAGGTCCTAGAGACAGCTCTTGCCTAAAATAAGGTTTAAAAGCAGTCTATGATAAGAGTAATGAGAAATTACCCAGTGGCATAACAGCAGTCCACAACAGAGATTGAGTAGTAAAACCAAAGTGACCAACCATCCCTGTTTTTTTCTAAGACAGTCCCAGTTTGGAAGTCTGTGTCCCAGAATCCCAAACATTATCTTCGGAACAAAGAAATGCCCCGGTTTAGTCTGAAATGGTCCTGAGTCAGTGACTCACTCTCAGGCTCGCTAGCAGAAGACTGAATGAGCAACAGGTTATTATGTGCAGGAAACTCCAAAACTGTAACATCATTCTCAGGCTGAAACCGCTGAGTCAGTAATAGTTGTGTCATATAAAAATCTGTTTTTGTTGTCATTACATGTTCCTCTTTAAGAACAGCTGCGCACACACATGCACACACACCTGACCTGTCATCTGTCCCATCACGTCCCGTCTTGTAACTTACTTGTTCTTCCTTCCCGCCAGCCTGCCTGCGCACAATTTTAGGTCTTCAGCAGCTAATGTTCTATTCTAGGCAGCCGAGAAATGGATGAGAAGAAAGAAAATTAACTAACCCGTCTTCTTGAAGTTTAGGTATGTATGTGTGTATATGCGAGACAGAGAGAGAGAGTGACAACGATGTGTGTGAGTGAATGTAGGCATATGAATGAAGAAGTGACTGTGTGTATGAGAGATTAGAAGAGTGACACTGATGTGTGAGTGAATGGAATGCAGGTATGAATGAATAGACAGTGTGTATGAGAGATCGGGAGTGTGATAGCGATGTGTGAGTGAATGGAACGCAGGTATGAATGAATAGACTGTGTGTATGAGAGATCGAGAGAGTGAGAGCGGTGTGTGAGTGAATGGAATGCAGGTATGAATGAAGTGACTGTTTGATACTATAAGGTCAGCTGGAAGAAATGAGTATTCACCATAATACTTGATTACAATTATGCCTTCTGCATTGGGTGCTGTCTTCCTACCCATTTTTTGTGCTTGAACAACCTCTGTCACTGTCAGTCGAGTTTCCGGTTTCCCACAAGTCAAGCAGGAATTTTTAATTTACTATGGTCTTTTACGTTGTGTGTTATGTTTTATGCATTGAAGTTTGCAAATTACCTTGACATGGCAATTATTTTTTAAATAAAATAAAATATTAATTGCCCATTTCAGCTTTTGTAAGCTACAAATATGATATTTCAGTCAGCTTTAATTTGCAGCACAGTCAGGAAAGAACATTATTTATTTATTTGTTTATCCTTGTTGGCTGGGTAAGTACCACTAGCCTAGTGGCCTGTATTTGCGGGGACGCTGAAATGTAACAAGTTAAGTGTTACATTGGCAACATAAATGTTAGAAGTCTAGAACAAGTGTCAATAAGTAAAATTTACCAGTTACCTGACTGCAAATTTTAAGTTCAGTATTATCACTTCAAATTTTCAAGGTGAATAGAAAGTTCTCAGAAGAATAAAAGGAGATATTGTCTCATATTTTCTTTCCAACTATCTCAGAAAAAAAGGTTAATTAAAAAGAGTAAAATGTGAAAGTCTGAGGATGAATGAAAAGAACAGATGCTGAAATATTTAAAGAAATGGGCTATGGAAAAAATGTGACTGAAAGATACCTCCTGGGCATACAGTATAATGGGTCCCTATTAATTATTCAAACGTTTTAAACTTTGAATGTCATTTGGTCGACACCATATGATCAAACTTTAAAAAGTTTGAAGGTGTAAAGCAATGGCTCTGTACAGTGCAGAATGGAAAAATTTCCCTTTTCTGCTCTGAAGTGCGATCTCGGAGTTGGTATATTTAAGTAGGGGAGTGGGGTGGGGCAGGCCCCCACGTGGGGGGTGCACGGGGGCTTGCCCCCTGCTCAGAACACTGAGGTACGTAAAGTAAGACAAAAGTGAAGGTATGAAATGGGGGTATGTTCAGCCTAGCTTAGGTAGAACATCTTCAGTGCAGTTAACTAAATATGCTGGATGTTGCAGTACATCGTACAACTTTTAATATGTTCTAATCTTGAGCTGAATTATCAGAAGCATTCTCATGATAGTCTATAAAATAATTTATTACATCAGTGCACTCAAGTTTATGTCGGCATACTTTGCTTCAGCGGCACTAATAAATAATATCCACCCTCTTTTTATCCTCTAACTTTTGTCTGGTAAATAGGCTACGGGAATGTATTTTAAATTCCCTCCAGAATGTCTGCTAATGGTCTTGGTAACTTAATCCGCATTTGATCTCAGTGGCATCAACATCCATTTTGGCTACTTCACTTCACATGGTTGGCTGCCACAATGTATTTTCTTAGTGATAAGCATCCTGTATTTGATTTCTTGGCATATGCTATGTTTACGTGTATAATGAGGAATGGATGAGAGCCATCCAGGGGTTGCTTTACTGATAGTATCCAACTAAATTTAAACTGACATGAAATACTGATTTGCTGACTTGTACAAAAATACCTTAAAATCTTTGGGGAGAGCTTAAATTACAGACATGATTATATTTGAGGAAGGTGAGGTCCAAGAAATCTATTTTTGATCTGATATCCTTTCGTAAATATTAGCAAGAAGCAGAGAGTACAGAAATCTCCTAGGTGATCTGATTTAGTTTCAACAAGCAGATGAAAAATGGCTTCTGCTGCTTCCCAGAAATGCATTTTATAACTGACTATGAGGCCCTCTTGGTGAATGGTGGCACAGTGGTGCAAAGCTTAGCATAGACAACTCACAGCAAGAGGTTCTCTGGTTCGATTCTCGGCTGGGGTGCCTTTTTTGTGGAGTCTATATGTTCTACCTGCATTCGTGTGGGTTTCCTCTGGGTGCTTCATTTTCCTTCCACATTCCAAAGACATGCGTCTGTAGCATTTCTCCCCAGCCTCCTCTGAAAATGGGCTCTGTCAGTTTACCATGCAATGGCATTACTAAGTCTGAAAATACTGGTATATAATTTTAGATAAAGTTAATTGCAGATTTTTTTAGTTTAGTTGTAGCACTTCTTAACTGCTGTCATATCTTTAATCCCATCATGGTGAACAATGTTTCCATGTTTGCTGTGTTACATTTAAAATGACCGCTATTATAATCTCGTTCCCCAACTATTATATATTCCTAATAAATATGACAAATAATAATCAAACAATTTACAAGCTTGTGTGTTACGGACTCCAGATATGTCCCATGAATATAAACCAAGAAACTTAGTAAGGAGAATAGGCCAAGTTACTTCATCATTATTGGTAAAAATCGTAGAATAATTTTATTACCCCTCAAAACAGATCATTGCAACAGCAACTGAAGACAAAGTGAGGCAAATAAAGAGAACATGGAGGGTCACAGAAAAATAATTTACTATGGTTCTTTTGTAGTTTGATTTCTCATGGGTGGTTACTAGGCTATTGGACCATAAGCCATTTTAAGCCTACACAAGCTTACCCCAAATATACCAAAATATTGCAAATATGTGTAAGTACCCAAAGGAATTTTACATTTATAATATAGGCTTATACACATCAAGCTTTCAAAGGCTGCCCCTGCCCATTAGGGACAGTGGTGCCAAAACAGGGGTAAATTTGCAGTTTTCCTTCCATTGTTCTGAGTTACATTTGAATAGGGTTAGGACTACACTTTGCTTCAAATGGATGGTAAATCTGTTTTATTGAAAGGGTTATCTTTGAGACACACTCCTGTCCCTCCAACATGTCCTGTTTATGTCACAGATGAGGCTTAAGCCCTTAGAACGGGCATGTCTGATGCTGTTTACCTGGCTGATGTGCAGCAAATCTATCATTTTGGGATCAGAGAATAACCTGTAGGCTTGGCTTAGATCACAGATTATAAACATCGATCTGCATTCTGTAGCAGACCGAGTACAGGGATAGGACTTTGAGATGCACCGCATAGGACTTTTTCTTTACTCCCTATATTATTTTTGTGAGCAACCTCTGTGAATGCCTGAAAGCTATTCTATTACGCTCCATTCATCAGTGATGTCACTACTAACATTCAGACTAATAGGGGCAAATCTCAACAGAATCAGGGATAAAGCCAGAAATAATCAGGGACACTTTTTAAAATATCATTGCTGTAACTTGAGATGTTAACAGAATAAGAAAATGCAAATTAATATACATTTTTTAAAGTAAAAGAAGTCTGTATTTATTAAGTGTAACTCACCAACATGTCTCCAAAAGTCAAAAGTTTTTGGAGGGATTAAGAAGGACAGAGGAGAGCTAAAATGTGTGTCAAAATTAGGGGCAGTTGAGAAGTGATGCATTGAAGTGTGATTATTTTTGTAGTAGTATTGGATAATTATTATGGATGCCTCTGGCTTTGAGCTTGATGTTTTACCTTTTAGCTCTGTTGCAGCAATGCCGAAATGAAAGTGTGTATTTAATGATCAGCTGCAGAAGGAATTTGAATATATTAAGAGAAGAAGAACCGAACATAATGTAACAACACACAGTGCAGCAGTAATTTCTCAATAGCTCACGGGGGTCGATCTGATATTAATAATCATTTGCAGTCTGAAAAGCACAAGCAGGCTATTACAGGCAAAGTGCCCAAAGGGAACCTGTTGAACTTTTTCCTGCACAGGTCGGCAACTTCCCAGGATCTCCAGCGAGCAGCAGCAGAAGGTCTCTTTGCCTACCACACAGTAAAATACGGTCATAGTTTCAGGTCAATGGACTGCACTAGCAAACTCATAAAACATCTTTATGACAAGACTTTCAGTTTGACAAGGACAAAAACTGAAGCAATCGTAACTGATTGTCTTGCTCCTTCGCTCTGGAAGAGATTGGAAAAGATCTGAATTCCACACTGTACATTTCAATTTCTGCAGACACATCGAACCACATGTCAACAAAAATCGGGTCTATATTATGTGATCGAATGATTAGGTGATTCATAGGTTCATACTAGGCTATCTGCCCTAGGGCATTTGTAAGCCTAGCCAGAGTGTGTTTGGCTTTCGCCACTCATTTAAATGAATTTTACTATGCCCTTTTTCGAGGTTTAGTTTACTGTGCCTCTTTCTAACAGTGACACAGAAGTGATACCCGGGGTAAACCTACGATCTCCCATCCACTCATCAAGATTCTTCTTGAAGAGAGTCACTGAGGGACTCTGCCTAACTTGGACTGGGATTTTATTCCAGAGTGAAGGGAGCCTCTGGGTTATGAATCTGTCCCTCCAGCATGCCCTATTTATTTCTGTGCTGAGGTTCAAGTCCCTCGAGCGCGTAGTTCGATGGGATTTGGATTTTCTGAGGTGCAGCATGTCCATTAATTCCGGGTTGGACATGGCTTTATACGTCAGGCACAGATCGCCTCTAAGCAGGCGGTATGCAACCGAGTAGAGCTGGAGTTTCTTTAACCGGGCAGCATATGGCATCTGTTTGAGCCCTTGATCCTCTTGGTGAGGTACTTTTGGGGTATTTCCAGTTGCTGCATGTGTCTGGTAAGGTACATCCCAAAAGGGGCATTGTACTCAATTATGGGCCTGATGAGGGATGAGTAAAGAGGCACAATGACCTCCCCTGATCTAGATGTGAATCCCTTCACGATTAGGTGGGCTATATAGAATGTTTTTCTAACCACTTTGGCCACGTGGTTGTCAAATGAGAGATTGATATCAACTTGGGTCCCCAGGTCCCTAATTACTTCTTCCGTACTTAATGGATTACCACCTATGTGGTAATTTGTGGGCATTTTGTTTTTGCCAAAGGGGATGACTATACACTTTTTGGCGTTTAGCTTGAGGCCATGGCTCTGGCACCAGTTGTCTGTTTCTATGAGACCCTTTTGGAGGATGCTTGTGTCAGCTGGAGAGTTGATTATGGCGCCCAGTTTGCAGTCATCTGCGAACTTGGTCAGCCACAGTCCTTCCATGTTGGTCTGTACCTCCGAGAAATATATACCAAACAAGAGAGGTCCCAGGACTGAGCCTTGTGGGATGCCACTTGTAACTGGTTTGGAGTCTGACATGGCCCCAGCAATTCTAACCATGTGGGTTCTGTCCTTGAGCCAGTTTGCAACCCATCTAGTGACATAGGGGTTTATATTTAAGCTGGATAGCTTATCTATGATGCCAGAGTGGGGTATTGTATCGAAGACTTTTGCGAGGTCTAGGTAGGCTGTGTGGACCACCTTCCCCTCGTCAATGGCCTTGATGACTGTTTCAAAGAATTCGACCAGGTTTAAGAGGCAGGATCTGCCCTTAACAAAGCTGAACTGGGTAGGATCCAGTGTCTGTAGGTCCCCAATATCTTTATTTATGAGTTCCATGATGATCCTTTCCATAGCTTTGCAGACCAAGCTAGTCAGGCTTATGGGACGATAGTTTCCAGGATCCGTTGAGGCACCACCTTTGTGGAGAGGGACCACTGCTGCTGTATGCCACTTTTTGGGTACATATCCTGTAGTAAGGCTGAGATTGAACAGTAGCTTTATGTTTGGGTTCAGCTCATCTTGGAGTTCATGTAGGATACAGCCCGGGACACCATCTGGTCCCATTGATGCTGTGTTTTTCGCTTTGGAGAGTGCGTTTTTTACCTAAGCATCTGAGATGTCAGGGGGGCAGCACTTTGCTGGAATAGATATTTGCTCTTTTGGTGGGGGGGGGGGAAGAGAAGTTTGCGCTGAACCTGTCGGCCAGGATGTTGGCAATGTCTGTGGGTTCAGTGTATTTTTTGTCATTTTGGACTAATTCTGAGCATATATGGGAATTCCCACCCAGGTTCCTAACATAACTAAAGAAAGCTTTGTGATTATCTTTAGTGTCCTGTGCAATTTTTCTCTCGAAGCTGGCCTTAGATGATTTTATGAGTGCCCGTAGTTTTTTGCTAATACTGATCAGTGATGCCTTCCCTTTTTGGGATTTTGCTCTATCGTGTAGTAACTTCCTTCTTCTATTGTATAGTTTGTTTATGGCTAGGGTCCACCAGACAGGACGCCTGCCTTTGGGGGATTGGGTCTTAGTTTTATTTTGGATTGCATGATCCATGCATTCCTGAAGGTGTTCATAGAATGCGTTTATAAAGGATTCTGATGTCTGGGCCATATTTTCCACAGGCCTGGGGGCTTTGAAGGATTTCACCTCGGTTTTGAGTAGTGTGATGTTTGCTTTAGAGAAGTTTTTCACTGTGGTTTTCTGGGCAGGGGGTGGGGTCGGGATGTGGGTATCCAGTGAGATTAATTTATGGTCTGATCTTACCAGTAAGGGATACACTTCTGGTCTGGAGCATAGAGTCCCCATGTTGGTGATGATCAGGTCCAGTATGTTTTCCCCTCTTGTGGGAGTGGTCACAAGTTGTTCCATAGCATTTGAGTTTATAAATTCTAGGAACCTTTGGGCTAGGGTGTTGGAGCTAGAGTAATGCTCCCAGTCTATGTTTGGGTAGTTGAAGTCACCCAATATAATGGTGTTTGGAGAGACCTTCATATTTTCCAGTGTTCTCAGGAAGGCCGAGTGGGGTTCCTGGGTTTGGGTGGGTGGTCTGTAGCAGGCTATAAACTGGAAGGCAGATTGAACACCTAAACATCGACCACTTAATATCGAACTGCAAAATAGCAACCCCCCCAACTAAATATACCAGCACCGAGATTGCTCCACAAAGGAGAAAATAGCAAAATCCAGCGAATGGCCAAGGGAAATCTTTCCCTTCATTAAACTGGCCATTCGCAGTTTTTTTGCTTTCAATATTACATGGTCAATGATTAGGTGTTCAATCACCTAATCATTCGATCACGTAATATAGACCCCAAAAATCCTCTCTATCATGATCCAGTATTTTGTTCCATCGAATGGTATTCAGGTGAAGTTGCTTGATGTGCATGAATTACCGGGTGAAACTGCAGGCATCTTATCGACAGCGATTACAGACACTCTTGGCAACTTTAACGTGTTGCAGAACATCACAGCATTTTCCGCTGGCAACACGAATGCAAACTTTGATGGTGCTGAGCGTCATGGGACAAAAAATATGTATGTGAACTTGATGTGTCTTGGCCGCACTGAATGGATTATCGGTTGCAGTGCGCACATTTTTCACAGAGCAATGCAGACTGGAGCTGACTGCTTGCCATTTGATGCTGAACAAATTGTCTGCAAGATTTACCAGCATTTTTCAATTTACTCATTCAGAGAAGAAAAGCTGAAAGCTTTTTGTGAATTTGCCGGTGTAGAATACAAAAAGCTTCTTGGCTACATGAAAACTAGATAGTTACCCTGATGCCTGCAATTGACCACATTTTTAAAGGGCGGAAGTCATATTTTATGCCATTACCGCATTGCCCAACAGTTATTCAAGCATTCTTCGAGAATTCGATGTCAGAAGCGTGGATGTATTTTGTTCACTGTCAGACAAGTCATTTCAACAAATCAGTTCCAAAGATACAGTCTCAAATGAACACAGCCATGGAAGTCCAAAATGAGGTTTCAAACCTCAAAGCATTTTTGCAGGCATGAAGAAATTAATGTTTTCTTGGAATGGAGAGAAAGCGAATGCTGAACATATTGGAGAAAGAAGGAGATGTGACAAAGCAACAAGTCCAAGATTTTGTCAGCAAAGCGGTGGCGTTCTATAACACATGCATTGAGTACATTGAAATGTGGGACCATTCAGATGATATTAATATCATTTGTATTACTCAGGAAGACACCTATTTGGAGTGAAGTCGAAGCAGCCAATAAGATGGTCTGCAACACTGTTGGAAGTTGCAGCCCAGCAGACGAAAATCGACTGATCAAACCACTTGTATTGCTAAATACGCTACTGTACAGGTGATAGAACAGTGGACACAGTCTGGTACTGAAACTAGTCAGAGATGATTGGAAGTATTTGAACATTTCAGATCTCAGCAGATTGACTATGATGCAATATTGACACTAGTTCAGTTTGTGTTAATGCTGCCCGGAACCAACGCACCCACTGAGCGCGTCTTTTCCTTGATGAATGATATGTGAACTGATGCCAAAACGCAACTCACAGCTGAAACTTTGAAATCCATGCTGATCACAACAATGAACATTGACAGGCTGTGCTTGGACTTCCATGAACTCATCAAATCTAACGACTGTTGAAAAACATTCACAGCACTGACAAATACAAGTGGAAGTGAAATGAACAGACAAGCCAGCCCACAGTTGCTGTTGCGACAACACAATAGGTCTTTACATAGACTAGAATCATTTGACTGAATAAAAGTAATGGTTTTGAACATTTTCTCAAGTTTGTAGAGATGAACTTTAAAACACGTGTGTTCAAAATTGGTTGTTTTGCAGATTATATACAGATTGCTGGCTTTGTTTTGACATGAGAAATAAAAGTTAAATAACCACCGTGTGAATTTAGTGTTGCAAGGCATGTTCTGCATGAAGGGCGGAGGGATAAGTGTAGGGCTGTAGGCCTATAAATAGGCTGCAGCTTAAGTGCCCCAGTTTAGGTCCTGTGACAAAATGGTCACCTTGAGTAGAACTCATGTAAAAATGATAGGAACAAAAGAAAGGTAAATCCATACAGTTAACAGGATTTTATTAACTGAATTTTCTGAATTACAAGTTCTATTATTTGAATTCCCAATCTGATTCTCTACACTTGAAATCTCCATTTATACATATATATATATATATATATTTTATTTATATATATATATATATATATATATAGATATAGATATATATATATATATATATATATATACACACACACACACACACACACACACACACACACACACACACACACACACACACACACACACACACACACGCACACACACACACACACAAAATGAGTGGGGGGGGGGGGTGCCAGAGACATACATTCAAAAAGAACTGCTATGTTCAGCAGTCAATATGAAGGCAGAGAGATGAAAGGGCACAAGCAGCAGGAACTACTGAAAGGAGCAGCAACATCAGGCACCAGAACCACAGGCAACCCCCAGCAGCAATCAATCCGCAAACACCTCCCAGCTGTCATTCTGACACCAGTTACTTACATGCATACACACACACACACACACACACACACACACACACACACACACACACACACACACATACACACACACGTTTTAATAAATCTTTTTCTGCAGCTGTCTAATCTCCCCACCACCACCACCAATCAGAATCTCAAGAGCTCTGAAAAGAAAGCAAACCTAGGAATGAATTTATGCAAACAGACACGATAACTCAAGGAGGTGATAAACCATGGACAATTTGCTACAGGAAAAGAAGATAAAGTCTGGTGCAGGTGTGCCTTACCCTTAACCTCTGTCAGAGTGAGCACTGACATTTATGTTGCATTAACCTGATAACGTTATTACACAAGGTAATGGCACTTAAAATGACCTAGCAGTACAGCCAGTCACATTTCTGTTTGCAAAAAACAACCATCACATACAAGGTCTGCAAGTCTCATCAGCTAAATACATTTGATCAAGAAAGGTTGCCAATAATACAGGACACTGGACCTCACTAGTGCTTTTGCATAACTGTCAAAATGTTATGGTGGTAGTGAGTTCAACAGAAGAAAATTCTGGAGAATGCAAGGCGGCTGGCACCTGTCTTAACCCACCTCCTGTGATTAAAAAAAAATAGTTACAAGTGTGTGTGTGTGTGTGGGGGGGGGGGTGACACTCCTTACAAAAATTACTAATGACAGCTATCTATTTACATGTTACAGTGAACATGTACAATGCAAGGTTACATTAACATTAAAGTTTACAAATTAAGCTGACTTCTACAGCACTACCACTTTAAAGCCCTATACAGAGCTCAAAACTGCCACTGGTGTGCTATAATACAGGTTTAATGTAAATGGACTGTTCAATATGATTACCAAAGCAACAGACAGATCTGTTCTTATTAATCATGTCATTTGTTAGTCTGGACCTGCACTTACAAAAGGTCCTGTTTTCTAATTAATCACCAAAAGTCGAAAAGCTAACACAACTTGGCATAAATCCCTATCTCATCAGGTGGGTGGCCAACTGGCTCACCAACAGGACCCTCAAAGTCAAAATAGGCACCTCCACTTCCGACAGCAGACCTGTCACTAGTGTAGTTCCTCAGGGATCTGTCCTGTTTGGCATCTATTTCTTAGAGGTCCAGGCAAAGACAAAAGGCCTATGGCTGACCAAGTTTGCGGACGACTAAGTTGGGTGCTGTCACGGACTCCCCAAATTATGTTAACATACTGCAAAGAGGGTCTCGCAGCAACTAATGACTGGTGCCAAAGTTGTGACCTCAAGCTAAATGCAAAAAAATGTATCATGCCATTTGACAAAAACACAACCCCTACTGATTACCACATCAATGGCAACCCCCTAAGTACACAACCTGTGGTGAGAGACCTGGGGAATCAGGTTGATAACCTGACATTCAACCATCATGTAGCGGCAGTAGTCAGAAAAGCCTTTTACCTGGTTCATCTCATAAGTAAATGTATTGCATCCAGTAAAAAGGAGGTTATTACCTCTCTATACTCCTCTCTCATTAGACCAATAACTGAGTATAAGCCCAGAAATATCTGCATCAACTGGAAAGGCCACTGAAATACCTCATAAAGGGAATCCATGGCCTCCAACACCTGACCTTTGAAGACAGGCTCAAATCACTACCACTCTACTCAGTATCGTACAGATTGCTCAGGGGTGATCTGTCTCTCACCTACAAGGCAACATAGGACCCTGCCCTACTAGAGATGCTCCATATCCATAAGTTTAACTCCTCAAGCACTACCCACTCAAAAGGCCTGAATCTAATATGCAACATTAACAAAGCCTGCTGAAGAGACAGATTTGTCTTCCAGAGGCTGCCCTGTCACAGGAATAGACTTCCCATACACATCAAACAGAGCACTTCGATGACCCTCTTCAAGCGCAATCCTGATGAGTGGATGGGAAACCACAAATTTGTCCCATGGGTTCCACCTGTGTCCCTCAGTGACAGGGGGGACAGATACTGACTGAGGTTTCTTTTTGGGGATAAACTCTTGGCTAGGCTTGAAAGGGCCCCAGGACCATTAGCCTAGTAACCTCCTATGATCGTATGAAAAGGCCACCCAATGAAGTGTATGTGAAAGGTGCTTCAATTTCTGGATGGCAAACCAAGTCAGGAGAAGTCAAGAGTGCCTAGTAAAAAGATCAAGTTAATGCAGTACAGGTGTCCACAGAAACTTTTCGGTTGAAATCCAAGGAAGTAACAAGCAGTGTTGTGGAAATACCCATCATTTCCCTACTAATGTTATGTAGGCAAATAATAAATAAACAAGTTTGTGAAATGGCACCAATTAGTTAGCTCTTGGTGTTCTTTCATCTTCACAAAGAAAAGAAATACCTAGAGGACTGTGCAATGTCACTTCACTATCTGACAGTAACAGAGCAGTATGAAAGCCAGAAATACAGAAAACACAGAGGTGTTTGCTGCAGTTTGGGGCATTATAGGCAGAATAGAATGGCAAAGGAGTCAGATATGTATTAATACTTTTCAAACAAGCTGTGGATTAGTATAACTAGCAATCCATTCCATTTATCCATGATGGAGGGAGGGAGGAATAATAATCTCCTGGCACATGCGCATGCATGCACACACACACTGACACACACACCGACACACACACACACACACACACCGACACACACACCGACACACACACACACACACACACACACACACACACACACACACACACACACACACACAAATGTGCTACCACACCAAAACATCTACTTAAATGACTGGCTTTAATGGATCCACAAGAGAATATCAGAGCAAATGGCTACACTAACATTGCCTGATTAAAAAATGAGGCACAATGACAGTACTACACTTTGTGCATGGATGCAGCTGGGAGATTCCCATTTAGAAGAAGCCGAACAATTTCAACTGAGTGGGAGGGAGTACCTCCCACAGAAGATGAAAATTAAAAACTGCTGCGAAACAGCCATTCACACTTAAGAATAGAGGCCACATCAAAGGACTGTTATTTATTTTTCTAAGTATGTTTTATCTCCATGTCTGACAGCAATCAGCTATCCACAGATCTTGAGAACCATTTTTCTCATATGCATGGGACCCTGTCTATACACAGGAGTATAGAATGTTATTATGCTAAAGGCCCTATAGCCTTTTTAAGCCTAGAGGTTCATGCTCCAATTTTCCCAATTATCAATGCTCAAGGACTAGAATGGATTTGGTATAAAAAATTATGATAAGATTGTAATGAACACAGTTACCCACTGGGAAATAATGCTGGCTGAGTGCAGGTGCTAAGTTCATAGGTAAGTGCTAGGTTAACTGCCCTCATGGGTCATTTAAGCCTAACCACTTTTACTTGGTGAGAGTTCCCTGTATCTTTTGCCTGTGAGGTAACCACCTTAACCATTATGCCAACACCCTCATCCCTAGCAAGCAATAGCTGCCTGGGCAAGCCCTCATCCAGCAAGCCACGGCGGAGTCTGTGCCCCACCTCGTTTTTAACACTGCCTCCAACCATCACTGAGGGAGGAGTGCATCTAAGTCAGTGGACTGAAGATTCAGATTCACCCTCTCCCCAAGACTGGGGCTGCCCATTTCAGGATGGATTCTGTCCTCAAGCTGTGATATTACATGCACACCTCCCTCACAATGGCTGCTTCATTCTGAATGAATCCTAGAGCATGATTTTTTTCATTAAGGTTTAACCTCACATCCAGATGGCTAACGTGGGAGCCCGTGCCACTGTCTGAGCTTTCAATACCCTTCCCTTTCATGTGCGAGTTTTCACCAACAACAGGTGAGGGTTAACACCACCAGCTTGGTAGACCAAGGCCATGTTCCTGGTTTGGGCTGCATTAGTGCTATCAGCAAGTCTTAGCATGTTAAGGCTTTCTCCATTAGTGCTATCAGCAAGCCTTAACATGCTGGTTCAGAATGCAGGCAGTGACCAGAACTAGTAAACACCTTCTCTCATGATTAGCAAATCAGCACCAGCCACACACTCCCACCCTCTTGTGGCCCAGATTCTCTACTGCCACAGCTTCTACTCAAAGGGGTCATCTACGCTGTAGACAAGGCTTTATCCCTCTATGCCATGGAGCTGAGTTACATCAATGAAAAAACTCCACTACAGGCAAATGACTAAAGGATGTTCATGCTTCTCTGAAAAGAGTACCAAAGGGAAACCCTCAGCTTCATGAGATCTACCTTGCAAGTGTAAAGCTTCCTAAACTTTCAGTCAACACCTTAGGGATTGGGCAAAGGTGCAGACTTTGAATGCACACCAAGGACATGTGCAAATGGCTGAAATGATTCAGGATTATATGCAGCTCTGAATGTTGTTTTAAGAAATGTCTCTCCTCATGGGAAGTAAGAGTTACAAATGAGGTGAGCTGAGGCTGAGACACAGAAAAATAAGGTTGTCTTTTCCACAATACAGAAATTAGAAATAATTATTTCCTAGTTCTATTATGCTTTTGGGAATGCAATCTGAAGGAAGGGAGACATAAGAAGGCACAGAGTAGGTTTGGAGTATCCCAATAATCATAGCCCTCATCTAATATGGCTTGTTAATACATTTCATTTTTGTGGCTGCAGTTCTGAAGTGCAGGATAGACATTTCCAAATGAGCACAGAACAAATGAAGTGAACTACTGCTGCCATGCTTACCTAAATACAAAAGTATCAAGGTACTAGCTTTATCCTGAGTGACCCTCGTTTAGCAAAACCAAAGACACTGCCTTCCCAGTACTTCTAGATGGTGTTGTGGAGTTGTTATTCTTTAGGGAAGCTAGTAATTCTGAACTGTAAGTTCTTCAGGCGCTTAATTCTAAGAAACAAGAAAAACCTGCAACCCTGATGGTCTGGTGCTGGCAACAGTCAGGATTTGCTTCTCTACAGAAGCAGAATTACCATGTGAGAAAAATGTGCATGATGATGTTTTATGACTTTACAAACTTTCAGATCTGTAAAAGTTAGACCTTTAATGTCATATTAAGTGCCATTATTTTTATGTGGCTAAAAGGGACAAGAAATATCACAGTCATTATCAGAGGCCTAGAGGCTGGACTACCAATGCTGCTCAGTTTAACTGACTTAAAATGAATTTCTGCCCCAAGAAGGACAATCCCAATATCCAGTCTTCTGGTATAAAAATTGACTGAATCCAGTTCCTCCTAAAACATACAGTCCATCTACAGTGGACAACAGTTTCCCAGATTCAACAAGGCCAACAGTACCTACAAAGATACAAGATACAAATTGCATGCTATGCACTGGTTCAGATGATTAAGATCTAGAAAGCCTGAGGCCACTTATCTTTTTGGAATCTTAAATGGAACCATAATCCTTACAAGAATGGGTAAACAAAAGATGATTATGTTACTCAAGAAACTTGGAGCCATTTCCTGTGCATCTGTTGCAAAGTGGAAGGTACAGGGCAGAGGTTTGAAGGACAGATATGATATCTGCAGAAAAAACAATCAGTTAAAAAACAAAAAGAAAAATCTAGCATAGCTAGACTTTCCACTCTGTGATTCCTTAAACGTCTTGTATTAGAGGCGACATGGGATATATGCAATTTACCCTTTAAGCACATCAGGTGTTTCAGCTAAATGGCAATTCTGAATGTCCATGACTTTTTCTTTTTAAGTCTATTTATGGATTTAGTACATTTCTGTGACCTTATTACTTATTGTTTTAGTTTGTTAGTTGGGATATTTTGTCACCTTACAGTTTACGGATATCAGTTGGGTACAATAACCTTGTGTTTCCATAAGTTAGCCAAACATTCCACTTATGCTGTGCTGATGACACCATAAGAAAGCAGAAACATGCATGTCCACAGCTAGTGGGTTTGCCTTTACTGACCTGAATTTGTCCTTAAATAGACTTAAAAGAAAAAGTCATAGACATTCAGAATTGACATTTAGCTGAAACACCTGATGTCTTTTAAGGGTAATCTGCATATATCCCATGTCGCCTCTAATACAAGAGGTTTACGGAATCATACAGTGGAAAGTCTAGCTTTGCTGTACTTTTCATAGGTTATAACATTCAGAAGTTAGTTCTTTAGATACAGAAAACAAAAATAGCCAAACCAATTAGTAGTGTATAAATAACCTTTGAAAATATTTAGTAGTAAAAGGTCTGAACGTCAGGAAAATCTTCTTGTAAAGATGATTTAATTTACATGCAAGCACAGACTATTTTATGCATCAAATGTATGTATAAGAAAATGGGATACATTTCAATAATCCTCGTGGATTTTTAACATTGCTGTACATTAATAAATAGCTTAGAAGTTATTTACAGGAGTTCAGGATCAAAGCAATGTGATCATAAAAGGCCTAAAAATGAGTACTGTGCAAAGTGAGAGAGCATTAAGGGCCTGATTCCAAACGACTTGCTCTTACACTAAGAGCAGGTCTTTTGGAATCTGGCTCCCTGTGTAAGCCTGTTTAAAAACAGGCCTTACACTGAAGTAAGTCACTTACACAGAAGGTAAATCTTTCGGAATCGGCAGATTTGCACTGAGAGCTAATCTTTTGGAATCTGGCCACAAGACTACAGCATAGACTGAAAAATGCAAAAAATATTTTACAAAATGTAAACTTCACAGCAAATGCTTCAATATGCCTGCACTATGCAGAAACAGTGAGGATATTAGGACATTGTCTTCACTGTAAAAAAGCAAAACATTTAGAACCCAACGCAGATTAACAAAAGTTTGTTTGGAAGTTCTTTCAAGTGCTCCAACTTTATATAATACAGGACAAAGTAAAAAGGCAAACATGCTTTATGTACACTTACAGAACATATGTAGCCAATCAGCACATGTAATACTTGTCCTAAAAGCTAAAAAACGCAAAGAGTACTGAAACAATGTCTTGTCTCATGTTTGTTGATCATCACCCATTACTTAAACAAACTGACAGTGTGAGAGAGATGTAGACACGTAATTTTAATGGAAACAAAACTCTCACATGTAGCTATTACAAACAAACATTTATCAATACCATACATCTCACTAAATCAAATAACACACAACTCAGACCAAATGTACAGACCTCCATATGCGGAGGCTCTTAAAAGTAATGAATCTAAACCACAAAGACCTCTTATATGTAATCCAAGAAAAAAGTGCCTCCATCAACCAAACAAACTCTCAACACTGGACGCACCCACTATGAAACATAAATCCAAGAGTCACAATGTCTTAAGTCAATATCCTAACTGAAGATGACTTCATAGGGAGATACACAGATGTTGGCATTCACCAGGCTGTGCAAGGAGTGGGTCACAGCCAGTTGCCTATCAGGTGCAAGGATTCACCATATCATGCATGCACTCAAGTTCTTGCACCACATGTATACGTATGATACAGTCATACCACATGTGGATATAAATGACTTGAGATGTACTGCTCAACAGTACCTCAACTATAGTAAAAGAAATATGATTTATCTCTCTGACTGTGTGTCCGAGGCAGGCATGAACCTAGTCTTGAGCAACATTCTACCATCACCAGGAATGATGCTACAATGCAAACACATTATTACTGACTGTGAAAAGTGACTTAACATCTGGTGTCATTCAAAGGTGGCACTAATATATATATATATATATATATATATATATATATATATATATATATATATATATATATGGGTCTACTTCATATGGTCGACAGGCCATATGATCGACGCTCATTTGGTCGACAGTTCATTTGGTCGACAAGCATTTTATGTGGGGGGCTTCACCCCCCACATCCCCCAATGTGGGGGACTGTGCCCCCACCCCCCCTAACTATATATATCAACTACAGGGTCGCACAACATTGGGGAGGGGGGCAAATCTGCTTGTCGACCAAATGAGTGTCGATCATATGGACTGTCGACCATCTCAGGTAGACCCATACATATATATATATATATATATATATATATATATATATATAAAATACACACACACACAATATATATATAATACACACACACACACGATATATATATATATATATATATATATATATATATATATATATGTATACGTACGTATATATCTCAGCCTGGGAGGAGATGGTAAGTAGTCCTTTGCCAGGGATGGCTGCAACTATCCTCCCAAGGTTTTCATATACTGGCAAAATCTTTGTCCACTCCACAGTACTTTTTTAGGCAATGTAAGTGCCCTACAGTTCCCAACATAGCAAAAAAGAATCTGGACAACATAAAAGCATTGCTACTCAGTGCTGGAATCCTTAACAAAAGCTTCCATTCCCGAGAAGCATTCTTCACCCTGGAAAACACTGGTATATGCGTCATCACACAGACAGTACAGTTGTGTACACTTACCATAAATGTAGATGTTCAAGTTTATTCACTGTTGCAGTCATTACTTTTGGGTTATCTGCTTGCAGTAGCCCTCAGTCGGCCTGATTATCGAAGTCTTGGGTCCTGCGTCGGTTGCTGTCTCATCTTCCATAACGTCAGGTAATCAGGGGTATAAAGCATGCAGCTGATGCCATTACATCAGTTTTTCTTGCCCCAGATGTCAGGTGTCCCCCTAATGGGAAGCAATTAAATATATACACACAAGGTTATACCTCCAACAAAAAAGCAAATACACCAAAATGCTTTTGAGCATAGTAAAAATGAATAGAGTTATAGCCAAAAGAAGACAGGGGGCTGGAAGGAGGGTAACCAGGACTGCAACAGTGAATACACTCAAACATCTACATTTATGGTAAGTGTACACAGGTGTACTAGGTTCTTCGTGTTTCACTGTTGCAGTCATCACTTTTGGGTAGATTCCCAAAGCTAAGGATGGCAGGAGGAATTTAGATAGCATTGGGACCAGCTATAAGGCCGTGCAAGACTGCAGTGGCAAAACCAGCTCTGGATTTAGAGAAAATTGGCAAATGGTAATGCTTGGTGAAAGTATGTACAGAACTCCAGGTAGCAGCTTCTATGATGTCCTTGGTAGGGACACCCCTGAGAAAGGCTGTAGAGGTAGATGCAGCCCTGGTTGAATGTGGTCTTATCCCCTGTGGGATAGGTTTTCCATGGTACTTATAGCAGAAATGAATGCAATGGCCTATCCATTTAGAAATGGTTTGCTTTGAAATGGTCTTCCCCTCTGCCCCTGCAGCAAATGCCACCAGCAGCTGTTCAGATTTCCTGAAAGGTTTAGTCCTGTCCAAGTAAAATTTAAGTTGTCTGTGCACATCTAAGGAGTACAGTATTCATTCCCCTTTGTTCTGTGGATTAGAAAAGAAAGTTGGCAAATGAATGGACTGATTAAGAGCCACACTGGATACTATTTTGGGCATGAAGGAGGGATTGGTCCTGAGGGACACATTGCCCGCATGAAAGATGATGAAAGGCTCCACTGCCATAAGGGCCTGTAATTCAGACACCCTTCTTGCTGAAAAAAATGGCTAAAAGGAAGGCTGTTTTCCAAGAAAGGAATTTCAAGTCTGCATTTGCAGCTGGCTCAAAAGGAGATAGAGTAAGTTTTTCCAATACAAAATTAAGGTCCCAGGCTGGGGTTGGGGCTCTTCTGGGTGGTCTTAAGGTTTTGGGCCCTCTGAGGAACTGCTTGAGCAGTGGATGAGAGAAGAGGGGTGGTTATGTGTTGTAATGAGCTGAAATGGCTGAGGCAATAATTTTGATGGAGGAAAAGGAAAGCCCCTTGGGAAGCCTCTCAGTTAAGTATTGAAGAATCTGAGGTAAATTGGGCGCTGTTGTGCCCATCCCCTGAGTTTGGTTCCAGGAACAGAATCTTTTCCATTTTTCAGCATAAGATTTAAGAGTAATAGGCCTCCTTGCCACCAGAATGACATCCAACACTTGTTTACTGAGGGATGGTAACGGAGAGATCAGGTAATTAGCCAGGCTGCCAGGTTCAGAGTTTGAAGCTAAGGGTGTAGAATCTGTCACTTCTGCTAGGTCAGCAAGGTAGGGGTCTGAGGCAGGTGCCATGGTGCCAGCAGTGACACACTGCACAAGAGAGGGTACCAGTGTTGGAATGGCTAGTCTGATGCAATCAGCATCATACTTGGTTTGTCCTGTTTGATCTTTAGTAGTACCTTGCAGAGGAGAGGCAGAGGAGGAAAGGTATAAACTGATAGCTTTTTCCAGGTGAAGGACAGGGCATCCACTTTCCAAGCTTGTTTGTGAGTAGTCCTTGTGCAGAATTTGTTCAATTGGTAGTTCTGGGGGGAGGCAAACAGGTCTATATCTGGGCTCCCCCATTTGTTTATCAACATGTTGAATGTCTTTGGTTCCAGTTTCCACTCATGTGGGTCCAAGAGATTTCTGCTTAGATCATCTGCCAGTGTATTTAGCTTTCCTGGCAGGAATTGAGCCTGTAGGTTAACTTGGTAGCTCAATGCTGTGTTCAACAGAGCCATGGCTAGTCTGCAGAGAGGGTATGAGTGGGTTCCCCCCCTGCTTGTTTATGTACCACATAACAGTGTTGTTGTCCGTCTTTACCATTAATTGTCCTGGAAGAATGTGGTCCTTGAAGGCTGTCAGAGCATTCTGTACAGCTAACATTTCTTTTTGATTGATATGCAGGTGCATTTGACTTGGGTTCCATTTGCCCTGAATGCACTTCCCTGCCAAGTGAGCCCCCCCATGCATAACCTGATGCATCTTTTGTTGGGGTTTGGGCGGCAGGGGGTAGAGTGAATGGCAGTCCCTTTTTTTGGTGGCAGGTCTCTGCTCACCAAAGGAACTCTAACTGTAGGCAAGGTATGATAGGAATCATTGCCTCCAGATCCTGAGAATGTTGACACCATAGGCTTTTTAGATATCACTGTAGTTTCCTCATATGCAGTCTTGCATATGGAATTAGGAGAATGCAGGAGGCCATGAACCCCAAGGCTTGCAGTATTTGTCTTGCAGATAGCAGGGTCTTTGTGGCCATTAGTTTGAAGTAAACTGTCAAATGAACTTGTTTCTCTGGCGTGAGGAAAGCCATTTGGGAAGTTGTGTTCAAGCTTGCTCCCAGGAATACAGTTTGTTGGCAGGGTACCAGATGTGATTTCTTTTCGTTTATGGTATACCCCAGAGAAGTTAGCACTTTTTGTACAAACGCCAGATACTTCAATGGTATGTCCTGGCTTTGTGCCTGAATTAGACAATCATCCAGGTATGGGTATATTTGAATATTTCTTTGCCTGCAAAATGCAATGACTAGAGCTAGACACTTTGGCTTATCTACTGCGCCCAGGGTATTCACAAACAGCAGTGCAGAGAACTGATAGTGCATGAAGCCTGCTTTGAAGCGTAGGTATCTTCTGCAAGATTCACTGATTGGGATATGCAGGTAGGCTTACTTTAAATCCAGTGTTGCCAACCAGGCATCCTTGCCTAGCATAGGAAGCAACTGGTGAAGAGTTAGCATCTTGAATTTTGGGATGACCAAAAATATGTTTAGGATAGAGAGATCCAGGATAGGATGCCAGGAGTTGTCTTTTCTGGGCACCAGGAGAAGTCTTGAGTAGAAACCTTGCCCCTTTTCCTTTTCTGGGACAGTTTGAATAGCCCTTACACTTAAGAGAGAAAGAACTTGCTTTTGAGCCTCTGCCCACTGATTTAGGGGTAGATCTGGCCAAGCGTGTGTGGTTGGTAAAGTGTAGAAGTGGAGTCTGTATCCTTGGGAAACTATTTAAAACCCATTTGTCCTGGGTAATGAGTTCCCAGTTTTTTGCCTGCAAAGCAATCTTTCCCCCTAAAGGAGCAGTCAGTTGAGAAGGGCTTGGAAGTTTTAAAGTTAAGTCACTGAGAGAGTTTACCATAGGGGGGAGTCTTACTACTCCCTGCTTTGGAAGTGGGAGCCCCCCACTGCTTAGTCCTGTGCATACCTTGGGACAAAGCCTGAGTGTTCTGCTGGTTCTGGGTTTGGACTGAGAACGCCTGGTAGAGGCAGGAAAGGACCAATTCTTAGAGGGCCAATGCCTACTAAATATTGGAGGCTGTACTTGCAGGAAATCTTTAACAGTTTGCATGGATTTAGCTTTTTCCTCCATCTTCTGCTTTGTTGCCAAACAGGCGGTCCTGGTTTAAGGGAGCATCCAGCAATTTAGCTTTAACATGACCTGGCAAAGACTGCTCCTTAAGCCAAGCATGCCTTCTAAGCACAGACCCATTAACAGCTGCCCTGCAAGATGCCTCTAGTGAATCAAAACCACATTGCAAAGTATGTTTTCCAACTAGTTCAGCAGAATGCATTAAATCCTGTAAATCCTTACTTTCAGCACAGTCAGGAATCAACATAATTTTCTGTTTAAGCAATCCAATAATATGCTGCTGATACTTTACATGAAACTGGCAGTTTAAGGCCCTAATGGCCAAGGTTGCAGAAGTGTATACCTTCTTACCCCATCTATCCAACCACCTGGAATTTCTATCAGAGGGGGTAGGATTTTTGGCAGTAGTAGCCTTAATGCCTTTGGGTCCCTGTGAAATGATCTCAGGATCCGCAGTAGGATTTTTAAAGAGGAACTTTTGAGAGTCAGGAACCCTGTAATATCTAGCTGGTTTTCTGGGAGCATAAGGTAAGGAGTCAGGGGCCAAGCTAGACTCCGAAAAGGCATCATCAACAATGTCCAGTACAGGGGGGATAGCAAAGGCCTGTGTTGGGGCAGGAGTAAGAAATCCCTAAGCATCTTTTCAGAATCAAGAGTAATCCTAGCTTTCCCAGCGAAAATGTTCCCTAAGAGTATGCAAGGTTTCACCAAAAGAGAAATCATGTGGAGGGGAAGCAGAGGGAATAGAGTCCTCTGCATCAGAATCCTCATAGGTAGATAAGGGTAAATCCTGGTCATGAGAGGTAACAGAAATTTCAGAATCCTGATCAGAAAAATTATAAGCGAATTCAGTCCTAGGTCTGTTAGAGGGGGAAGGTTGGCTTCCCTTGATTAAAGTAATAAGGTCTTCAGCCACCCTTATCATTTGTTTATTAGGCATAGATACCTGACCATGTGGTCTGGGCATCGGTTTTCTAGGCATGGATCGTGTTTTAGGCCTTGAAGAAGAAGATGGCGTCAGTTTAATATGCAAGTCAGTAGGCCTGAATACATCCTCAGAAGCCAGTGTCTGCATAGTGGCTCCAGACCCATCCAAGGTAGAGATATCCACAGGTTTCACAGTTGAAGCATCTCGCGGCATACCGGACTCCGAACGGGTCTCAGTCGTGGCCTGCAAATCTGAAGTAGCGGGTATCAGGGGCTGTGAAAGCTCCTCACTGAGTACCGGTGAACTGGCGACTAGCTTAGGAGAAGCGTCGTCGGCAGCTTTGGACCTAGATGGCCTGTCTTTGTCTTTATCTTTGTGTTTTTTCGGAATGTCGGTAGTCAGGTGGCTTACTGAAGCCCTATCTGGATAATTGAACCGAGTACCAAAATATTTAGAAGCATAAATATACAGATGACGAATAGTTTGTTGTTTAAATAAGGCACAAAACCTACAGCGAGGTACATCATGGTCAGGGCCTAGGCAAGGAATACAGTACGAATGAAAATCTTTATGAGGTATTTGCTTTCCACAAGAAATACAGTTACTGACTTTTACTGACATCGGTTTAGAGCAAGAAAATGTTTCCCCAGCGGGGTACTTAGCTTTAGTTGAAGACTTCGATTCTGAAACTCGAAAATGAAAATTTCAGGAGTAGGCCGACCGGCACTTGCAAACTGCTTCTGCTTTGGGCACTGCATGACAAGAAAGACTGATGTAATGGCATCGGCTGCATGCTTTATACCCCTGACTACCTGACGTCATGGAAGATGAAACAGCAACTGACGCAGAACCCAAGACTTTGATAATCAGGCCGACTGAGGGCCACTGCAAGCAGATAACCCAAAAGTGATGACTGCAACAGTGAAACACGAAGAACATCTGGTTCAAGATCAATGAGAGCACTCCATCAAGTGCAGGGTTTCAATGCCTACCCCTTGTTTGGGCTCACCACACTAGAAGAAGGAACTAAAGGTGTCTTCATATTCTGAAAAAAATCACCATCAGACTGGAGAACAATCTGGAACTCCTCCATATTCAAGTTACTATCAACAAAACCCCTTATCATATCACAGCTAACTACAGGACCTCTCCGTTAACTGGGAGACTTGTATATCTTCAAACATATACAACCAGAAATGTCTGGACCACAGTGGATATAAAAAGTGTACACACCCCTGTTAAAATGCCAGTTTTTTTTGATATAAAAATGAGACCACAATAAAACATTTCAAAATATTTTCCCACCTTTAATGTGACCTATAACCTGTACAACTCAATTGAAAAACAAATCTGAAGTGGGGAAAATATAAAAAATAAAAAACATACAAAAACCTGGTTGTATAAGTGTGCAAGGGAACAATTAAGGACACAAGTAAACTAAAAACTCTCAACCTAAGCCAGTTTGGATTTGCCAAGGGCAGATGCTGACTTATTTGAGAAGGTTACTGAAGCAGTCAGTATAAACTCCAAATCTAGACCTTGTAAAAGGCATTTAACACCACCCCACACTCACATATCATAGACAAACTCTCCCAGCTAAATGTAAATCTCTATGCAACTCAATGGATACCTAACTGGTTCACAACCAGAACCCAAGAAATTAGGGTAGGTGTCTCTACATCCTCCACATGACTTGTCACAAGCAGTGTACTCCAGCACTTAGTTCTTGAGCCACTCTTTTTGGCATTTACTTCTCAGTAGTCAAAGTAAATGTTAAGGAATTATAGCTGACCGGGTTTGCAGAGGATTGTGAATTTGGTGCCATCAATAACTCCCCAAAGGACACCGAGATCCTCCAAGAAGCCCTTCCCCAAGCAAAAAAAAAACAAAAAAAAAAAAAAACACTGCAGTCAAAACCATGGACTAAAACTAAATGCCAAGTAATATACAGTTGCATCCTTAGGCCAGCATGGCATCCCTTATAACGATCACATCGACAACAACCCACCCCCCCCAAAAGTTAACCCTTTAGTCAGGTATCTAGGAACCTAGGCAGACAATGAACTTTCCTTTGATCATCATATATCCACTACTGTAAGAAAGTCATTTTTCATCACACAGCTTATATATAAAGGTGGGGTGTCAAGGTTTAAGGGATTAAATATTCCACTACACTCAGTTCTCATTAGGCTGATCGAGTACAAAGCCCTTTTCAGAATGTATCTTTCCAAACACTTGTCACAACTGAAAAGACTGCAATGCTTTCTTACTAAAAGAACTCACGGACATGCAACCTATTTAAAACCCTTGTCCCTTTACACCGTACTGTACAGGCTGTTAAGAGTTGACCCCTACATTGTATATTGAGCCTCACCAAACCCTATCCTTTCTAATGTATTACACATTTGCAAGTCCAATGATAGTGTGAAGATTTGTATGCTGGAGGGACAGGTATGTATCACCGAGAATACCATTTCTATCAAACTCTTCCACTTCAAATCAAGCAAATTAATTCTCTTTCTCTATTCAAATACAATTTGAATGAATGGACCCCAGGTTTAGCGCCAATCTCTCTCATGGAGAGGTGCAACAAAGAAATGTTCCAACATATGCTTGTCATGCCCACCTCTGGGTTACTCATACACAAAACACAAGGGCCAAAGAAGTACCATGGAAACTTAAGGCTAGGCTTCTTAAGATCCTCAGATATCAACCGCTTAGTAATTACCTGCAAACCAATAAAAAATAACACTACTGTTACAACTGTGAATGCAGTTACATTGGCTATTTGCAAAAGATTTTGTCATTTACATGCTTAAAACCTCACACATATGTGCATATACCCACAATACATACACAGAAAACACAGATGCTGGGGATGCATGGCTGAAGTGAAATTCAGAGGCAGAGACATATAACTGCTGCAAAATTCATGTGGGCAAAGAGAAGCACGTAGCATCATGCCCACAGCTTCAATAAACAACGGCATGTGGACAGGGGAAGTAATGTGTGTTATGCCCGATGTACAGTATATTGTAAGTACAACATGCAGATATGTGCTACAGCATGATGGACATTCTGCATGGTATCGTAGTCACACTTATGTTGGAATATGTGTAGTCTAGGGTAATGTTCCCTAGGCACTGTGAAGGGGTAATGGTCCACACATACCAATAATAAAGGCATTGCCCACTGTGCTCTGCATTTTTTACAACCACTGACATGAAAGCTGGGCAGCCTACTGCTGATGCTTGACATACTGCCCGCTATCTCTTGGTGCCTTGGGGACCACGGAGACTATGTCCCTCCCTGGGCATTTCGTTATTGAAGCTGTGGGCACGGCATGGCCTGCTTCTCTTTGTTCACAGAAATGTTCAACAGCCATATGTCTCTGCAGCTTAATACCACTTCACCCACATGTCCTCAACCAAATATACTGCAGAGAAACATCTCACTTCCTAGTAACCTGAACCCATGTATTTATTTACTCATTAAGTTTCATTTTTGTTGCAAAGGCTGTAGCCAGTACATTCCTCAGCAAAATGCTGACAACTGAAAACAGCTAAATCCAAGACAGGGAAAAGACGGGGCTCACAGGCTCAAGCACAAAAACTGTAGGTGCACTTAAGGAAACAGCCTAGTCTCTACTATCACAGCCCTTATGCTGCCCTCTGTGGATACCTGGAAACCAACATGTGGCTGTGACACAACTGACAAACCTGTTGAGGTCGGGGAGGTTTATCATCTCCTGCTGTCAGCCTCCAATGGGGGCAGTGGTAGTTGAAGTTAGGACACATCAACCTGAGGTTGAAAAGGCTCTTCCTCTCTGGGAATGATGTCTTCAGGCCCTCATGGGATAGACAGGATCTCTAAAGTTTTACATTATCTACTAAAATATTCAGTAATTAACGATTTTGGCTTATTCATTTTACGATGGCACTTAAAATGCTTGCTCTCACTTATAAAAAAATACTTCTACCTCACAAGCAGCAGACATCAGATATCCTGATGCCAAAAGTTATTCCTGCTCTAAGAAGGCCCTTTGGCTGCAAGCCCTGTGAAGTAAGGCTTACTTGTTAAACAAAGCAAAGACACTTACATACTTTGTATTTCTTTGAGACATAAATATTAAACTGATTGACTGTAAGTACATGTGTTGATGTCTTTACTAGGGGTAACATAAGCCTTGGAAAGATCTCCAAAATCACAGAAAACAAGAAAAGATACAACCAGCACCAGTTAAGAAATCTCTATATTTAATGTATTGATAACATAAACTCAAAGCCTCTGGAAAGAATTTACTTGATGTTTACCAACTGTTAATGGATATTTAAACAAATTCCTTCCAAAATAATTGTCTAGTGCTCTTTTAAATATATCCAGAATTTTGACCACTCTAATGTGTAGTGGTAAGCAATTCCATAAAGTGCCTGCTCTAGCATGAAAAGAGAAAAAGCACTTCTATAAATTGGATAAATAACATAAGAAACAGAACTCCTTGTTCCAGCATGGTTAGACCTAAACCTAATCCCTATGGAAACTGACAGTGAGACATTCTTTAGGCTTTTATAAATCAAAGCCAAATCATCACACATTAGCTTATAACTAAAGCAGTATACAGACAACTCTGTCTAGCTACGTATTATCAGTGTTTAATCTTTCTGATCTACCTTGTGAAGTGTTTCTGATTTTTTTTTCCAGTCTCACCAGCTGTGTTCTGCTACATACAGACTCAAGCACAGCAGTCCATCCTTACTCTCAAGATTCATATACACATATGGGTATGTACGTTTTTGGAACTGTACTTTTTATATACTGTGTTCCACATATAAAAGAAAGGAAACACACATCTCACTTGATAATCCAATTTGTGAAAAACGTTATACTATGGCATGCAGACACTTAAGCATTTAGTATTACACTATACACCAATATCTTCATGTTCCAATAAGTGTTTAAAGTGCCTTCTACTAACTAATTACATCTGTAATAAGGCAGACGCACTGAAGCAAATCAGCATTTAGGTTTAGTGGATAAATATGTAATATTCATAGCTTCACAGGTTATTACCAAGCTAATACCCAAGGAAATCATTAAGAAGCTCAAACATATCACCCAGAATAGATGGGAGACTAACAATGTCCCCCATTAACTAGATTTCCCTCACATATACTAGGAGACAATTCATGATCACTCATCCAGACTGGTTTTAAAGGGTGCTCTGCTTGATATGTAAGGGTGGCTTATTATGCAAACAGGGAATTTTTAGGGTTAGGTACCTGCCATTCAATTAAAATAAAATAATAATTAAAAAAAATCTCATCTTACAAGGATCTATTGGACCTCAAAGGACTCTACTATAAAATAATATGAAGCAGAGGCTTTCACACGTACTAGTTCTTTTTCAAGTGATCTTAAAAACCTAGAGAACAAGGTGCTTGTATAACGGAAGTCACATGACATTAATAAAACACATTTGCTTCTTAAAGAACCAGGATACAAGCTCTGTTTTTTCAGGCTGACATTATTGTTTGGATCAGGGTTATGTCTTCCCCCGATGCATTGATCCATTTATATTCACATAATCTTAAATTCATTATGACACCATTCGTGATATTTTGTAATACAGCCTGCAGTACACTAAACAGAAATGCATGATAATTTTCAAATTCTCATACATCTCTATATACAGCATTTGTTACCATCTTCCTTTTAATATCAGATTAGTGCTCACATTATGTTGTTTGTAACTTTTACTTACAAAGAATGCTGTACAAAATGTGCACTGTGCCAAATAAATAACATTCTGTGCTCTACAGCCCGCATACATGTTGCGATTGCATACTGTCTTACCTACTAGATGTAACTTTGGAATAGGTTATGTTACACAAGGGGTACTGCTATGGGGAAAGTCCTGCCCCCCACTTCATACAGGATATATATCTGGCATTGTTTTTAAACTAAATCTATTTGAAAGGCTCCATTAGTGTCCCGAGTGCCAGTAAAATGTACAGTCGTGTAAGATCTTACCATAACAGTAGATGATCATTGTTGCAGTATTCGTAACTAATGTGTTTTCTTCACTGACGTTTGGCCAGACTAACAAAACTTTACCTTCTTGAGGGAGTATGTCCGAAATGTGACTTCAGTTCATGTGCATCAGGCTATAAAGGTGTACGTACAAACGAGATCCTTGCACTATCTCAAGGCCAGTGCCTAAAGACAACCAACAGAGGAAGCTGGCCAGCTAAGAGGGCTGTAGCTCGAACAAGTGGGAAACTCCCCCAAGAAGGCATATGTGTAATCCGCAGGCAAGTGAAAAGAGGGGAAGGAGGGAGGGAAGGAAAAATGCAACAGTGATCAGCAGGACAGCTACTGTTACTGTAAGTTCTTACACAATTGCACTATGTCCTAAATGAAATAGCTTTTGCAGTATTTATAACTAATGGATGATTCCCACAGCTGAAGAGAGAAGAGAAGAGAAAAGTGGGGTGGAGGGCAAGAGTAAAGCAGAACTGTCCGGGAGACCACAGTGAACTGCTCTGGCAAAGGCAGCCCGAGATCTGCAGAAGGTATCAAGTTTGTAGTGCTTGGTGAAGGTGCACAGAGGACCAAGTGGTAGTTTTCAAGATGGACCTGGCATCAACACCTTTGTGAAAGGCACCAGAACAGGCAACTTCCAGAGTGGAATGCGCTTTAGAGCAGAAGGCAAAGATTTACCATATTGTAAGCTGAAGTTCAGACATTCTGCAGGCAAAGGACAGAGTCAGTAGAAGTACAGTTTTCCATGAGCAGAATTTTAAAATGGCAGATGTAAGCTGGCTCAAAAGGGGGTAGAGAAAACTTTTCCACAACAAAATTAAAAACCCATTGTGGAGTAACTGTTTTTTTTTTTTTTTTTGAAGGCTTAAAGTGCAAAACTCCCTTTAGAAAGAGCTTGACCTCTGTCTTGGACAGGAGAGGAAGATCAAGGGGTTGATGGCTGACAAAAGGGCTTTAATGGATGATTAGGCCAGCCCACAATGCAGACATATTTAAGTACAGTGGGATACCTCAGATAAAAGTGGCTCCAGTCTGTGTTTGTGGCACCAAATGGAGACTCTTTCTCACTTGGCTTTGAATCATTTTCTGTCACAGGTTCCTTGGCTTCCTGTAAAACCTGTATCACATCGTCTGAAAATGTGTCTCTTCAGGATCAGAACCCAATCACCCACACAGTGAGATTGAGGAGGATAGGTTGAGATGTAGAAGTTGACCTTTCTGTTGGATGATTAACTCTGGCTGTATCAGAGGTTTTCCCTAGACAGATGGAATAGGATGGGAAACCAATGCTGTCTTGGCCGGAAACGAAAAAGGAGCAGCAGTTTTGGCGCGTACTTTTGGATTTTTAGTAGGACTTGGGAATAAGTTGCAGTGAAGGGTAGGTGTATAGGAACCTCCTTGTCCAATGGAAGGAGAAGGCATCTATCTTAAAGGCTAAAGGAGATGGTGTCCTGGTACAGAAGAGTGGGAGCTGATGATGTTCTGGAGATGCAAAGAGGTCTATCTGTGGACTGCCACAGTGACATGATTACTTTAAAGACCTATCTGTTCATGGTCCACTTGTGGGGGTCTACGAGGTCCATGCTCAAAGAGTCTGCCAACACATTCTCTAGAGAGGGAATGCAAGCTGCTTTTGGGATCATGTTCAACTGAGTGACCAGTTGCCAAACCTACTGTGCCAACATGCACATGAAATAGGATCTTCTGACTCCTTGTTTGTTTATACAGCACATCATGTGGTGCTGTCTGTGTACATCAGAAGGGTGCCTGGTTTCCAAAGGTGTAAGAAAGTCTGCAGAGTTTACAGAAAGGCTCTCATTTCTTTCAGGTGATGTTCCTTTGGGAGAGGGGAGGGCCACTTCCCCTTGTACTTTGTGGCGCAGACAATTTGGTTGTGAGAGGTTAGGGTGAAAGGAAGACCTGGTTTGAGAGTAACCTGTTTCTTCCACCAGAGAAACTCATTCTTGATGCAAGTCTGCACAGAGACCAGGGTGTCCCAGGGATGTGCATGCTGGGACCACACCAATTTCAGATACCACTGAATTTTCCTCATATGCAGTCTGGCCAGTGGAATCAATGGGATGGATGCAGCCATGAACCCCAGAGCCCTGAGGATCTCCCTTGCAGTGCAATGAGGCACTTAATAAGGGCTTGGAAGAAGCTTACCTGGTTTTGTACTTTCTCATGAGGAAGAGAAGCCTGCATTCTTCTTGTGTTTAGCCTGAAACCCAGGAAGACTTAGTCCTGAGTGGGAATGAGATGAGATGTTTTGAAATTGATGGTGAATCCCAAACTGGTAGGGAGCCATACCATGAAGTGTAGACGCTGGAGGACAGTGTCTGTGAACAGGGCTTGAATCAACAGGTCATACATGTAAGGGAAAATGTGAATTCTCACAGTGAGGCAGAAAGGCACCACTGGGGCTAGACACTTGGAAATGCCTAAGGAACAATGAAGGGCAGGAAGATGTGGAGAGAGAGAGAGAGAGACAGCAATTCGAAAATGGGCTCATTCAGGACTGTGTTTAGCAGGGAGAGATCCAGGAGGGGCCTCCATTGTCCTACCTTAATTCCTTGGAACAAGAAAGATCTAGGAATAAAAATATTTTCCAATGAAGGACAAAGGTACTTTTTCTATGGTGCCCTGTGCTAGTAAGTCATGAATAATGGGACCAAGCAAAAGATCTGGTTGAGAGGTGGAAGTTGAAGCCTTTTTAAAGAAGGGGTGGTTTCCCATGACATGGTGTAGCCTTCTTTGATAATGGTGGAAAACCATTTGTTTGTGTTACTGCTTTTCAGGAAGGAAGATAGAGACAGAGGGTCTTTTCAATACGGGATTAAAGGATGGAGGGAAGAGGAGGGGCAGAACGGAAGATAGTCACAAGAGTTTTGCTTCCAAAGGGAGGCCTCCCTGAAGGGGAATCCACCTGTGGTTTATCAGCAAATCTTCTCCTAGGTGGTTTTCTATGTTTAACAGAGGGCCTAGGATCCCTCTTAGCAAAGGAAGTGGATTTGGCATGATAGTTCCTGTGGCATCTAGGGACTATAGTGGGGAGAATCTGCCTGCAGTCTTTCATGGGTTTTGCCTTATTCTCAGGGCTGGCCTTAGGCATAGGCGAACTAGGCGACCGCCTAGGGCGCCGTAAGGCCAGTATCATAAAGGGCGCAATTTCGTTAACTTAACTTCTCTCTCCACTTTTCGGCTGTAGTTGCGCCCGCCCTTTGTAGCATTGCACCCTCCCCCACATCCCTGACTACTGCTCCAATCCATCCACAGTTTATAATATAACACAGCTCAAACCCGCCTCTTATTCCTTTCTTCGTTGACGAGAGAGGCGGGCGTAGCCATTGGCTGTCGTTACTTCCTGTGTTCCTGATCTGTGGACTGGACGACATCGGCGTGGATTATCGGCGGGCTGGTTCCCTCTACACCACGCAGGCTACCAACTGCGCTTTCCGCATTTTTTTTTTTTTTTTTGTGGGTGTCCCTTGTTTGCTTTTCTTGCTTGGCTTTTGAAGGTAAGTCAATTCAGGCAGCAGGCAGCTCACTCATGCATGCAATTTCCACACATTCGGAACACCAGATAAAAATATATTTCCTGAATTTGCTTTGTTGTGTTTTCCTGCTCTGGGCTGGGTTAGCTTAAGTGAGTGTTGGACGTTGAATTTTTTTTTTTCTTTGCTGTCTGACTGGTAAACTTCTGTGTGTTATAAATTCAAGATGTGCGTTTTCTTGTCTCATCAAACGGGAGGGTAGAATTTGGCTAATATTTGTAGTGCGGAGACTGATATAATTTTGTGATTGACTGTTGCCCTGGCTGGCTACCCGTCAGAGGACACTGACTAGATCAGGGCTGCAATGTATAGAAGCTGTTTCCTACTTAGCCTCTCTGTACAACAGCTGCTGGGGTAAATACAGATTGCAAGTTGTGCTGCTCTTGTATGTGTTTGTGTATGTTGGTGAGTGTGGATGTGTTTCACTCTCTGCTAATTTGCATACAAGTGTGTTTGAGTTTGTGTAGTTTGCTAGGTACCAGCAGCATTACTTTGGAGTGCAAGGTGATGTGACACACAGCTGAGCAGTCATTTCAAGTGCTCAGATAAGCAATTCATAGTCATGTTCATTTTATTTCAATTAGTCTTGTGATATCTAGTTTATGCATGTGTATGAATTATATTATTTTAGAGAAACATAAATCACATTCTCTGCTGAGAGCAACTTGCACTTTGCTGACTATGAATCCCTGCTACTGTACAGAAAAATATTTTGGGGCTTTGTAAACTTCAGGGATTGAATACACATACACAATTGCTCCATAGTGGACTAGGGAGCAGGGCTTAATATTTTACACACAGATACTAGTACTGCTCATTAAGCACAGTACTCGTTTATGGATGGTGGAAAAAGCAAAATATGTGTCAAAGAAAATAGTGTGAGAGAATGCATGCTTGTATGAGCGAGTACGTCTGCATCTGTAGAAATTTCTCAAGTTTTACTCAATACATGAAACTAAATCTGCCTTTTATTTTCTTACATAAGGGGGACCAAAGGCAAGGCAGACTCTATTAGGATCAGTAATGAGATACAAGTACTACAGCTTAGAAGGGTTATCATAAGTTTTAGTAAAGAAACAGCAGATAGTAGAAAATCTCTCTCTCTCTCGAGACTGACAGGGCATTTGGTATGTAGCATAGAAACTGTGGTAGCAGTATGTGCAGTGACCTCCTCAACACCTGATATTTACATCACGCCCAATTCTTGGGAATTTTTTTTTTTATTTGTAGTTTTACAGCCATTCCATATTGATTTCAAGTACTGTTATTTTACACTTGTTTTACAAGGGAACGATGTCCCACCCAGGGACTGATCCAAACAACACAAACAGAAATGTTTCAGGGGAGGGGGGTGAGGGAGGTGTAGAGTTGGAGAGTAGCTGTGCACCTGTAATGTGATGGAACTTCAGAGATATGTACATTGTAATCCCAGCTGGGATGGGAGAAGCCGATTTAGTTTAACCTCTATTATAGACAGATGTCTTACACTGAGAGATGCCAATTTACAATGGAGCTCATCCATAGGGGTGAATACAACCCTGGATAAGACCAATGGTGCACAGAATAAACGCACTTTTAGTTATCGTTTAGTTCCTGCTTCTTGACATTTTCCTTTATTTTGCTGTACACCTTTCTGTGGAGCTATCTTTGCTTCTTTTTGATTTTTTGATTCTTAATCTGTAAATGCTTAGTGAGAAAAATTTTTACATTCTTATCATAGTGATAACTTTTTTTCTCTGAAAAATCTGTATTTAAGTGTATAATGTAGATTAAAACATTCCAGTCTTGGACACATTAGCATTTAGTTATGTAAACGACCGCTCTTTCTGTAGCAGTTTGTTTTTGACCTCTATCATAATTTTCTTTTTTTTTTTTACAAATCACCTGCAGAGAATATATAACAGCCATGATAGTTCAAGAGTAGTGCTTTGCTTAAAGAGTGATTTTTTTTTTTTTTAGGATTCCAGCCCATTTTATTATGTCATTTTCCTTAGTCAAGAAAATTCATCAGCAACTACTTGCAAAAAAGTTTTAGAAGTCAAAGTTATTTAACCTCTTGGTGTTGTAAAATACCATACTTCCATTTTTAATTCACTAGTTCCATGGGATAAGCTTTTTCATGATTTCTTCTAAGGTTTTATTTAACAAGAATAACCTGGCATTCAGAAAGCTTCTGTTTAATACACAGATCTCTCTGAAACCCACACAGAGCTGGTTGAGTTCCAGGTATGCATTTAATGAAAAAAATAACAGTAGTTGGATAGAGAGTAATCACAAACTGTTTAGAGATAAATTCAGGCGGCAATATGAACATTCATATTTCAGCTGGAACTTTCTCAAGCTTTCAAAGGTGTACAGGACTTCATATGTAAGACTGCTCTCTCTCTCTCTCTCTCACACACACCTCAAATCACTGCCAAAGTAGATGGTAACTTTTATTCCCAGTGTGTTGGAATGCTTTGCTGAAGTTGCATGCAGTATCTTTAAAGGTTGTGCAGCTAAATTTGCCAACTGAAGTCTGAAACTAACAGCTATGTTAGACCAAAGAAAAATTTGAGATGAGACGAGTGCTGCATAATGTCAGGATTAAGAACTGCATTCTTATTTGTTTAATGTTTTTCCTAATTATATTCAGAATGTTGATAAACGAGCAGCTGTCAAAATATTTTCTTTTTTCCAGGAAGTTTAAAAACAAGCCATATAATAAATAAGGAAAAAAACATAGCTCAGTGCACCAGGAATCTTGTTATATGCTTTCTTATATAGTAAATGTATACAGAGGGCTTTGCTGACTGCGTTTCACCACTGGAGGTGATGTGCCTTTATGCACTGTATCAGACAATCTGTTATGCTGATGGGCTCATACCAGTGATTTTCTGCTGACACGTGATCTGTTTCTTATGGGCATTATATAGCTGCCTACTACTGACTTATTGTTGCTGTTCTTTTAGCTGCTGTAATTTAATTTGTAAACATTACCTGGACAGAATATTGCCATTCTTTTTCTAATTCCTTTAGTTACCGCTGTGCATTGGGATGTACGAGTAGTTTTTGACTTTCTTGGCCTTACAGTCTTGTATCTCACTTGAAATTGGTACTTACCTGGGGTACTTACTAAGTGAAGTGAGACTTAAAGATGAGAAGCGTTTTAAATTTCCTAACGCTATGAGTATTTTGATTCCTGGGTATGGATTTACTGAATTTTCACATGCTGTAAGATAGAATAAAAACTATACAAAGAAAATAGAGAATGGTATAGATCTTGCACATTTCAAACATTATTTGAATGTACGGGTAACTGCAAATCGATTCCTGGTTTAGCACTCTTGTCCTTCTTTGCTGTGGCAAAATGTAAATATTCTGCTCATTTTTATCTTATTTATTATATTTTAAGTTTGTTGACTGGGATAGTCCGACTGGATACATGTCCATTTTCAGCAGAGGCCAGGGGAGAATAGCTCCAAACTTACAAAGACAAGCAAGTTAAATATATGCACAAACATTGTATTAACATGCAAGTTAGTCTCAGTTTATATACAGAAATGTATACAAATATGTTAGTTTCTCTTATTAAACCTATAGGTGCAGCTTAAACACAGAGTATCTGCAAAGATGTTAGTTTCTCTTTTCAAACCTTTTAGTGTAAGAGGGTAGTTGCTATGAATAAAATTGCAGGGATATGGAAGTGGATGAGGCTTTAGTCAGGGTTAGAGCAAAAACATAACCAGTGAGTTTTAAAATACTGGTTTAGATTTTTTTTAACTGATTAAGGGAGGGGTTCAGAGTAAGGTCAGATGGGAGCGAATTCTTGGTTTTGCCTACTGAATCAGGGTATGAAAGAGTAACTGGTGGTTAACAATGTCAAAGGCCTTGCAAAGATCAAGAAACGGGACAGAAGATAGTTTGTTACGGTTGGAATTTGACATTAGAAAAGGAGAGGAGGGTTGAGGTGGTACTGTGCTGTGGTCTAAATCCATGCTTGGAGTTGGCCAGAAGATTATTTTGAATAAGTTAGTGTAAGAGTTGTTTATAGATACACTTTTCCATAATTTTAGCCAGAGGGGAAAGGATAGCTATTGGTCTATAGTTTGACAGTTCAATACAGCTGCCACCTTTATAGAGTGGTATGACATGGAATATTTTCCAGACAGAGGCTTCAGTTATGGTTCTGTTCATCAAAATAGTGACAGGGTATGCTATGACATCAGCAGGTAGTCTGCAGGGAGGAGGTCAGCTGAAAGGGTGGTTGGTTTGAGTTTTGTGATTAGGGCTGTAATGAGAGAAGTTGGAACTTTTTGGAAGCTAAAGGAGATTGTCACTGGGTTTAAGGGTTTTAGCATTAGGGTAATGTGGGTTTAAGTTTGCTAGAAAGGGCCTAGATGGTTTCTGTGAAGAAATTGTTGAAGGTGTTGGCAATGGACTCTGGCACTTTTTGGCTAGGGGCTGAGGGGGTTGGATTAGTGGATTGTCCTGGGTGGAGGAGTTTAATACCTGCCCAGAACTTCTGTGGCTTGTTGTGGTGGTTCTGTTGATGGCAGAAATGTTTTTGTCTAGCAATATGGATTTTTTTGTATCATTCCGAGGCCAATTTTCAGTGGCGGCCTGGGGAGAAACGCTCATGATGCATGTCTTTGTGATATAGCTAGAGATAGAAAGACATAGATATATTTGCTAGTTTTTTTGGTGCATTCAGTTAGCATTATGGAACTCCATATTTCAAGCAGTTATGATGTATTGTTTAATTGATAATATTGATGCAGAAATGCTCCCATGTCATTTTCAGTTTTTATAATGGAGTAATGATAAAACACACTGCCATTCTTGTATTTTAAAGTAAATCATAAAGATTTCAGAATAGTTATAGCACTGTGTATTTTTTGGCAAATGGGTGAAATTCTTGGCTAGGTTTTAGGGCCTCCATGCCAGTAGCCTATAATCATGTGAATCACTTCACTGGTAGCAAGACTGAATTGCCATAATCAAGAGCTGGCCTTTGTTTATTCAATGCAGGACCAGAAACTCAAACTTTGCATTATACTTGAAGAGCTTGTTTACAGGATCTGTAAAGTGCAAGGCATGTGGCTTCTATATGAGTGCATATCATGAGAACGTTGTATCGGCATGAAGGAAAATAGCTGGCCATCAATCTGGCTGTGACAGTCTTCTATTTAGCCCTGATTTCAAGCCGTTTATAGACATTCTGGTGTTCAGGCAAGAATCTTGTCTTTAAATCCACATGCATTGTTTTGTACCCTGAGGCTGTCACAATCTCAGTCTTATACACTAGCAACAGATCAAGCAGGTTTATTAAGGAGAATTCAGCCTTCAATTGCAGTCAACTACACTACAAGGTGTCTGTTGCAGCATGACTGGTTTTTCATGCATTTAAACATTGAAAGAACTGGACTGGGTTTTGTGGGAGTGACCCATTGGTGGGCGTGGCGCAAATAGGGGTGTTCCTTGAGTTCGATGTGGGTGGGGCTTAAGGGGCTCCACAGCAGTACTTCGCCTAGGGCGCCATTTCAGCTAAGGCCAGCCCTACTTATTCTTGCAGGGTTTTGAAAAAGCTGGCATCCCATGGTCCAAACAAAAATTTCACTGTCCAAAGAGGAATCCAAGATTTTAGAACTGAAGTCTGCAGGGATGGGCTGACCCCAAAGCTATGCATATAGTCTGATCATTCAGCCTACAGCAGAAGCCCTGAACATAGCATCAACTGCATCATTGTTGCATTTGATGTTGTGTTTGCCTATTTGTGTAGCTTGGGACAGAAGGGACTACGTTTGATGTTTAGAGTCTGCTGTTTGAGGTTCTATTATTATGCAGAGATTGTAGCACAGAAACAGGTATTTAGTCATTTGTGTTTGATAATTAATAGCTGTGAGTGTTAAAGTGGAGGAGGTGTTTTTACCCCACCTATCCATGATCCTGTTGACTCTTTCTGTGGGGAGGGCATTAGCAGTGAAAAGCAGCTTGGATGGCTTATCTGAGGAGACAGAAACTGAAGCAGATCAGCCACAAGATTTTCATACTGGTATTAAAGCTCATCAGGGACCTTATAAAATATGTCTGGTCTTTTAGGAGCAGGTTGCAGAGAATCAGGTTTAAGCAAATATAGTGAAAGGCATCCTAATACGCCTCCAGAACTGGAGGGACTGGTGAAGGGGCCAGAGTATCCATTTCCAGAAGACTGTAGTTTCTTTTTTGTACCTCAGAGATTTGCTTTGACTGCCATTCAAAGTATTTCATCATGCTCTGAACAGTTTCTTTAAAGGAAGCCTCGTCTACGGGAGAATTGGGTGAGAGAGAGTCCCCTTTGTCCAAGGAGACCCATTCAGGAGAGTAAAGTTGTGAAAAGTAATCCAGAGAATGATCAGAATCTAGCTCTGGATCCTTTTCATAGGAGGAAGAGTCTAAGGGGTGTTTATTTGGAGTGTCCTGAGTTAGCTGGGCCACAAAAGAAGGCAGCTTCAGGGTCATGATAGTTTTAAATAAGCCCTGAGAGAAGTCCGTCCATTTTTTTCTCTGAAAGGTATAGGGGGCATCACGTTTTTTTTTTTTTCTTTTCTTTTTAGTGGTGACATCCACCTGTACAAGCCTTGGAGGTTTGGAGCCTTCTCTCATTTCAATTAGTGTAACAGGGGCCTCTTCCTGTACAAGGATCTGAGGGATTCTATGCAGGCCCTCTAATATAATAAGATGTGGTTCATCCAAAGTATCCACAGAATGCAGGGCCTCAGGGGCCATACTGGCTTCCAATTTGGTACCTGTAGCAGGAGCCTAGGTGGTAATCTAATGTATTGCTGGTTCAACCACCTCAACGGGCATGTCTGACTCTGACACACTGGACTGTGAATTATACAGGGGTCTCTTAGGTTTCTTCTTAAAGGGGAAGGGTGACACTGCAAGCCAGAGAGGAAAGTACAGTTGTGTACACTTACCATAAATGTAGATGTTTGTGTGTATTCACTGTTGCAGTCATCACATTTGGGTTATCTGCCTGCAGGTAGCCCTCAGCCAGTCTGAATACCAGAGTCCTGGATTCCAGCGCCAGATGCTGTCTCTTCTTCCATGATGTCAGGTCATCAGGGGTATAAAACATGCAGCCGACTCCATTACATCAGTTTTTCTTGCACCTAATGTCAGGTGCCCCCACAAAGGGAAGCAACTGTATGTTATGGTAACACTCCAACAAAAAGCAAATACACCAGAAAGCTTAAATATACCAAACAAGAAGGAAAGGTAGAGTCAAGAGAAGTCAGGGGGCTGGAGGGAGGGTAACCAGGACTGCAACAGTGAATACACTCGAACATCTACATTTATGGTAAGTGTACGCAACTGTACTATGTTCTTCGTGTTTCACTGTTGCAGTCATCACATTTGGGTTGATTCCCAAAGCTAAGGAAGGGAGGAGGAAGTTAGAGAGCATTAGGACCAGCTATTAAGCCCTGCAAGACTGCAGTGCAAAACCAGCTCTGGATTTAAAAAAAGAAAAGGCATGTGGTAATGCTTGGTGAAGGTATGTAGAGAGCTCCAGGTAGCAGCTTCTAGGATGTCCCTGGTAGGGACACCTCTGAGAAAGGCTGTAGAGGTAGATGCAGCCCTGGTGGAATGTGATCTTATCCTCTGTGGAGTAGGTTTTCCATGGTGCTTATAGCAGAAATGAATGCAATGGGCTATCCATTTGGAAATGGTTTGCTTTGAAATGGCCTTCCCCTCTGCCGCTGCAGCAAAGGCAATTAGCAGCTGCTCAGATTTTCCGAGAGGCTTAGTCCTGTCCAAATAAAACCTAAGTTGTCTGTGCACGGTATTAGTTTTCCTTTGTTTTGTGGATTCGGGAAAAAGGTAGGCAAATTAATGGACTGATTAAGGGCCACACTAGACACCACCTTGGGCATAAAGGAAGGATTGGTCCTGAGGGAAACCCTGTCCGCATGGAAAATAATGAAGGGTTCCCATTGCCACGAGGGCCTGTAATTCAGACACTCTTCGTGCTGAAGTGATGGCTAGAAGGAAGGCTGTTTTCCAAGAAAGGAATTTCAACTCTGCAGTTGCAGCTGGCTCAAAAGGAGGGCGAGTGAGCTTTTCAAATACAAAGTTAAGGTCCCAGGCTGGAGTAGGGGCTCTCCTGGGGGGTCTTAAATTTTTGGCCCCTCTGAGGAACTGCTTTAGCAGGGGGTGACAGAAGAGGGGTGGGTTCAATATTATAATGTGCTGAAATGGCAGAGGCATGAATTTTAATTGATGAGAAGGATAGGCCCTTGTGGAGCAATTCTGTTAAGTACTGAAGAATATGAGGTAAGCTGAGCACCGTTGTGCCCATCCCCCGAGTCTGGCTCCAGGAACAGTATCTTTTCTACTTTTCAGCATAGGATTTTCTAGTACTAGGCCGCCGCCTTGCCTCCAGAATGACATCTAGCACCTGCTTACTGAGGGATGCTATTGGAGAGCTCAAGGAATTAACCAGGCTGCAAGGTTCAAGGTTTGAAGCTGAGGGTGCAGAATCTGGCCCGCCTGCTGGGACAGCAGGGAAGGGGTTTGAGGCAGGTGCCATGGTTTCAGCAGTGTCATACTGTGCAAGAGGGGGTACCAGTGCTGGCGTGGCCAGTCTGCTGCAATCAGTATTGTCCCTTGGTTTGTTCTGTTTGATCTTTAGCAGCACCTTCGAGAGGAGAGGCAGAGGGGGAAAGACACACTGAGAAGCTTTCCCAGGTAAAGGACAGGGCATCCACTTTCCAAGCTTGACTGTGGGAAGTCCTTGTGCAGAATTTGACCAACTGGTAGTTCTGAGGGGAGGAAAACAGGTCCATCTCTGGAGTCCTTCATTTGTTCCTCAAGAGGTTGAATATTTTTGGTTCCAGTTTCCACTCGTGTGGGTCCATGAGATTTCTGCTTAGGTCATCTGCCAGTGAATTTAGCTTGCCTGGCAGGAAATGAGCTTGTAGGTGTACTTGGTAGCTCAAAGCTGTGTTCCACAGAGCCATGGCTAGTCTGCAGAATGGGTACGAGTGGGTTCCCCCCTGCTTGTTTATGCACCACATAACTATGGTATTGTCTGTCTTTACCAATAATTGCCCTGGAAGAATGTGGTCAAGGAATTCTGTACAGCTAACATTTCTTTTTGGTTGATATGCAGGTGCATCTGTCTCGGGTTCCATTTGCCCTGAATGCACTGCTCTGCCAAGTGAGCCCCCCATGCGTCTGATGCGTCTGTTGTTGGGGTTTGGGCAGCAGGGGGTAGAGTGAACGGGAGCCCCTTGTTGTGGTAGTAGGCCTCTGCCCACCAAAGGAACTCTGTCTTTTTACAAGGAATGATAGGAATCATTGATTCCAGGTCCTGAGAATGTTGACACCATAGGCTTTTTAGATACCATTGTAGTTTCCTCATATGCAGTCTTGCATATAGAATTAGTAGAATGCAAGAGGCCATGAACCCCAGGGCTTGCAGAATTTTCCTTGCAGATAGCTGGGTCTTTGTGGCCAGTAGTTTGAAGTAGGTTGTCAAATAAACTTGTTTCTCTGGAGTGAGGAAAGCCATCTGGGAAGTTGTATTCAAGCTTGCTCCCAGGAATACAATTTGTTGGCAGGGTACTAGGTGAGATTTATTTTTGTTTATGGTGTACCCCAGTGAGTTTAGAAGTTTCTTTACGAATGCCAGATGTTTTAATAACAATTCCTGGCTTTCTGCCTGAATCAGACAATTGTACAAGTATGGGTATATCTGAATATTTCTCTGCCTGCAAAATGCAATGGCTGGAGCTAGACACTTTGTGAATACCCTGGGCGCAGTAGATAAGCCAAAGGGAAGTGCAGAGAACTGACAGTGCATGGAACCTGCCCTGAAGCATAGGTATTTCTTGCAAGATTCCCTTATTGGAATGTGCAGGTAAGCTTCCTTTAAGTCTTAGGTTGCCAACCAGGCATCTTTGCCTAGCATAGGAAGCAGTTTTTGAAGTGTTAACATCTTGAATTTTGGGATTACCAAAAAAGTATTTAGAATAGAGAGGTCCAGGATAAGACGCCAGGAGCTGTCTTTTCTGGGTACCAGGAAAAGTCTTGAATAAAAACCTTGTCCCATTTCTTCTGCTGGGACGGGCTGAATAGCCCTGATACTTAGAAGAGAGAGAACCTGCTGTTGAGCCTCTGCCCACTGATTTGGGGTTAGGTCTGGCCAACCATTTGGGGTTGGTGGGGTGTGGAAGTGGAATCTATATCCTTGGGAAACTATATTCAAAACCCATTTGTCCTGGGTAATGAGTTCCCAGTTTTTTGTATGTAGGGCAAGCTTTCCTCCTAAGGGAGCAGGCAGCTGAGCAGGGCTTGGAAGGGCTAAGGTTAAGTCATTGTGCCATTTTCCCGTAGGGGGGTGTCTTACTACTCCCTGCTTAGGAAGTGGGAGCCCCCCACTGCTTAGGCCTGTGTGTTGCCTGAGACTGTAATCCAGGTGGTCTGCTGTTCCTGGGTTTGGACTGAGAAGGCCTGAAAGAGGCTGGAAAGGACCAATTCTTTGAAGGCCAATGCCTACTGAATCTGGGAGGCTGTACTTGCAGGAAATCTTTAACAGTTTGCATAGATTTAGCTTTTTCCTGTATCTTTTTGAGGACTTCTTCTGCTTTGTTGCCAAACAGGCGGTCTTGGTTTAAGGGAGCATCCAGTAATTTAGGTCTAACATGATCTGGCAAGTTTTGCTCCTTAAGCAAAGCATGCCTTCTAAGTACAGACCCAGTGACAGCAGCCCTGCAAGATGCTTCTAAAGAGTCAAAACCACATTGCAAAGTATGTTTACCAACTTGTTCTGCAGAATGCATTAAATCCTGTAATTCTTTGCGTTCAGTACAGTCATGAATCAACATCATTATCTATTTAAGTAGTCCCATAATATGCTGCTGGTACTTTAACATATGAAACTGGCAATTTAAAGCCCTAATGGCCAAAGTAGCAGAGGTATATACCTTCTTACCCCATATGTCCAAGGCTCTGGAATCCCTATCAGAACGGGTAGGTTTTTTGGCAGCAGTAGCCTTAATGCCCTTTGGTCCTTGGGAAATGGTCTCTGGATACGCAGTAGGATTCTTGAAGAGGAACTTGTGAGAGTCAGGTACTCTGTTTTCTGGGAGCTGGAGGTAAAGTGTCTGGGGAAAGGCTAGATTCCAAGAAGGCATCATCTACAATGTCCAGAACAGGACGGATAGCTAAAGGCCTGTGTTGAGGGATGAGTAAGAATTCCCTAAGCCTCTTTTTTGGAGTCAGAGTAATCCTGGCTTTCCCAGCAGAAATGCTCCCTAAGAGTGTGCAAGGTTTCACCAAAAGAAAAATCCTCTGGAGGGGAAGCAGAGGGAATAGAATACTCTGCATCAGAATCCTCATAGGTAGATAGGAGCAAATCCTGGTAATCAAAAGAAACAGAAATATCAGATTCCTGATCAGAAGAATCAGAATGAAAATCAGTTCTAGGTCTCTTAGAGGGAGAAGGCTGGCTTCCCCTAATTAAGGTAATAAGGTCTTCAGCCATTCTACGTATCTGTTTCCTAGGCATGGGTTGAGATTTAGGCCTGGAGGAAGAAGATGGCGTCGGTTTAAAATGCAAGTCTGTAGGCCTGAATACACCCTCAGAAGCCGGTGCCTCCACAGCAGCTCCGGACCCATCCAAGGTAGAGACATCCACAGGTTCCATAGTCGAAGAAGCATCTCGTGGCACACCAGACTCCGAATGGGTCTCAGTAGAGGCCTGCGAGTCTGAAGTAGTGGGTATCAGGGACTGCAAAAGCACCTCACTGAGTACCGGCGGACTGGCGACTAGCTTACCGGAAGTGTCGTTGGCAGTTTTGGACCTCTGCGGTCTCTGTCTTTATCCTTACGTTTTTTCGGAATATCGGTAGTCAAATGGCTTACCGAAGCCATTTCTGGATAGTTATACTGAGTAGCAAAATAATTTGCTGCAAATATATACCAACGACAAATAGTTCGGGGGTTGAACAAGGCACAAACCCGACAGCGAGGAACGTCGTGGTCTGGGCCTAAGCAAGGAATGCAGTACGAATTAAAACCTTTATGAGGTATTTGCTTTCCACAGGTAATACAATTGTTAACTTTTACTGACATCGGTTAAGAGCAAGAAAAAGGATCCCCAACAGGGTACTTAGCTTTTTTGAAGACTTCGGTTCTGAAACTCGAAAACGAAAATTTCAGGAGTCGGCCGACCGGCACTTGCGAACTGCTTCTGCTTCCGGCACCACGCGGTGAGAAAGACTGATGTAATGGGATCGGTTGCATGTTTTATACCCCTGACGACCTGACGTCATGGAAGAAGAGACAGCATCTGACGCAGGAATCCAAGACTCTGGTATTCAGGCCGGCTGAGGGCTACCTGCATGCAGATAATCCAAATGTGATGACTGTAACAGTGAAACACGAAGAACATCACCATCTTAGACTGAGCTTGGCATTTCAATTGCAGAGTTCCAAGGAAGGTATTAAGAGAGGGAAGTCTCGATCTGAGGATCTTGGGGACAAATGACTGAAAGATGGAGCAAGATTTGTAGCTGTTTTCTAGGCCTAGGCAAAACTGGCACAGTGTGCAAATCTTTGTAAGGGATCTGCTTACCATACTCTCACTTATCCCTCCTAGTTGACATCTAAGACACTTAAAACACAGTTTAAGAAATGAGAAAGGAAGGCTTCCCAATGGCGTACTTATTTGACAATGACTAGCAAAGCAATGACCAAACATGGATTAGTATGATGGGTGCACAACCTGTGTTCAGGCTGGAGGCAAGAAAGTCTTAGGATCTTGTGTGTACATCTACCTGACACACATGAAGTGATGTCACACATTGGAGGTATGCCCTCCGGAAGGTAGGCTTTGGTACCCCAGCTGGACATTAATGACGAAAACCCATTTGTTATGTACACCGCAATAGTGATTTCAGTCTGTGCCTAATACATGCATGCACACACACATGAAAAAAGAAAAAAAACATACAGATTTTCTTACCTGTGTGATAAACTGTTAGAAAGAATAGCAGCACTCCCATGAAGACATTAGTTAAAAGTGTAACAAATCCACAGGTGATTCCTTCTGGTATAGGGTACACAGTTTCCACAAAGAGTTCAAAGAAAATTGGCACGCAGCTGTTCAGGAATATTCCTATCAAGATACAGGATGTGTAGAGAGTACCTACAGGTCAAACAAAATGAAAGAGTAACATCAGTTTTAAATGTTTTAAACCTCTTTTCAAGGCAAAGTGTCAGAAAATGCAACCCTGATGTAAGCACATTTATACTACTATCTCCATATCCTAGCTGGATATTACAAATACTTCACATTCTTAGTAATCACTCATCATACTATTCATCTGTACCTTTCAACACCTACCTGCTCCCCATTTTTATGGGGGGATTTTTTTTCATATTTTTTTTATTTCCTAGCATAACAAAATATACTTCTAATACTTTTATTTATACTGATTGCTATATTTGTCTTTTTTTTTATTTTTTTTTGTTATATCACTGGTGTCTCTTCATAGTTTATTGTATCCTATGTATTCCACTGTCAAATTATATGTATATATGCATTTTTAACTTATATCTACACTACTGTCTTATTTTATATTATCCAAAACTCTGGAGATTTTCTCTTCGGGCCTCCACTGAAAATGGGAATTTATTACCCAGTTGCACTTTCCAGATAAACAAATATCAATAAATAAATACATACATACAGGCAGACATACATACAAAAGGATATATTGTTGCACAGATGGTTTTACAATAGATGGATCACAAACCAGCTGCAAGTCCCCAATTCTACTTTACTTCTGCTCTGTGTAGCAAAAAGAATGGTACACAAACAACAGCATCGCTGCTCTGAACCAATGATACAGAAATATGTACAAAAGGAGGGTCCAGGACGCGTCTACTCTAAATTTCGAAGTCTCAAAACTTTGCATTTCTTATGGTCAAGACCATTAAGATCGAAGTTTTGAAACTTTGAAATGTAAATAAAGAAATATATAAACAAAAAAATCTTTTGAAGTTTTTGCAGGGGGTGTAAGCCCTCCTGCACCCCCCACACACCTTGCTAATTAAATATACCAACTCCGAAATCACACTACAGCAAGGAAAATTGTAAATATACCATTTTGTACTGTACAGCAATCTCCATTTAAATGGTTTGAAGTTTCAAAACTTCGATCTTATGGTCTCGACCATAAGACATTTGAAGTTTTGAAGCTTCGAAATTTAGAAGTAGACCCTCTAAAACAGATTCAAGTTAAGACAGAAAAGGTAGCATAAATGCAGTGCTGACGAAACAGCTCAGCTGGTACAGAGGGCTAAAGCCCCGACTACGATTCAGGCAACCTGAGGCTGATTAGTAGCTCTGGCACCTGTTGGAGACGGCACGGGATAGGGAAGGAATGATGCGGATCAGCCAGCTTGCCTCTCTTTCAGAGGAGTGTGTGTGTGTGTGTGTGTGTGTGTGTGTGTGTGTGTGTGTGTGTGTGTGTGTGCGCGTGTGTGTGTGTGTGTGTGTGTGTGTGTAGACCTGGTATAATGTGAAGGTGCTTTCTACAAGGCCCTTGACTAGGTACATGTTGAGATGGGTATATACATCAAGGTGGCTCAGTGTGTGCCAACACTTTGGGCAATTTAGGTCACACATAGAACATTTGTGTCTTAAGGAAAAACCTAAAGTCCTACATGGATGAAGGCACCACTCCTGACTAACTCAATCCCTCCCTTCGAGGGGATGAATAGGTCGAAGGGCTGTTGGTCCAGATGAAAAGAATGGGCAATCTAAACAGTGGGAAGGAAGCCTGATGGTCAAGGGTAAAGGACAGGTGCAAAAAACAAAAAAAAGTATGGACGCATGGCAAAAGAACTGCACATATAATAATGTACAACACCTTCTTTTAACTTTGTGTAACTGTAAGAAGTCAAAACTTTGACTACATTTTAACTCCAACCTTGGATCTGTAAAGTACAGTTTTGTACCTACCATAAATGTAGATGTTCGAGTGTCTTCACTGCTGCAGTCATTACACTTGGGTTATCCTGCCGTCAGGCGGGCCCACAGTCGGACTGAGTTCCAAAGTCTTGGTCCGGCGTCAGCTGCTGTCGCCTCTTCCCTGACGTCAGTGTGCCAGGGGTATATAAGAAGCAGCCGATGCCATTTTCTTCAGTTTTTCTTGCCCCAGATGTCAGGTGCCCCCAAAAATGGTAGGCAATACATATTGCTAATAAAACATACAAAAAAGGTAAAAATAAAAACTTCAGTAACCAGCAAATACACCACATAGGTAGTCCCAGATAAGAAAGAGGGGTTGGCGGGTGGGTAACCTGGACTGCAGCAGTGAAGACACTCGAACATCTACATTTATGGTAGGTACAAAACTGTACTATGTTCATCGTGTTTCACTGCTGCAGTCATTACACTTGGGTGGAATCCCAAAGCTGAGTTTGGGTGGCTGGCTCTATAGAGGATTTGGTGTGGCTATGAGGCCCTGCAGCACTGCAGTGGCAAAGCCAGCTCTGGATCTAGAATAAAGAGGCAAATGGTAATGCTTGGTAAAGGTGTGCACTGAACTCCAAGTTGCAGCTTCCAAGATATCTTTGGTAGGTACTCCTCTAAGGTAGGCAGCAGAAGTGGCAGTTGCCCTGGTGGAATGTGGTCTAATGTTACTAGGTACAGGATTCCCATGCTGTGTGTAGCAGAACCGGATACAGTGTCCTATCCACTTTGAAATGGTCTGCTTTGAAATAGCCTTTCCCTGTGATCCTGCAGCATATGATACAAACAATTGTTCAGATTTTCTGAAAGCTTTCGTTTCGTCCAAGTAGAAGCGCAATTGCCTGTGTATGTCCAAGGAATGTAGAAGTCTCTCCCCTTTATTCTGGGGATTTGGATAAAATGTTGGTAAGTGAATAGTTTGGTTAAGAACTACACTGGATACCACATTAGACATAAAGGAAGGGTTTGTTCTTAAAGAAACCCTGTCTTGGTGGAAAATGATGAAAGGCTCTACTGCCATTAGTGCCTGCAGCTCTGAGACTCTTCATGCTGAGGTTATTGCCAGAAGCAGAGCAGTTTTCCATGATATACATTTTAACTCTGCTGAATTGGCTGGTTCAAAAGGAGGCAAAGTGAGCTTTTCCAAAACTAAATTGAGGTTCCAAGTTGGTGTTGGTGCTCTCCGGGGCGGTCTTATGTTTTTAGCCCCTTTGAGGTACTGCTTTAGCAATGGGTGAGAGAAAATAGGAGGATCTGTTTTGTAATGAGCCGAGATGGCAGAAGCGTGAATCTTAATGGATGGGAAGGATAGTCCTTTGTCCAGCATCTCATTCAAGTATTGTAGTATCTGAGGAATGTTAGGGACCAGAGGATCAAGGTTTTGAGTCTGGTTCCAGGCACAGAATCTCTTCCACTTATCTGAATAAGATTTCCTGGTGCTAGGCCTCCTGGCCTCAAAATGACTTCCATAACAGCTTTAGAGACAGAAGTTGTCTGTTTGGCCAATGAATCTGCCATGCAGCCAGGTTTAAGGTTTTGAGCTGACTATGCAGTATCTGATTGTTTTGCTGAGTCAGAAGGTGTGGAATTTGAGGCAAAATCCAAGGTGAGCCTTGAGCTAAGTTCTTTAAGATTGGGTACCAATGCTGGCGTGGCCAGTCTGCAGCAATCAGAATCATCTGTGGTTTTTCTTGTCTGGCTTTTAGGAGTACCTTTGAAAGGACAGGCAGAGGTGGGAAGGCATAAACATTTAGGCTTTTCCAGCTGAACGAAACAGCATCCACTTTAGATGCTTGTGTGTGATAAGTCCTTGTGCAGAATTTTTGTAGTTGGTAATTCAGTGGTGAGGCAAAAAGATCTACATCCGGGCACCCCCATTTTTGCTTTATCATGCTGAAGACTTGTGGATTTAATTTCCACTTGTGAGGATCCATGATGTTTCTGCTTAAGTCGTCTGCCAGAGTGTTTTTCTTTCCTGGCAGTAATTGTGCTTGCAGATGAACTTGATAGGATAGAGCTGTGCTCCACAAGGTCATGGCTTGTCTGCATAGGGGGTAAGAATGAGTGCCCCCTTGTTTGTTTATGTACCACATTACAGTGGTGTTGTCTGTCTTTAATAGTAATTGTCCTGGATGCAGAAGATCCTTGAAAGCTGTAAGGGCATTTTGTACAGCCAACATCTCTTTTTGATTGATGTGAAGATGCATTTGGTCTGTGGTCCATTTGTCCTGAATAAATTTTCCTGCCATGTGTGCTCCCCAGGCGTAATCTGAGGTGTCTGTTGTTAAAGTCTGCCTGGCTGTGGGAAGAGTGAAAGGCTGACCCTTGTTGAGGTGACATGCCTGTGCCCACCATCAAAACTCCTGTTGTAGGCAGGGAATTAGTGGTATTACTGTCTCCACGCTGTGAGAATGTTGAGACCAAACACTTTTTAGGTACCATTGTAATTTCCTCATATGCAGTCTTGCATATGGAATTAGTAGTATGCAGGATGCCATGAATCCCAAGGCCTGCAGAATTTTTCTTGCAGGGAGTTGGGACTTTGTTGCCATCAATTGAAAATACTAAGTCAGTTGTCCTTGTTTGTCTGGCGTGAGATAAACCATCTGGGCCATTGTATTTAAGCTGGCACCCAGGAATATTATCTCTTGTGAGGGCACTAGTTTTGATTTCTTTTTGATTACTGTGTACCCTAGGAACTTAATCTTTTTACGAACGCCAGATGCCGTAGAAGAATGTCCTTGCTCTCTGCTTGAATCAGGCAGTCATCCAGATATGGATATATTTGAATTCCTTTTTGTCTGTAAAATACAATTACTGGTGCCAGGCACTTGGTAAAGACCCTGGGCACAGTAGATAAGCCAAAGGGCAGTGCAGAGAATTGGTAGTGCATTGAACCAGCTATGAATCTGAGGTATCTTCTGCAATTTTGTCTGATAGGGACATGCAGGTATGCCTCTTTGAGGTCCAAAGTAACAAGCCAAGCTTTCTTGCCCAACATGGGAAGGAGCTGATGTAGTGTCAGCATTTTGAATTTCAGAACATCCAGGTAAGTATTTAGAGTGGAAAGGTCCAGAATGGGTCTCCAGGCTTTGTCCTTTCTGGGGACCAGGAAGAGTCTTGAGTAAAATCCTTGTCCTTTTTCCTGCTGTGGTACTTTTTGAATAGCTCTCATGTCCATGAGGGCTGTAATTTGTTTTTGTGGCTTTGCCCATTGATTTTGTGGCAGGTCTGGCATTCCTTTTAGTCTTGGAAAAGTGTGAAAGTGGAACCTGTAACATTGAGACACAATATTCAGCACCTATTTGTCTTGGGTGATTGCTTGCCAGTTTTGAGAAAAAAGTGCTAGTTTCCCCCCTAAGGGAGCTGCCAAAAGGGAAGAGTTTGGCATTCGAAGGGGGAAGTCATTGGGACGGTTTCCTGCAAGGTTGTGACTTGTCCTCACCTCCTTTTGGGTTTGAAGCACCCCACTGTCGTGGTCTGTAAGAGCCTTGTGGCTGAGATCTGCCTCTTGGGCGTCTGTATCTGCCTCTCTGTGGCCTGTCTGACACTGGAAAGGACCAATTCTTTGTAGGCCAATTTCTGCTAAATCGTGGTGGCTGTACCTGTAAGAAATCCTTCACTGTTTGCATAGATTTTGCCTTATCCTCCATTTTCTTTAATACCTCTTCTGCCTTAATACCAAATAAATTATCTTGCTGCAAAGGAGCATCCAATAATTTTGCCTTAACATGATCTGGTAAACTTTGTTCTTTTAACCAAGCATGCCTTCGAATCACAGATCCTGTAACTGCTGCTCTACAAGAAGCTTCTAATGAATCAAAACCACATTGCAATGTATGCTTCCCCACTTGTTCAGCTGCATGCAATAAATACTGCATTTCCTTATAGTCAGGTTGTTCTGCATTTGTACTCATTTTCTGTTTTAATTAAGACAGTAAGTACTGTTGATATTTAAGCATGTGAAACTGGCAATTTAGAGCCCTCACTGCTAAAGTTGCAGAGGTGTAAACTTTCTTTCCCCATCTGTCTAATGCTCTAAAGTCCCTTTCCGAGGGAACTGGATTCTTAGCCGTGGAAGCCTTAACCCCTTTGGGACCCTGGGAAATAGTTTCTGGGTCAGCAACAGGGTTTTTATAAAGAAATTTGTGAGAGTCAGGGACTCTGTAGTACCTGTCTGGCTTGACTGGAGCTGGGGGTAAAGAATCAGGATTTAAACTAGATTCAGAGAACACATCATCTACAATGTCCAACACTGGCAGAATAGCAAGGGGCCTGTGCTGAGGCAGTAAAAGAAAGTCTCTGAGCCTTTTCTTGGATTCTGAGTAATCCTGGCCCTCCCAATGGAAATGCTCCCTCATGGTATATAAAGTATCCCCAAAAGAGTAATCCTCAGGAGGAGAGGCTGAAGGAATTGATACTTCAGCATCAGAATCCTCATGGGGGGGGGGGGGGGTAAAGAATATCCCTGGTCTGAAGAGGAATCAGAATATATTGAAACCTGGTCAGAGGAATCATAGTCTGTATCCTGCCTAGGCCTTTTATCAGGAGGGGGGTGGGAACACCTTATCAGAGTTATCAAGTCTTCGGCCATTTTGACCATCTGTTTTTTAGGCATGGAGGCCTGTCCAGGTGAATGCTGTACTTGCTTCTTTGTCTTTAATGTAGGTTTAGTCTTGGCTGTAGTTGCAATGGTAAGTTGAGTTGGCCTGAAAACACCCTCAGAAGCCGATGCCTGCTCAGCGGCTCCGGACCCATCTGAAGGGTTAATCTCCGTTGGCCCAACACCTTGAGTATCCAGAGGCCTAGGCACCTCCACGTGGGAGTCGGTCGCGGCCTGTGGTTCTGAGGTAGTGGGTGTCAGGGGCTGCGAAAGCGCCTCACTGAAAACCAGCGAACCGGCGACTGGCCTAGAAGAGGCTTCGTCATCAGTTTTGGGCCTCGGATGCCTTTCCTTATCTTTATCTTTGTGTTTTTTGTGCATTCCAGTCGTCGGTTGTTCCACCGGCATTGTATAATTAAACCATCTGCCAAAGTAATGGCGAGCAAAATCAAACCGACGTTTAATAGTGCGTTTGTTAAATATAGCACAAAACCGACAACTAGTGACGTCGTGATCTGGGCCTAGGCATGGAATACAGTAAGAATGAAAATCCTTATGAGATATTTGCTTCCCACAAGAAATACAATTATTAACTTTTACTGACATCGGTCTGAGGCAAGAAAAAGTTTCCCCAACGGGGTACTTAGCTTTATTAAAGACTTCGGTTCTGAAATCGAATTTGAAATCTCAGGAGTCGGCCGACCGGCACTTGCAAACTGCTTTTGCTTCGGGCACCGCGCTGCAAGAAAGACTGAAGAAAATGGCATCAGCTGCTTCTTATATACCCCTGGCGCACTGACGTCAGGGAAGAGGAGACAGCAACTGACGCCGGACCACGACTTTGGAACTCAGGCCGACTGCGGGCCCGCCTGACGGCAGGATAACCCAAGTGTAATGACTGCAGCAGAGAAACACGATGAACATCCACTAGTTTCAGAACAAATCACAGGATTAGTCTTTTGTGTCATATTTACTTCCTATTTTCTTAGTTACTAGCTTATTTAGCCACTTACTGATAGATTCAACCCTTCTACAAGATGCTGCTATACTGTCTGCTTTGAAAATCTAGGTGGTATACATCTTCTTATCTTTCTTTTTTCTGGTACTTTGCAGCTTCCCATGCCTACCAGCTATCAAAGGCACTGTCACTACTATGTACATTCATTTCAAACTGGGTTAGAGAAAACAATCTGCATGTACATTTGCCATCTTCTTAGCCATCAATGGGTTTTACACTAAGTCTCAATTGTTTATTCACATGTAAGCCCTTGCAGGTGGCCAAGAAGTAGGGGTAAGGCAGTGTGTCACTCACTCATGCAGAAGGCATAATCCTCAAATGGCACTGTCTCTCTTATAACCTATCATAATACATTAAGTCCCTGATATACTCTGGAAATATACTGAGAGGCTGGTGTCCCTGAGACACACATGCTACCCTCACATCCAAGAAAGTACTAAGAAGGGTAAATCACATATTTCCTCTCCCCTCCAATCCAGCTCCTCCATCTTAGGGGGCTCATCAAGCAAAGCCGGGTCACATGGGTTACAGTCAGGGTTTTATTCCTGTATGCCATACAGCCAGCTGGAAACCTAGGGTACATTTTTTCTGGGATGCAGCATCTTAACAGATTAGCAGTTATCACTGCATTCTCTAGAAAAAAAAACTTGGTTTCACCATAAGTCTTCGTGCCCCCAGACAAGCGATAACCACTCAACCATATTTCTCATATTTGCTGGTTGGAAGTTGCTAACCTCTGCAAATGTCTGTTTCCTGTCTTGAACCAATCCCAGGGATTCACCCATTACTTGAAATTACATGAATTAGTTCCTATAATACTTCACATGTGTAAGGATTGCTTTCGGGTGTTTTGGCTTGATGTAACACACGTACAGCTTTACCAGAGTTGCATGTTACTACAGGAAATTATTATTTACCTCTATCCATTCAAAAGGCAGTCTTCTAAGAGGTATAATGCAAAGTGCCTTTCTCACCCAAGACAACCCACCCCACAGATGTAGATACAGATATAGATAGATATAAGCACACACTCACAAAGTTACATGGAACCCAGGACATCCAACAGTACTTGTGAATAAGAAAAACACGTGTCACACTGCTCTTCAGTGCACAAGTCAGGCACTCAATAATTCAGTCCTTTCGAATACAACTATAATTTCACTGTAGACTAGTTTCACCGCTTAAAACATGGCTTCATCAGTGCTGACCACCATTCTAAAAATAACTATAAAGTAACATATTTACAAAAACAAAAATGTCAATATTAAGTAAATAATATATATATAAAAGTAATCACCAAACCTCAAAGAAAATTGTAGTCCACTCTACAAAGTAAAGAAATGAACCTCCCAACTGAATAATAAAAGGTGCAATACTCTATAAAGATTTGCAAAATACAGCAATGGCCTGTAAAGAAATCCAGATCTCAACAGAAAGAAATGGCCACAAAAACAGACTGAAACCGTAAACCTAAATGGAAAAAAAAGCAATACAGTAACAGAAACAGTATGTAAATAAAACCAACAAATGAAGCAATCCTTCTTGCTTCTTCCTCAAAGTGAAACACCCATCATCAGACGTAAACAACAAGGACAATAAAAACATACTCCCAATATTTTTACAGTCAACTAATCTCAGACTTTTAACATTCAATTTGTTTGCATATCGCACAAAATTATCAAACCTTTCTAAAATGCAAAGGCATCCTCTGATCTAACTGACCCCAGTGTTTCCACTTACCTGGTACCCATGCAATAAAATATGGCTGTGACTTCGAACACATGCCAGTACAAGAACAGATACACCCCCCACCCTTTCATACTACAACCTCCCAATCCAGCTCCTATATCCACTAGACATTAGCTGTAACAAATCTTGCTCTCTTTTTTTAATCATCTCTGTTGAATTATCCTTTATGACACAGGCAATCATACATTTACATAAATGAAAACAAACCATATTATCATGTTCTCAGTTACAAACATTACATATCACATATAATCTTTTGTACAGTCATTGTCAATCCAGCATTACATTACTCACTCAATTCCTGCCTTCCCTCAAAACTCATTCCTCCTTCAAAACATTATTCTGCATGCACTGTTCCCACAAATCCCATTTTTTCTAAGTAAACTGTTCCTACCTTTTCCTAAAGATCCTACTTCCAGTTCTTTTATCTTCGTTATTATATTCACTATTTCAAATACTATTGATTTAGAATCAGATTTCCTTTTTCTAGCAAATGCTTTTTGGTAGCCACCAGAATTAAACTTTTCAAGGCCTTACTATATCTAGACAATTCAGATCCTGTACCCCAGCTAACAAAAAAAAAAAGCAAAAAAAAAAAAAACTTAGTTACATCAATATGCTCGTATAGTATTTCTGACAAAGTAATCTGCAGGGAATTTGTAAAGCCTGAAAATTCATTATTCTCCCCAGAAAAATGCTCCCAGTTACTCTTTCTTCCCTATCACACTTCCAACATTTGCAATCTACCTGAAGAAAAATTGTTGTGGAGTCTTTGAAAAGATAATACCTATGCAAACACTTACAAGCAAAGATCCGAAATCTTGTAGATTTTCTTGCATATCTGGGAGACATACACATGTCCTCCCACTGTTTCCTTGTGAACTGCTTCTCCAATCTCTCTTCCCAATCTTTTCTAACCTCTACTGATGGATTCATATAGTTACTATGCAATATGCCCTACTAATTAACCCTTTTAACAGCAGCTTCTGTTTTAGACTCAACTAAAAACTCTACCCATGCTGGTCTTTCACTTAGTATTCCCCCATTCCTTTATCTTTGCCTACACTCTATCCTTGATAGGGAAGACAGGTTCTAGCCTGCACCTCAAATATATTCTTGCCTTCTTCCCATTCTAAAAAGATTTCCCTCTCTTTTGCTCCCAATACCTTGGTTCTTTTGCCAGTTTTTTCCCCCAAGTATATTCTTGCCGCCTCTTGCTTATTTTCTGTACTCTTAACTGCAGTTATCCCTACTGTCAGAATAGTACAGTTGTGTACACTTATCATAAATGTAGGTGCTCGAGTGTATTCACTGTTGCAGTCATCACATTAGGGTTATCTGCTTGCAGGTAGCCCTCAGTCAGCCAGATTAACAAAGTCTTGGGTCCTGCGTCGGTTGCTGTCCCTTCTTCCATGACATCAGGTCGTCAGGGGTATAAAACATGCAGCCAACGCCATTACATCAGTTTTTCTTGCCCCATATATCAGGTGCCCTCCTAATGGGAAGCAATAAAACATACATATACATATATACAAGGATATACCTCCAATAAAAAAGCAAATACACCGAAAAGCTTTTAAACATAGTAAAGGAGAGTAGCGGTATAGCCAAAGAAATCAGGGGGCTGGAGGGAGGGTAACCAGGACTGCAACAGTGAATACACTCAAACATCTACATTTATGGTAAGTGTACACAACTGTACTATGTTCTTCGTGTTTCACTGTTGCAGTCATCACATTTAGGCAGACTCCTAAACCTAAGGATGGGAGGAGGAATTTAGATAGCATTAGGACCAGCTAGAAGGCCCTGCAAGACTGCAGTGGCAAAGCCAGCTCTGGATTTAGAGAAAATTGGCAAATGGTAATGATTGGTGAAGGTATGTACAGAACTCCAGGTAGCAGCTTCTAGGATGTCCCTGGTAGGAACACCTCTGAGAAAGGCTGTAGAGGTAGATGCAGCCCTGGTTGAAAGGGTTCTGATCCCCTGTGGGATAGGTTTTCCATGGTGCTTATAACAGAAATGAATACAATGGCCTATCCATTTAGAAATGGTTTGCTTTGAGATAGCCTTCCCCTCTGCCCCTGCAGCAAATGCCACCAGCAGTTGTTCAGATTTCCTTTGAGGTTTAATCCCATCCAAGTAAAATCTAAGATGTCTGTGCACATCTAAGGAGTGCAGTATCTGTTCCCCTTTGTTCTGTGGATTAGGAAAGAAGGTTGGCAAATGAATGGACTGATTGAGAGCCACACTGGATACCACCTTGGGCATGAAGGAGGGATTGGTTCTGAGGGACACCCTATCCGCATGAAAGATGATGAAAGGCTCCACTGCCATAAGGGCCTGTAATTCAGATACCCTTCTTGCTGAAGTGATTGCTAAAAGAAAGGCTTTTTTCCAAGAAAGAAATTTTAAATCTGCACTAGCAGCTGGCTCAAAAGGAGGAAGAGTGAGTTTCTCCAATACAAAGTTAATAGTTCCAGGGTGGAGTTGGGGCTCTCCTGGGTAGTCTTAAATTCTTGGACCCTCTGAGGAACTGCCTGAGCAGTGGATGAGAGAAGAGAGGAGGTTCTGTGTTATAATGAGCTGAAATGGCTGAGGCGTGAATTTTGATGGAGGAAAAAGAAAGGCCCTTGTGAAGCATCTCAGTCAAATAGTGTAAAATCTGAGGTAAGTTTGTCGCTGCTGTACTCATCCCTTGAGATTAGTTCCAGGCACAGAATCTTTTCCATTTTTCAGCATAAGATTTTCTAGTACTACGCCTCCTTGCCTCCAAAATGATATCCATCACTGGTTTACTGAGGGATGGTAAGGGAGAGATTAGGTAATTAGCCAGGCTGCTAGGTTCAGGGTTTGAAGCTGAGGGTGCAGAATCTGGATCTCCTGCTGAGACAACAGGGTTGGGGTCAAAGGCAGGTGCCATGGGGCCAACAGTGACACACTGCGCAAAAGGGGGTACCCAGTGTTGGCGTGGCCAGTCTGGTGCAATCAATATCATCCTTGGTTTGTCCTCTTTGATCTTTAGCAGTACTTTGGAGAGGACAGGCAGAGGAGGAAAGGCATAAACTGATAGGTTTTTCCAGCTGAAAGACAGGGCATCCACTTTCCAAGCTTGCTTGTGGGGAGTCCTTGTGCAAAATTTGCCCAATTGGTAGTTCTGGGGGGAGGCAAACAGGTCTATACTGGGCTCCCCCATTTGTTTGTCAACATGTTGAAAATCTTTGGTTCCCATTTCCACTTGTGTGGGTCCATGAGGTTTCTGCTTAGTCCGTCTGCCAGTGTATTTAGTTTTCCTGCCAGGAATTGAGCTTGTAGATTCACTTGGTAGCTCAAGGCTGTGTTCCACAATTCCATGGCTAGTCTGCAGAGGGGGTAAGAATGGGTATCCCCCCCCCCGCTTATGTACCACATAACAGTGGTGTTGTCCGTCTTTACCATTAATTGTCCTGGAAGAATGTGGTCCTTGAAGGCTGTCAGAGCATTCTGTACAGCTAACATTTTTTTTTGATTGATATGCAGGTGCATTTAACTTGGGTTCCATTTGCCCTGAATGCACTTCCCTGCCAGGTGAGCCCCCCATGCATAGTCCGATGCGTCTGTTGTTAGGGTTTGGGCGGCAGAGGGTAGAGTGAATGGTAGTCCCTTGTTTTGGTGGCAAGCCTCTGTCCACCAAAGAAACTCTAGGCGTAGGCAAGGTATGATAGGAATCATTGCTTCTAGATCCTGAGAATGTTGACACCATAAGCTTTTTAGATACCATTGTAGTTTCCTCATATGCAGTCTTGCATATGGAATTAGAAGAATGCAGGAGGCCATGAACCCCAAGGCTTGCAGTATTTGCCTTGCAGACAGCAGGGCTTTCGCGGCCACTAGTTTGAAGTAGGTTGTCAGATGAATTTGTTTCTCTGGCGTGAGGAAAGCCATCTGGGAAGTTGTATTCAAGCTTGCTCCCAGGAATATAATTTGTTGACAGGGTACGAGGTGCGTTTTCTTTTCATTTATAGTGTACCCCAGGCAAGGTAGCACCCTTTGTACAAAGGCCAGATGATTCAAAAGTAAGTCCTGGCTTTCTGCCTGAATTAGACAATTGTCAAGGTATGGGTATATTTGAATATTTCTTTGCCTGCAAAATGCAATGTCTGGAGCTAGGCACTTTGTGAATACCTTGGGCGCAGTACATAAGCCAAAAGGCAGTGCAGAGAACTGATAGTGCATGTAGCCTGCTTTGAAGCGTAGGTATCTTCTGTAAGATTCCCTGATTGGGATGTGCAGGTATGCTTCCTTTAAATCGAGTGTTGCCAACCAGGCATCTTTTCCTAGCACAGGAAGTAAATGGTGAAGAGTCAGCATCTTGAATTTTGGAATTACCAAAAAGGTGTTTAGGGTAGACAGGTCCAGGATAGGACGCCATGAATTGTCTTTACTGGGTACCAGGAAAAGTCTTTAGTAGAAATCTTGTCTCTTTTCCTCTTCTGGTACAGTTTGAATAACCTTTATGCTTAAAAGAGAGAGTACTTGCTTTTGAGCCTCTGCCCACTGATTTGGGGGTAGATCTGGCCAACTGTTTGGGGATGGTAACACGTGGAAGTGAAATCTGTATCCTTGGGACACTATATTTAAAACTCATTTGTCCTGAGTATTAAGCTTCCAGTTTTTTGCATGTAGGGCAATCTTTCCCCCCAAAGGGGCAGTCAGTTGAGAAGTGCTTGGAAGTTTTAAAAAGAGGTCAGTGAGACAGTTTACCATAGGGGTGGAGTTTTACTACTCCCAGATTTGGAAGTGGGGCGCCCCCCATTGCTTAGTCCTGTGCGTATACCCTGGGACTGAAGCCTGTGTGTTTTGCTGGATCTGGGTTTGGACTGAGAAGGCCTGGAAGAGGCAGGAAAGGACCAATTCTAGAAGGCCAATGCCTACTAAATCTTGGAGGTTGCACTTGTAAGAAATCTTTAACAGTTTGCATAGATTTATTTTTTTCCTCCATCTTTTTAAGAACAACTTCTGCCTTTTTGCCGAACAGGCGGTCCTGATTTAAGGGAGCATCCAGTAATTTAGCTTTAACATGATCTGGCAAAGATTGCTCCTTAAGCCAAGCATGCCTTCTAAGTACAGACCCAGTGACAGCAGCCCTGCAAAATGCCTCTAGTGAATCAAAACCACATTGCAAAGTATGTTTTCCAACTTGTTCAGCAGAATGCATTAAATCCTGTAAATCCTTACTTTCAGCACAGTCAGGAATCAACATAATTTTCTGTTTAAGCAATCCAATAATATGCTGCTGATACTCTAACATATGAAACCGGCAGTTTAAGGTCCTAATGGCCAAAGTTGCAGAAGTGTATACCTTCTTACCCCATCTATCCAGTGCCCTGGAGTCTCTATCAGAGGAGGTAGGATTTTTGGCAGTAGTAGCTTTGATGCCCTTGGGACCCTGTGAAATGGTCTCAGGATCTGCAATAGGATTTTTGAAAAGGAACTTGTGAGAGTGAGGAACCCTGTAATACCTATCAGGTTTTATGGGAGCAGGAGGTAAAGAGTCACTGGCCAAACTAGATTCCGAAAAGGCATCGTCAACAATGTCTAGTACAGGAGGGATAGCCAAAGGCCTGTGCTAGGGCAGGAGTAAGAAATCCCTAAGCCTCTTTTTAGAATGAGAGAAATCCTGACTTTCCCACTGAAAATGCTCCCTAAGAGTATGCTAGGTTTCACCAAAAGAGAAATTCTCCTGGGGGGTAAGTAGAGGGAATAGAGTCCTCAACATCAGAATCCTCATAGGTAGATAAAGGTAAATCCTGTTCATCAGAGGAAACAGAAATTTCAGGATCCTGGTCAGAAGTACCATAAGCAAACTCAGTCCTAGGTCTCTTAGAGGGGAACAGTTGGCTTCCTCTGATTAAAGTAATAAGGTCTTCAGCCATTCTTATCATTTTTTTTTTTATGCATAGAAGCCTGAACCATGCGGTCTGGGCGTCAGTTTTCTAGGCATGGTTCGAGTTTTAGGCCCTGAAGAAGAAGATGGCATCGGTTTAATATGCAAGTCAGTAGGCCTGAATACACCCTCAGAAGCCGGTGCCTCCACAGCGGCTCTGGACCCGTCCAAGGTAGAGACATCTGCAGGTTCCACAATTGAAGCATCTCGCGGCATACTCTGAACGGGTCTCAGTAGAGGCCTGTGAATCTGAAGTAGCGGGTATCAGGGGTTGCGAAAGCACCTCTCTGAGTACCGGCAAACTGGCGACTGGCTTAGGAGAAGCGTCGTCAGCAGCTTTGAACCTAGGCGGCCTGTCTCTGTCTTTATCTTTATGTCGGTAGTCGGATGGCTTACCGAAGACATATCTGGATAATTGAACCGAACACCAAAATATTTAGAAGCAAAAATATACCGATGGATAGTTTGTGGTTTAAATAAGGCACAAAACCGACAGCGAGGTACGTTGTGGTCAGGGCCTAGGTTCATACTAGGCTATCTGCCCTAGGGCATTTATAAGCCTAGCCAGAGTGTGTTTGGCTTTTGCCACCCATTTTAAATTAATTTTGCTATGCCCTTTTTCGAGGTTAGTATACTGTGCTTCTGTCTAACAGTGACACAGAAGTGATACCCAGGGTAAACCTACGATCTCCCATCCACTCATCAAGATTCTTCTTGAAGAGTCAATGAGGGACTCTGCCTAACCTGGACTGGGATTTTATTCCAGAGTGAAAGGAGCCTCTGGGTTATGAATCTGTCCCTCCAGCATGTCCTATTTATTTCAGTGCTGAGGTTCAAGTCTCTCGAGCGCGTAGCTCGATGGGATTTGGATTTTCTGAGGTGCAGCATGTTCATTAATTCCGGGTTGGACATGGCTTTATACGTCAGGCACAGATCGCCTCTGAGCAGGCAGTATGCCACTGAGTAGAGCTGGAGTTTCTTTAACCGGGCAGCATATGGCATCTGTTTGAGCCCTTGATCCTCTTGGTGAGGTACTTTTGGGGTCTTTCCAGTTGCTGCAGGTGTCTGGTAAGGTACATCCCAAAAGGGGCATTGTACTCAATTATGGGCCTGATGAGGGATGAGTAAAGAGGCACGATGACCTCCCCTGATCTAGATGTGAATCCCTTCATGATTAGGTGGGCTATATAAAGTTTTTCTAACCACTTTGGCCACGTGGTTGTCAAATGAGAGATTGCTATCAACTTGGGTCCCCAGGTCCCTAATTACTTCTTCTGTACTTAATGGATTACCACCTATGTGGTAATTTGTGGGCACTTTGTTTTTGCCAAAGGGGATGACTATACACTTTTTGGCGTTTAGCTTGAGGCCATGGCTTTGGCACCAGTTATCTGTTTCTATGAGGCCCTTTTGGAGGATGCTTGTGTCGGCTGGAAAGTCAATTATGGCGCCCAGTTTGCAGTCATCTGCGAACTTGGTGAGCCACAGTCCTTCCGTGTTGGCCTGTACCTCCGAGAAATATATACCGAACAAGAGAGGTACCAGGACTGAGCCTTGTGGGACGCCACTTGTAACTGGTTTGGAGTATGACATGGCTCCAGCAATTCTAACCATGTGGGTTCTGTTCTTGAGCCAGTTTGCAACCCATCTAGTGACACAGGGGTTTATATTTAAGCTGGTGAGCTTATCTATAATGCCCGAGTGGGGTATTGTATCGAAGGCTTTTGCGAGGTCCAGGTAAGCTGTGTAGACCACCTTCCCCTCGTCAATGGCCTTGGTGACTGTTTCAAAGATATCGACCAGGTTTAAGAGGCAGGATCTGCCCGTAACAAAGCCGAACTGGGTAGGATCCAGTGTCTGTAGGTCCCCAATATCTTTATTTATGAGGTCCATGATGATCCTTTCCATAGCTTTGCAGACCGGGCTAGTCAGGCTTATGGGGCAATAGTTTCCAGGATCCGTTGAGGCACCACCTTTGTGGAGAGGGACCACTGTTGCTGTACGCCACTCTTTGGGTACATATTCTGTAGTAAGGCTGAGATTGAATAAGAAGTTATGTACTCACCATAACGTTCCATCTGAGTACGTATCTTCATTTGTCTGCAACCTGTGGGATACGGATCCGATCTCGGATCCGAGCCGGCAACTTCTATCATAGCATAGATCCGAGCTCCTAGCTCCACCCCCGTACCCATAATCCCCTGCCTACCCTAACTGACCTCAGATCAAGTTTGCCCCATAGCACAGCAGATAAAAGTGTCCCAATGGGAACATATGCTAATAACACAAGAACGATCATATTGGTCGGGGGGATGGTTGCAGACAAATGAAGATACCTACTCAGATGGAACGTTATGGTGAGTACATAACTTCTTAATCTGAAGTAGGAACTTCATTTGTCAGCAACCTGTGGGACAGAGTCCCCAGCTACCTAAATCTTGGGTGGCCTTCATGGAAGGATATTCCAGAGCACCGCAGAGCCAAAGGACGCCCTACCTCAGGAGACCACATCTATTTTATAGTGGCTGATAAAGGTGTGAGATGAAGCCCAAGTGGCTGCGGAACAAATGTCATCCAGTGGAACCCTAGCTTGAAAGGCCGCAGAAGTGGCAACGGCCCTAGTAGAATGAGCATGGACTCCTTGAGGTGCAGGCCTTCCCGAGCTCTGATATGCTAAAAGAATACAACTCGAGATCCATCGAGAGAGAGAAACTTTAGAAACTGACTTTTCGAAATTACTTTTGGCAAAGGAGATAAACAACTGATCGGATTGCCTATGATCAGCAGTTCTATGGATATAAAAATGTAGTTGTCTGTGTACGTCTAAGGAATGTAGCTTGTACTCTCCTTTGTTATGAAAGTTGGGGAAAAACACTGGAAGATTGACAGATTGATTGATGTTCGCTTCTGAAGATACCTTAGGTAGAAAGGAAGGATTGATCCTGAGGTAAACCCTATCCGGGTGAAAGACCAGATATGGTGGTTTGACACAAAGAGCTTGCAATTCCGACACTCTTTTGGCTGAAGTTATGGCCATCAAAAAGGCTGTCTTCCAAGAGAGAAATTTGAGATCAACCGTGGCCGCCGGTTCGAATGGGGGACCAGTCAAGGCCTGCAAGACTAAGGATAAATCCCATGGAGGTACCACCTCTTTAACTGGAGGCCTAAGGAGGAAGGTACCCTTGAGAAAGGTCTTACACAGTTTGGAAGTGATAAGAGGGCCAGACTCTTGCCCCACGTGACAGTATGAAATTGCTGCCAGTTGTACCTTGACTGTGGAAGAACTAGCCCCCTGGTGAAAGAGAGAGGTTAGAAAATCTAGAACCAACGATATAGGGGCTGTAAAAGGGTCTAAACGACGGTGTTCCGCCCAAATGGTGAAGCGTTTCCACTTACTCCGATAAACCTTCCTGGTGGAAGGCTTGTGAGCTGCTAGAAGAATGGCTTTGACCGGTGAAGAGATCCCAGGAGTCCTTATGAGGAGTGGAACTGGTGCAACCAAGCCGTTAGCTTGAGGTTGACCAGGTTCGGAGTCGGAAGACCGAGAGGGTGAGAAATGAGATCCGGAATGGGATCCAGAATCCATGGTGGATACAGTAGGTGAGACCATAGGTAAGGGAACCACGTCTGACGAGGCCAGAATAGGGCAATGAGGATCATCTTGCTCCCCAACTGCCTGGCTTTCTGCAATAATTTCAACATCAGGGTAAGAGGAGGGTAAGCATAAAGCAGACCAGGAGGCCAAGCATGAAATAGAGAGTCTCTCGGGGACTCCCCCGGAGGGGGGATCAGAGCGAAGTAATCGTTGAATTTGGTGTTTGAAGGAGAGGCAAAAAGTTCGCAACAAGGTTGTCCCCATCGGGCAAATACTTGCTCTGCAACTCGATGGTTGAGAGACCATTCATAAGGAGTCAGGATAGTACGACTGAGCCTGTCCGCTAGAATGTTGGACCGTCCCGGAATGTGCGTTGCTATGAGAAAGCGGTTGGTGGAAATCGACCATTCCCACAGTCTCATGGCCTCGCGGCAAAGGGGGTAAGACCTGGTTCCCCCATGTTTGTTGAAGTACCAGACGGCCGACATGTTGTCCGTCTGTACCGCAATCGTCCCTACTGGAAGAGAGTTGTGTAGTCCCTGCAACGTCAAAAGCACCGCCCTCATCTCTAGGACGTTGATATGCAAAGAGGTCTCTACGATGTTCCATGTGCCTTGGACTGTCCTGCCTGAAAAATGCCCCCCCCCAGGTGAGAAGTGTCCGTGGTCACTGTGTCGACTGGCGGAGGTAGTGAGAAGGGACGTCCCGTGTGGAGGTTGGGAGACTGCAGCCACCACAGGAGCGATCTTCTGCAAACCTTGCTTAAGGAAATGGGGTGAGACAGGGGGTTGCGAGACAGGGACCATTGTACCTGGAGGGTCCACTGCAGAACCCTCATGTTCAACCGGGCCAATGGCAGCAGAGGGATTGCAGCTGCCATAGATCCTAGGGCCCTCAGGATCAATTCCGCCAAAGGAGTTTGCAGTCGAAGGATCGCCTGCACGTGCAACCTCAGGTTCCGAAGCCGATCTGGAGTCAAGAACGCAAGCATCTGTCTGGAATCCAGTCTCGCCCCTATAAAATCCAACACCTGTGTAGGGATGAGAGAGGATTTGGTCATTTTGATGGTTAATCTTAATAGCGGAGCCAGACTGAGGAAATAATCCCTGCATGAGCAAAGTAGATGCCTTGTTGGGGCTGTGAGGAGCCAGTCGTCCATGTATGGAAAGACCTGAATTCCCTGGAGTCTCAGGTGGGCCGCTATTATCGCTAGGACCTTGGTGAACACCCTGAGGGCTGAGGTGAGACCGAAGGGGAGGACCCTGAATTGAAAGTGACTGGCTCCCAGCCGGAAGCGGAGAAACCTCCTGGAGCACCCGTCCACTAGAATGTGATAGTACGCATCCTTGAGGTCTATGGTGCACATCCAGTCATCCTCCCGCAGCAATAAGGGGAGGACGGATTGCAACGTGACCAACGTGACCATTCGGAACTTTTCTTTGGGTACCGCCAGGTTTAGGAGAGAGAGGTCGAGGATGGATCTCAAGTCCCCCGTCTTTTTTGGCACCAGAAAGAACCTGGAGTAAAACCCTGATCCGACTTGATCTGGGGGGACGGGCTGGATGGCTCTTTTTTGCAGAAGCTGCTGAATTTCTGCAGCAGCCGCCTCCCTCTGACTGGGTGGAATGTCGGGAAGGCTTCTGATTCTGGGGTTTACTATAAAGGGGATTTGGTAACCTCTGGATATAATACGAAGCACCCACCGATCCGTTGTTATGGACTCCCATTTTGCTAGGTGCCTCGAGAAACACCCCCCGACTGCCTCCAGAGTGGAGCAGTCGGGTAACCCCTCAGGGGTCCTGCGTGGGCCTCTCAGAGAACGGTTCTCTGGACCCAAAATTCCTGGGACCCCCTCTGCCCCTGGGGCGGCATCCTCCCTGTCCTCCTCTGCCACGAGAGGACTGGTTGTCCTGAGCAGACTGGGATTGATGCGATTTTCGGAACCACATCTTCTTCTGACCCTTTTGGTTCTTAGAAAAGGAACTCTGGGGGCGCAGAGAAGCGGACTCCGACGGCAGACAAGGTCTTCCCGTCTTTCTCACTCTGGACAAGAGTGTCGCGAACGGTTTTGCCGAACAGTGCAGAACCATCAAAAGGGGCATTCGCGAATGACGCCTTAAAGGGTTCCGAGAAGTCACAGTGACGAAGCCAGGCCTGTCTCCTCATGACAAGCCCGACTCCGCCTGCTCTAGCGGCTCCCTCCGTAGCAGGAGACAACAGCCGCATAGAGGTGTTAGAGATAGAGCGGAGGGTGGCCATTTGGGAGGAGTACAGATCCTTGTCTCCCTCCAACATGAACTGAAGGCCCGCTTCCCAAGACGGTCCATCGCGCGAGACTCCTTGCTCGGAGGATGAACCGTGGGGCTCTCCTGAGCCAACTCTTTCTTGGTGGCTGCAGCCACCAACATGGCATCCACAGGGGGACCTCTGCTCCAGTGTGATCTCTCTGCAGGGGGGCTCAAAATTTTGTCTGGACGCTTGGGGATCGGCTCTACGGTGTCCGGTTCCTTCCAAGCCCTAGAGGATATGAGATCCACCAGGGGGTCGGGTGGGGGGTACACCCAAGAGGTAGATGGTCCTGCCTCAAACGCCTCAAGGAATACGGACTCATCAGAGGAAGCCTTGGGGGCAGACCACCCACCCCTGATTTTGAGCATTTCCATGATGTCTCCAAAGGAGACATTCTCGGGGGGTGACCTAGGGGAGCCTTCCCCTTCATCCAAGTCCGTATCTTCGGTGAGACTCTCAGGGGAGTCTATGTGCCTCCTTTTACACTTTGCCTTGTGAGGAATCTCCTCGGGGGGGCTGTCCGAGGAGTCCTCACGGGCTGTATCCTGTTCCACTGGAACTCCTAAAGGCGCTGAGGCAGGCTGCCCTGAGGGCCGGATGAGGGGAGCCAGGACCAGATGAGAAGGAGTGCGGGAGGGAGCCGAAGCCAGGACCGGAGGCCTGGAAGCACTCGACAGTGCCCTCTCCACCGCAGCGAAAGCCGAGGGGGAGCCGCTCTCTGACGGATCCGAGATCCGACTCCCACTCGGATCCGAAGCGGGGATCGGACCCGACACCGAGAATGTCGGATCCGAAGGACCAGTGTGCTCCAACCGGGACGGAGCCGAAAGCACACCGAATCCCTCGGATCCGAGAGGTCGGATCCGACAAACTCGAGGGAGCAGTCGGAGCCGACGTGCCTAGCATGGTCGGCTCCAACCTACCCCTGGATCCATCGTGGCTCGGCTCCGAGCGCTCCGAACCCGGAATGCGGGTCGGAGAAGAAGCTATAGGAGAGAAAAAAGGGGTCGAGCTCCCCCCCGGAGGGGGGGGAGGCAAGAGCACTCCCATCTGCATCTGGGCCTGGATGAATCTCCTCATCATCCGGTCCATGTCCGCATCAGACATGCTAAAAGTGGACCTCGAAGAGGCCACCGAGGCAGACCTGGAGTGTCGCCTCGATGACCTCGACGGGGACCGGATCACCTCCTCCTCGGGTCCCGGGGAGAAACAAGGGGATCGGATCCGAGGAGGAGGAGATCAAGAAGACTTGGACGGAGAAGCCCTCTTGGCGGGCGGGGCCGATGAGGAGTCCTCGGCCCGCTGCTTAAGGTGCTTCTCCCGCCGCTTCTCTTTCCTGGCCTCCCTATCTTCCAGAGCCGAAGCGGGAGGTTGAGTCCAGGTCGGAGGAAGGGAGGCAGGAGTGACCGCTACCGGGGGGGTAGCGGGCACTGAAGTACCGGAGGCCGAAGCAGAGTCTGGCGGTAGAAGGCCCGCCAGAACTAGCTTCGACCTTCGATCCAAACGCCGCACAAATCGTGCAACCTGAAGAGAGGTGTTCAACCCCAAGGCACCTAACGCACTGAGTGTGGCCATCAGCCGGTGAAAGCTTGTGACCACACACGGTGCATTTCGAAAAAATGGCTTTAGGGGCCTCCGACATTACTGTAGTAAAGCACACTCACTAGGCCCCTAACACTCAGTCACACACACACGCTACGACCAGCGGGGGAGGGAGAAATATTATTAATTAAAATAAATTTAAGCTGAAAGCTAAAATAAAGACTAGTGTAAAGGGTAAACCTACCACACACACACAGTCACTCAGAAAGAAGAAATAAAAAATTTTTCTCACAAAAACGCTAAGAGCTCTGAACCTAGCTGTTGCTTGAAGAGCGGCAAACTAGATCTGGGGTCAGTTAGGGTAGGCAGGGGATTATGGGTAAGGGGGAGGAGCTAGGAGCTCAGATCTATGCTATGATAGAAGTTGCCGGCTCGGATCCGAGATCGGATCCGTATCCCACAGGTTGCTGACAAATGAAGTTCCTACTTCAGATCAGTAGTTTTATGTTTGGGTTTAGCTCTTCTTGGAGTTCATGTAGGACGCAGCCCGGGGCATCATCTGGTCCCATTGATGCTGTGTTTTTTGCTTTGGAGAGGGCGGCTCTTACCTGAGCATCTGAGATGTCAGGAGGGCAGCACTCTGCTGGGATAGATATTTGCCCTTTTGGTGGGGAGGGGGGGAGAAGTTTGCGCTGAACCTGTCAGCTAGGATGTTGGCAATGTCTGTGGGTTCGGTGTATTTTTTGTCATTTTGGACTAATTCTGAGCATATCTGGGAATTCCCACCCAGGTTCCTAACATAACTAAAGAAAGCCTTGTGATTATCCTTAGTGTCCTGTGCAATTTTCTCTCGAAGCTGGCCTTAGACGATTTTATGAGTGCCCGTAGTTTTTTGCTAATACTGATCAGAGATGCCTTCCCTTTTTGGGATTTTGCTCTATCATGTAGTAGCTTCCTCCTTTTATTGTATAGTTTGTTTATGGCTGGGGTCCACCAGACAGGACGTCTGCCTTTGGAGGATTGGGTCTTGGTTTTATTTGGGATTGCATGATCCATGCATTCCTGAAGGTGTTCATAGAATGTGTTTATAAAGGATTCTGAGGTCTGGGCCGTATTTTCCACAGGCCCGGGGGTGTTGAAGGATTCCAACTCAGTTTTGAGGAGTGTGAAATTTGCTTTAGAGGTTTTTCACTGTGGTTTTCTGGGCAGGAGGTGGGGTTGGGATGTGAATATCCAGTGAGATTAGTTTATGGTCTGATCTTACCAGTGAGGGATACACTTCTGGTCTGGAGCATAGAGTCCCCATGTTGGTGATGATCAGGTCCAGTATGTTTTCCCCTCTTGTGGGAGTGGTAACAAGTTGTTCCATAGCATTTGAGTTTATAAATTCTAGGAACCTTTGGGCTAGGGTGTTGGAGCTAGAGTAAAACTCCCAGTCTATGTTTGGGTAGTTGAAGTCGTCCACTATAATGGTGTTTGGAGAGACCTTCATATTTTCCAGTGTACTCAAGAAGGCTGAGTGGAGTTCCTGGGTTTGGGAGGGTGGACTGTAGCAGGCTATAAACTGGAAGGCAGTTTTACCCACTGTTAGTTGCACATGGATAGTCTCTGCTGCTTCGTGCTGTGCCACCAACCCGGAGGTGTGGGTATCTTTGACGAATATTAATATTCCCCCTCCTTTTGTGGGTCGGTCCAGGTTTTGGGGCCGAAAAGCATGGTATGAGGTATAACCTGGTAGTGCTGGGGTGCTCTCGGGAGCCTTGAACCAGGTTTCTGTTACTGCACAGATATCGATGTTCTCCATGCTAAGGAGAGCTTTGTGTGCGTGCATCTTGAGGTTTAGACTTCTGGCGTTGAGTAGCATTACTCTTAGTTTCTTATCCCTTGTGATACCTATGGAGGTGGGTTTGTCTTTTGAGCCTTGCCTAAAAAAGGCACTATGGGGGTAGCAAGAGCCTTTGCCAATATCCAAAGCCCAGGGTGACAGGTGCAAGCCGTCCCTAGCGAAGCATCGTGGCTTGTCGAGCATGTCATCCCAGGCTGACAGGCATTGGATCCCCTTTGAATGACACCAATACTTAAGCCAATTGTTGAAATTGATCATCTTGTCTTCATATTGTGGAATCATTCTTGGTGAGGGTAAGATGCTACTCAAGGTCAGGGTCATACCGGCCTGAGCTACATGCTCAGAGAGCTCCTCTATGTCTCTTTTCATGTAGTCCAGGGAGGTACGTCTCAGGTCATTCACACCAGCATGGACAATGACTGAGTCATATTTGTACTTGCCTTGGAGTGACCTGAGTGCTTGTGTTATGTGGCAGATCCTAGCGCCCGACAGGCAGCTCACCATGACCTTCTCCTTGTTCAGCCTGGTGAGCGGGATGTCAGTGTGCCTGACGACAGAGTCACCTATTATAAGTGTATCAGGTGTGTTGTTTAGCCTTAAGGGCTGTGACTGTTCGGCACACTGGCTTTGTGAGCTATGTGTTTTGTTTTGGGGTAGCGGTTGCTTGGGTGTCTGCTTTGGAGGTCTCTGCTGCTTAGGCAGATTTTTATTTAGAGCCTCCGAGTATGTTTTTGTGTGTTTATGTGTTTGGTTTGCTGTCGTGGTAGGTCTATGTGAGACTGGAATTGTAGTGAGTGTGGTTTCCTTCTCCTCCTGACTGGTTACGCCAGTACTGAGTTGAGAGAGCTTAGCCTCCAGTTTGGCTATATGGTTGCATCTCTCACGTGTGTTGGAATTTGTTGGGAGGAGGAGAGGGTTGTCTGTGTACATGAGGCAGTTGTAACATTGCCTCAAGATTCCCAGATTCACCAGCTGGACCAGAGAGGAGATTGACAACTGACCTTTGGACATGCTAGAATAGTATTGGGAATTCCTTTACAATTGAAAAAGGAAATAGGCAAGGAATACAGTACAAATGAAAATCTTTATGAGGTATTTGCTTTCCACAAGAAATGCAATTATTTACTTTTACTGACATTGGTTTAGAGCAAGAAAAAGTTTCCCCAACGGGGTACTTAGATTTTAGTTGAAGACTTCGATTTTGAAACTCGAAAACGAAAATTTCAGGAGTTGGCCGACTGGCACTTGCGAACTGCTTCTGCTTCGGGCACTGCACGGCAAGAAAGACTAATGTAATGGCGTCAGCTGCATGTTTTATACCCCTGACGACATGACGTCATGGAGGAAGAGACAGCAACCGACGCAGGACCCAAGACTTTGTTAATCAGGCCAACTGAGGGCTACTGCAGGCAGATAACCCTAATGTGATGACTGCAACAGTGAAACACGAAGAACATCTCCTTTCTCCATTCCCGTGTTGTCTTAGTTAGTTCTTACAATACTTTTTGCTAATTTATGAATATAATATTCTGTATGGCTACTGCTATTCCCCTTACAGATCTGCATCCAAAATACCACTCTCTCCTTATTTCTTGAGTTTCTGCTCTGTTTCATCATCATCATCATAATCTCTTTCCTCTTTGAATTATAGCTTTCTGGCTGCGATATGAACAGGAGCCTTAAATGTGTAGCGCTAAAATATTCAGCCAATTCAGGTAAACCCAATCCACACTGTTCTACTGGAAGAATCAACTTATCTAACCTGATGCTTGCCCTCTTCCCCTCCCAGATGAAATCTTTTAACTTGTTTATTAATTGCTATCCACAACTTCTCCTCTAGTTGATAAAAATATGCCTGATCTGTTCATAAAACTAGATAGACTAAAAAGTTTCACTGCTTGTATTTTGCTATCCATATCCATAAACAAGAGCTTCCTCATGTTTTACTATCTTTTGTTTACTCTCCCCATAAATATGGGTATTGCTGAACAAATTCTTGTGTGGGTACATAGTTTACAGCTATAACCTTTATCTTCATTAATGCTATATCTCAAAAAGATGTGAAATTGTCTCAGAATGTTCCACAACACTGACATGTCTCTTTCTGGTTTTGTCAAGTACAAAATAATCATTGTCTGCAAAAAAGCCAGAATTTTCTTGATTACCATAGCACTTACATCCTTGAATTTATGAGTCCCTTATTTTCTTTGACAATGGTTTTAAATGTGGCATAAATAACGAAGGAGAAAGACACCACTGATTGTTTCCTCTTTTAAGACATATAAGACAGGATACCCCCACTTTAATTTTCACACCCAAACCCTCATATATCTTCCTAATTAACCTTATCACTGTGTCAGAGAATGGAAATGCTTCCATTGCCTTACTTATGAAATGCTTTGTCAAATGCTTTCTCTGCATCAAGAACCACCAACAATAGTGGTATTTCCTTACATTCTGCTTCCCTCTGGATCATCACTGTTCTGATGTCAAATGTTTGCCTCCCCTCTACAAAAACCACACTGATCCATATCTGTCAATTTTGGCAACACCTCTGTCATTCTTTTAACCATTACAAACATAAACATTTTGTAATTATGGTTTAGAACAGAAATGGGCTTACATGAATCTGGATCAGCTGAGTCTTCACCATCTTTAGGTATTTACAGCCACCACAGTTTTCTTCCAGGATATGTTGGTACTTCCCCTCCTTTTAAAATAATAAGTTCATAGGTATGTAATAGGCTAATGGCCCTGGGGCCTTTACAAGCCTAGCCATAGGATTACCCTGTCATAGTGCCACCCGACCTTAGTTCCCAGTGCCTCTGTCGAGTAGAGCCACTGGAGTTATCCCCGGAGTGAATTTCTTTTTCTCATCCACTCATCAAGATTTCTCTTGAAGAGGGTCAGCGAGGTGGTCTGCTTGACATGTATAGGTAGTCTATTCCATAGCATGGGCAGTCTCTGGGTTAAGGACCTGTCCCTCCAGCATGTTCTGCTAATTGTGGTAATGAGGTTGAGATCTCTGGAGAGTGTGGTGCGGAGGGATTGGGATTTCTTTAGATATAGCATTTCTAACAAAGCTGGGTCAGACATGGCTTTGTAAGTCAAGCAGAGATCGCCTCTAAGCAGGCAATATGAGACAGAGAATAGTTGGAGTTTTTTGAGTCTGTCCATATCGGTCAAGTGTTTAAGGCCTAGGATCCTCTTTGTGAAGTACTTTTGCAGTCTCTCCAGTTGTTGCAGGTGTCTAGTGAGGTACATGCCAAATGAGGCATTGTACTCAATGACTGGCCTAATGAGGGAAGAGTAGAGGGAGACAATGACCTCTTTCTTCCTGCATGCAAAACCCTTTGTAATGAGATGTACCACATAGAAGAACTTTCTGACCACAGTGGCAATCTGGTGATCAAAAGAGAGGTTGCTGTCAACCTGTGTTTCCAGATCTCTTATAATGCCTCCTGTGTTCGGTGGACTACCATCAATGTGGTAATTCATGGGAACCAGGTTTTTCCCAAAGAGGATGACCACACATTTTTTGGCATTGAGTTTAAGGCCATGGCTCTGACACCAGTCATTGGTCTCAGTGAGGCCTTTCTGTAGGATGTCAAGATCACTTGGGAGTTAATAATAGCTCCCAACTTGCAATAATCTGCGAACTTTGTCAGCCAGAGTCCCTTTGTGTTGGCCTGGACTTCAGAGAAGTAGATACCAAACAGGACAGGACCCAGGACTGAAACCTGTGGGACTCCACTCATGACTTGTCGGCAGTCTGACTTGGAGTCAGCTACTTTCACACTGTGGGTTTTATCTGTGAGCCAGTTTGCAACCCACCTAGTGATATAGGGGTTAATGCCTTCCAGATCTTTATTACTTTCTTCGCTCCTAGTTTCCAAACTTCCACAGGAATACCATCTAGTTCTGGAGACTTTCCTGTAGATTACACATCACCATTTTTATTTCATCTCCTCCATCCTAACTGTAAATAATTGAGCCTCATCTACCTCTAAGCTTGGCATGCTTAATTCTTCCATAAATATTTCCATTTGTGTTTTTTTGTTTTTTTTTTTTTTTTACTTCCAAATTTTTCTGCTCTATACCAGTTTTCATAACATTTCCAAAATATTGCAATTATCCCCTACAGGATCTTGGATTAATTTCCTTGTTATATGCTCACTAAGCTTGGCAACAACCTTTTTACTTTCTGTTATCCTATCTTCTGTTGTGCTAAACGTTTTTGTGCTTTGGAGTCATCATCAGAACAGTTTAACAGCAATCTTTCTAAATTTGTGCATATTTATTTATTTTATTTTATTTATTTAACATTTGTTTACCAGGAAAGTCTGACTTGGAATGAGCCAATTGTCAGCAGAGGCCCAGGGAGAAACGCTCGAGACACATGTCTTTGCAACCAAGTTTCATCCAGGTAGTCCTTTAATTTCTCTTTAGCACTCTGCAGTTGCGGCTCTTCTTGTTCTGTGAGATCGTCTTTTTTCTGCAATACTTAACCCTTTGTCAGTCCCTCTAAATAATTCTTGTTACTTCTTAACAATATCTTTTTCTTTTATTTCTACCCTATTTTTAGACTCCTCTTTTATTTTGTTCCACTCCCTTGCTATATAACAACAAATATCTCTTCAGAAAGAATAAATACAAAGGGATAGCTTCAGAAACAGGGTTTGCATGGAGTTATACTCATGTACTGCCAAACTGTAGTATTAAAGCTTATAAAATTCAAAAACAGCAGTGCACATGGCTTGAACCCTGGCATTACTTTTGGTGCTCAATTCACATTCCACTGCAGAATCCATATTTATCCAAAAAAAAGTCTAGATGCATTCACAGCTATTGTAATTCATCGCTTAAGGTTTTCACCATGACTCCTATGATGCTGCAACTTAGAAACAATGGCCTATTAACATGTATTTGGCCCTGTTCAATACTTCAGGTATGACTAGAGGTGACCAACCCACATTGCTGACTCCAGGGCACAGAAGGCATTCAGCCAATACCATATGGACATTACAGTACTTAACAGACCGTGATAAGCATTTCAGCATGGATAACCATACAAGCTAGTGGATGCTCAGTCCTGCTGAAAACCAAAGCAACAACATCCTGCCAGGGGTGCAAGGATCACAATTCAGTGGCCCACTAGGATATCACCAGCACACTGCAGGAGTTCACAAGCAGGATCCTACTCCAGTTCTTCAAAAATATGGTTCCTCACATAAGTGAGTATACTCTCATACCCCCCCCCCCAACGTTACCAAGAAGATATCTGTGATGTGACGATTGTAATAAGTAGCATGCATGGTTACTTTCATTAGTCACAAACTGAACTCCTGCTGCAATCTCTGTACTCAACACTGGTAATGTTTCCCTACTGCAACAGCTGAGTATTCCTTTCAGTCAATGCTCAGATGACATTTGACCGTCATGAATGCATAAAGAACTGCTTACACAACATCCTGACAGCACACAAGACACTCGCATCTTATCTGGCCTCTGATATGTAACACAACACACATTCTAAAGTAGCAGTCCATTATATGGTCACCTGTTGGAGATGCAGAGTACCCCATGCACCTTTGCTTGCATAAACTGGTCTGAAGTCTTACAACCTAGGTGATGAAGGTGTAAAATAGAAGTCATCAGCAAACAAAATTGTCAAATGGCATGTTTGCTTATCTGAAAATGCATTTCTACTGCATGAATTTTCCATTAGCGCAGTACCTATAGGTGAACTAAAGTGCACCATGCTACACAATATGACCAATGACATACCGACTGTGACTGCAACAAGGTCTGGGCTGTAACAGCTTACAGAGATAGACTAAAAGCTAAAATGCTAATGGGATGATGGTGAGCAGAATAAGCATAAGAACATGTCACATCTGTGCAAAGTCATATTAATACAACAGCATTAAGCATACCAGATATACATCCTAAATACAAATAATTGACCCTAACAAAATTTCTTTAGCAGGAACTCTCCCCTGTAATATTAGTGACCATTAGCCCACCTACATAACACGCAACACCACCACAGCCTTAAACCACCACCAGTATAAACCCACCAGAAAGTTAGCTAACTTCACCCTAACAAACTTCAATGATACACAGAGTAAAAGTAACTGGAGTACTCTAAAATCCCTACCCTTGGACGAAATTGTTGAATTATTCAATTCTACATTCCTAAACATCCTCAACAGTATGTCCCCCCCCCCTGTGAAACGAGAGAATAAAAACAAATCATGCAATCTGACTTTTTACAGAAACCAAACAACTTATGACCACAAGAGACAAAACATGGAAAAAATGGCAAAAAAGTAAAAACGCCACGGAACTCCAGCTCTTTAAACAGCTCAGCAACCAAGTAAAATGTCTAGTCATTAAAGATAAAAAAACAATACTACCTTCACCTCCAAAATGACTATAACCATAACCCAAAAAGATTTTGGAACTCATTTTCTACTCTACTAAACCCTGGTACCAAAAGCAACCCCTGCCCAAATTCTGACAAAACTCCTGCTGAACTCGCTTCACTTTTCAATTCCTATTTTATATGGACAACATCCAAACTATCTGCTTCCTTTCCTCAAACTAGTCATAACAACAACCCAGTAACTCATTTCTCATCAACAAATTCTTCTTCCCAGCCTTTTACATTCTCTCCTATTCCTAATTCCACTATAACTAAGATCTTACTAAAACTCAAACCTGGTAGTACTGCCCCAGATAACTTACCCCCCCCCCCCCGAGTACCTACAAATGTCAGCCATATCTATCAGCTACCCCATCAATATTCTCATAAACAGATCTATCCAAGAATCTTATGTACCCCCCATCTGGAAAAAAAGCCTACATCATACCCTTACATAAAGGTGGCAAGAAATAAATTGCCCTTTTTAAGATTTTCTGGCCCAGGTCAGGTCCATCTGTAGAATGAATTCAAACTCAACTTATGAACTTTCTACTCCAAAACCAACTGCTATCCACCACTCAGCATGGCTTTCGACCTGGTCATGGCACTATTACTGCTCTCCTATCCTTTTTGAACACTGTCAATCTTAATTGCAATGATGACAAACTCGTCTCTGCACTATTCCTCAATCTCTCAAAGGCTTTCAACACTATCTCCTATTTTCTCCTCCTTTCTAAGCTCTCACACCTAGGCACGTCTAGTTCCACTCTTGACTGGTTTACAAACTATCTTACAAACAGACACCAATCTACCAAATGGCTACACTCTCTCTCACCTTTTTTTACTACTGCCATTGGAGTTCACCAAGGATATACCTTGGGACCCCTTCTTTTCAGTCTTTTCATTAACGATTTTCATTCTGCTATCACTCACAGATCTACAGTACAATATGCAGATGATTCCACTATTATCTGCTGCATCACCTCAGAAATAGAACTCCTGACCATGACCCAAAACGCTTTCTCCACTACGGAAATTTGAATGACCAATAACCACCTCACCCTTTACCCCAACAAAACCAAACTCTTGATCTTTACACCCCAAAAAACACCACTCTTAACAAATCAAACTTTAACGTCTACTCATCTAAAAGAACAGCTATAGAGGTAGTCCCCCACACCAAGTTACTCGGTGTTACTGTAGATGATAACTTAAATTTCAACCAACACACCCATAATAATATTAAAAAAAAAAACACACAAAAAACTTGGTACCCTTTAAAGACAAACACTTTTTAAACTACTCCATTAGAAAAATACTTGCCCAAACCTTTCTCCTACCCTCTCTCCTCTACAGTGCCCCCATTCTTACAAGCATCCACTCCTGCTTAAAAAGCAAGATGGACATCTGATACAACAAGATTGCTAAGTTCGTGACCTGTGCAAAATATTCTTCCCATCACTACCACTCTTTACAATCCCCGAACAGGCTTGAACTCCCACAATACCTCACATATATACAACTATCTACAGCACACAGACTTATATACAAACCTCTGGAATGCCCATCCCTCACCTCCCTTCTAACTCTCTCTCAACCAAACTGGCATCGCAGATCTGAAAATCAATCTCTTATCCAAGTAAGTGGACTGAAACTCCCTGCAGGTCAGTATGTCTACTCTTTCACTGCAGCTAAACTCTGAAATGCTCTTCCACCTCTTCTCTGGACCACTAATAGCGCCCACTTATTCAAAAAGTCTTTACATCAATATCTCTCTTCTCGATGGCTCTGCCCATGCACCATCTCCAACTCAACAATAACCTGGTTTCCTGATTGACCTCTTCTAAACCAATACTCATCTTTTTCTTCCTTCTTAATATGTCACCCTTGGAAATCTATCTAGATCCAATTTTGCCTCAAATGGTATATGAAGACCAGTGCAGTTACCTACTCTTGTCTATGAATACTATATAAGGTACTCTGAATAGTCCATCTGTGAAAAATGTATTATATTACTGTATATGTGTATCGCTTATCTGTAGTCTTTGTTAAACTCTTTATACCCTGGCATGAATCAAAGTTGATTTCTCAACTACTAGCCAAATAATTGTAGAATGTTCCAAGCCATTCTCCTGTTTGATATACTTTTTGTAACTTTAAAATATCTTGTTTAACATATTTCTATTATCTTGTATTATGTTGTATTATGCTGAGGAGCTTTTCTCCCCAGGCATCCACTGAAAATGGGCTCATTTCAGCCCAGTGGACTTTCCCGGTCAACAAAGGCAAATAAATAAATAAATAAGACAAAACAAAACAAAACTGCTCTCACTTTTCTCCAAATCTCAAACGCACATAAGACACCACCAAAATATCCTCTCTCAACAATACTGAAATTGAAGTTGTACCTCACACAAAGTTACTTGGTGTCATAAAAGATGACCAACTGAAATTTGATCTTCATATTCAAAACTGCATAAAAACAACACACCAAAAACTGGGCATGCTCTGTAGATCAAAAAGATTCCTTACCAACTCCTCACGAGTTACTCTAGCCAATACATGCCTCCTTCCTTCACTATTATATATTTCACCAATTTTCAACAACATTCAGATCTCCCTAAGATCAAAACTTGAGCTTTGCTATAACAAAGTAGCTAGATTTGTAGCCAATCCATCATACAACTCCCACCCACTGCTCTTCCCACAGATATTTAAACTGGCTTGAATAACCTCACTACCTCAAGTTCATTCAACTCCTCCTTGCTCATAAAATGGTATACAAATCCTCATCCTGGCCACAAACCAACACCATTCTTAGCCATTACCTCCCTAATCGCCCTCTTCGCTCCTCTGAAAAACACCTCCTTGCAATCCAAAAAACGAAAAAAATCTATCGGTCAGTGCCTATATTCCTACTCAGTAGCCAAGGTGTGGAACAGTATTCCTACAGATATTAGAGTAATACCATGTAGTCACATACACAAACAATCTCTAATGAGATTTCTCCTTAACTCCCGGCTCTGTACATGTCTTACACCAGGCTGACAATACCTGTTACTCCTTCCGTCTCTTCCTTTCTCTCCTTTCTCTTCCTTCGCTTTCCCTTGCTCTTCTTTTTCCCTGTTCTTCCCTTCTCGTATTAGCCAAAGCACCAATTACTTCTCCGAAAGCTCCCTCCTTTAACTCCATTTCCTAATCTCCCATAACTGCAAAATCTCTTTCCTTTCTCTTAGTCTTTTGCCCATATTTAATATTCTTAACATCTTTACCATTGGTTATCACTACTGATTGTACTTGACTAGGTATTCAATATGCTATGATTGTTGTTTAATATTCACTGTATGATTTTCTGATGTGACTTTATCCTCTGTGTCAATTCTACTATTTGTTACTGCACTCCATGTGATAACTTTATGTCATTTATTAACTGAACCATGTACGTTGGAACGTTTCTCCTTGGGCCTAGGCTGAAAATAAGATTTATGGTCTGTCGGACTTTCCTGTTAAACAATTGCCAAATAAATAATAAATATACATCATATATTAAATCATTTTATTTGTATGTGTGTGTGTGTCTGTCCCATGTTAAAACATGCCTATTGCCCATCAGAGTTGCACACTGAGGTCTGCTACAACAGTACGAACCAAAGCCATGTATGCGCGCTAAGGTTCAGATTCAACAAGGTATCATCATGACTCTAGTAGAGTTCCAGCATGGTATACTGAGCCAAAAATATCAGAAAGTTGATGCAATCTCAATGTATCCAGGCACCACTGGCATTTGGTTGGCATGTCTTCCTGTGCATGCTGTCTGCACATCTGTACTACCTGTTTTATCTTGTGAAGGCAGATGTGCAGAATCTGTGCCAGTGGGCCCTTAGCCACATCTGTAGGACATGGACTACATCAAGGTGGTCTGTGATGGAATCTGAATGAGCTGCTCATCACTGGTAATGCACCTTGCTGTGAAGTGTGTTAAGCAGGCCTCATATCAGTAGTCCCCCAGTCTAAAATCACAGGGTTTGGAATTGAGAGTTATAGTGTGACATGGGGTTTAGGTGATGTTTCTATCACTGCTGCCAAGTGCAGCTGTACCTGTGTGAGTGTTTGCCAAGGGTTAGCAGGTAACAGTCCTTTTCTTGCAACTGTACACCATGAAACCTCTAACTCATCCATATTTGTAACATTAGTGTGAAGCAAGTGGTGTACACTACCAGCCACACATATATACATGCTGTCAAGTCCATGGCTAACGCACTGTACAGAAGATGCTAGTTTGCACATCTGGGATAACTATGCTTCATTTCTACAGTTCACCATCACTATATTTCGCGGTAACTTGTGGGACTGTATACAACTACTCCAAAATATGGCTGCATATTATGCACGTGCATCAGTAGCAGCAGAAGGATCTGCAAGCTCACAGCCACAGCATGGGGTTGTTGTCATGAATGTTCAGCTACATAAGTCTAATGCACCATTACCTCTGCAACTTGTTCCTGCAGCATATAAATTCCTATGATGACAAATGCAGACTTTCTTTGTGCCTATGGTGTCTGTCAGGGCCAGTGGCCACAGTACTAGTACTAATCATAAGCTGTAGAGTGGGTTGGCAGTTTTTTTTTTTTTTGGAAAGGGATATTTCTGTTGGAAGGTGGAAAGATACTGATATTTGGCTGTTGGACTGAAAGGTCTAGTGGAATGAGTGGTTTTGTGTTTGTGCTACTGATTTGTAATACTGGTTTCTTTACGCAACTGCAGAGTCATGGCTGGGATATATAAAAATACAGATGAAAGTGCAGATACAAGAAATGGGCACAAGAGAAGTACATATCTCAGAAAACTGTATGCCTTGGCATAGCTGGGAAATGCTTGGCAATTCCCATCAGCCTTGTCTTCATGATCTACTTTCATCCCTTATGGGTAAAAACTGCACAACCCTCTCACTCACCAATGAATAAATCTTAATTAGGATTAATTAACAATTACTAATTAATTATTAACAAGAAGTAAAAATAAATTACTCAAGGACAAAGACTGTAATACTAGTAAAAATAAAAAAAAATTTCTCTTTAAAATGCATGGTACTACTGTTTATATTGTTTTACTTTCTTTTAGACACCATGTTAAGAACCTTGTAACTGAATTTCTATTTGTATTACTTTATGTAGTTTAATCATTGTAATAATTATGTCAAATGTAAAAAAAAAAACTATGTAATCTTCCTTGGAGCTTTTCTCCCCGGGTCTCCGCTGAAAACGGGCTGCTGGCTCAGTCGGACACTACCCAATTAACAAATGAAAATAAATAAATGAATATGCTAACATAATTTGACGATTGCAACACACTACTGAATACTGAAACATGACAGAGGTACTGGAACAGTAAAAAAAAACACACTGTGTAAAATGTACTGCCAAGCTTCATTACAAAGAGAATTTTTTTAGTCATTATACTCTTTAAAGCTATCCTGAAAAAGCTGCAGCACAAATAAAAAAAATTAACTCTCGAAAGATGTGGTTACACAGTTTCAACACAGATCAGATCAGCTGTACCCAGCCCTGAGGCAACAAATACAATATCTCATAAGGTAAAACTGAAATTCAAGAATAAACCTCTGATATGGGCTTGTCTGTAAAAGGCAGGGAAGTCAGATTAAACATCAGTTTGCCTGTCATGGGGAAAAAATGCATCAACATAAAAGCATCCTTATCCCCAGAAAAAAAATCCTTTAAACTAAACTAAGATGGCAGTGATTTCTGTCTGACATGGATGATTTAGGTTTGATTTCTTAATTTTACTTTAGCCCTTGTAATCTGAGTTTCATGCTTAAAACTTCTACCCTATTTATTAAAGTATTGTGAATTCTTCAAAGACTGCCTTGTACTTTTGAAGTCCCATTCCCTGCTTTCTTTGTAAGCATACAAACATACATTCCAGGTCCCGAGCTTCAATGCTGGGGACTGACTGCTCCAGCATCTATAAGTGGTTGTGATCTTACTGTGAAACATTAATACAGGATGAACGCTAAACCTTCTGTTCTCAGCTATTTGGAACTTTCATGGTGTGTGATCTTGCTAAACTTATTGACATTTGCAACTATATTTTTGACTTCTGTTTGCAGTAAACGTGTGGTTGTCAGGCCTTTTAAGGACAACATTGTTTGTCTTACAATAAGTTCAAATATGTATCTCTTTTTCATACTCAGTGTGTATGTGCTTAAATAATTAATCATACTGCGCATCACTTTTATTTATTCATTATATTATTTAATGCTTCACTCAAGCTTTTGCACTGTACTTAAGCTTAAACACAAATAAAGATGAAGCTGAAACTATGAAATTCATAAGACAATGCAAGTACCACAGCAAGGAATATAAAGGATCTCACATACACAGCAACAGGAAGCCTATATGTACCAGTGTGCCGATGGCTGTGACTTGTGAAAATGAAATCACAGTAGCATTTTTACTAACACCTTGGAAATATTCAAGTGATATGTACCACCAAGAGAAGGGTGTTTTCTGAAATGGGGAAGGGTCGCCTTTCCTGCCTGGTCATAGTGCAGAAAGAAAGCGTTCTAAAACAAGAAGGAGTTTCACAATCTTCCTTCTTTGGTTAAGATGTATTACATGTGGCTCATCAGTGGCACGGTCTTGGGATGATGGAACAAACAAACTTTCGCAATTTGCAAAGACAATTTCACAAAAGATGGAGGAATGAAAAGCAAACACACAGCATCTCTTACAGGTTCACAGAAAAGCACTAGGCTAGATGTCCTTGTGGACCATTTTAAGCTTAACCAATTTCACTTTCAAACGTGAATCAAACCTTGTACCTTGTGCCCGAGACTTAAATACCTTAATCATTATACAAATCCAAGATGGCATAATGGTTAAGGTATTTATCCTATAGGCACAAGGTACAAAGTTCAATTCTCACATTTGAAAGGAAACTAGCTAGGCTTAAAATGGTCTGCAAGGGCAGTTAGCCTAGTACTTACCTTTGAACCTTATAAGCAGGTTCAAACCAGTGAGATTAGCCTTCAAAAGGTACCATGAAGTACAATGAAGCTAGCAATACAGGATTTTTTTGATAAGATTATATCCGTGACAGAAGCACTTTAGTTTATGGTAAAATTATAAAACAATATGTTACCCCTAAGTCTAAATAACAATGTCTATGTAGACATCACTGTTTTGGTGTCTTGCAAACAGCGTGGGACATGCAATTTAATATAAAAGATAAAAAGCGAGAATGAAAGAGTTATCAGGAAAGTAAATAAGCATCATGAACTATGCTGGAAACCTCTGCACATCATGCTGTGCAGAGCTTGATGAAGGAAGACTGCCTGCAGGTCGACCATCTCCTTTAATCCAGCTCTGCACATGTTCTTCAGAGGTAGCATTTCCTTTGTGTTATTGACAGTCAGCAAAGGAAATGATTTAGACAAATTATACACCACATCAAAACATACTGCCATTAGCAGTATGTCAATCATACTGATTAAAGCAGGCACTATTGTACCTCATGTTACACCGATGGTAAACAAGGTTCTGATCTCGTAAGGACGGGTGGTGCTTATTTCACTGAATCAGTTTTAAAGCTGTCACAGAGTACATAAAAGAAACATTCCTGCTTACTTATGTTAATCTGTAAAACCTTCAGAAGATGAAAAGAAATGCTCTGGCTAATCACATTAATCCGTTTTGTTTATGTTTACAAGTAAAGATGGGAGTGGGACCAACAACTAATAGCTTTTTAATCTTATTCTCTCTCCTTAAGTGTTAGAATCAAGTGTAAATTGCAGTGTAATTTAAAAATTATCATAAAAAATGGTGTGCAAACATTAAAGGTACTCATATAATCATTAGAGTCTTAACGGGGGATGGGATTATGTGTACTGCAGTTTCTACAGCACAAGCCACAAACTCTAAATACATATTCTTGGGAGAATAGAAATATCAAGTTTATGATCTAGAGTTCTCCTATCTTAAGAATACACTTCAGATCTCTGACAAAAATGTCAAAGACACTGCAGCTGCTAATCTACTCGAGATCTCGCAAACAGCTCATTTCACACAGATTTGATTTCTTAATATCCTACAAAATATATATTTTTTTAAATTTAAAATAAATAGTTTAAAAATAAAAGTATTTATCATTATTTTAATTTTATGTAGATTCCTGTATTCTCAGGAAACTGAATTACTCTCAAGAGCGTTATATTCCAGAAATCCATGGATTAACATGGCACTTCCATACACAGAACTTAATGTGTTCCTTTGTTTATAATAATGTAATGGTTCACAGAAACATATACTGAAGCACCACTCCACCCTCACCAATCTACCCCCCCCCCAAAACATTAAAAGAAATAAAGAAATCAACTTTCTGCATATTGGTCAAGTTACACAACAACCAAGCTGGTGAAGAAAAAAAAATTAAAATATATAAGGAACTCAGCACAATAGATAGTTTGCCCAAGTCATAGTCTATGTCGATTATGTCACTCCCATGGCATTCAGACGGCTAGATAGAGATTTTACGTTATTGATGAATATCTGCCCTATCTATAATTACACACTGTGGACACTAATGTAACCAGCACTGAGTGAGAACTTCAGTTTTTGAAACCTAGTTGACAACCAAAGCAGTATCAGCAAAGCAACAGGTAGCACACTCACCTTTGGTGCAGAAGGCTTAAGGTTTTATTCCCACACCAGGTAGACTGATTACTGACACTGCAGTGCAGCTTAAGTAAGGGGTACTGCACTCCTGAGTGTGCCATCCTTCGAATGAGACATTAAACCACAGTTCCATCTGCCTGAGTCGGTGGTAGCTTAGGTGGATGTAAAACATCCTACGGCACCTGTCAAAAACAGTACGTCAAGATACACAATGCCTTACTTAGCCAAGTGGGACTGACTGACAGACACAGATAGATAGATAGAAGTGGGACTAACTGACAGACACAGATAGATAGATAGACAGACAGACAGACAGATAGATAGATAGATTTGGTTTAGAAGGCTTGAAGGAGTCCAAGACACTAATATGAAGCTACAATTCCTAAAACAAATAGGGTACTTGGGACATTCTGTCTGAAAATACAACCACACCCTAAGGCACCTGCAGCCATGGTAAGTATAGTGATGGGAAAGGAAGCCCAAAATGCTTTGTCTATAAAGAGGTTGGGCTATGGAGCCAGAACTGTAAGTATATTACACACCAACAAGCCATGGCAATTCTCTGGAAAGGCAGGTGTTCATACTGTCACCACTGCAGCCTTTGTGGCACCTTCAAGACTCTAAGCAGCCATGTACTGGGCACAATAAAAGTAGTATCTGGCACGCAGTTCAGAGCAGGCTCAAACCAGTGAGATTAGACTTCAAAGGTGCCATGACACACCACTAGGCTACCAACACAGGATTTTTTAATAAGATTATAAAGAAAGAGTCCATGCTTGGGTGTGCTTCTGACTGTCCATGAACTTGTTTGTAACTCTATGACTGCTAGTAATTCTTTTATGTCTACAACTACTGATGTTGCTGAAGAGGTCCAGCCCCCCGGGTTATTGTTCTGTGGCCCATGCCAAAGCCATATCAGGCACTGGCTCCTCTGCTGTTTGCAAAAGATATTTGAGAAGACAAACGTTGCTCCCACAGTTAAGGTTTTTGACCAGCTCTTTCATACTGTTACAGTGAGGTGATCACCAAACAGAACAGTTTCTATAGAGGGGAATTCAGAAATGACACTTTAGTATCTTCAACAAAGTCATTCAACTGGAGCAACATATGCCACTATAGCTCTGGCTAAATTTTCAACCATGTTCCAAATGACAAGGATCATGTGATTCACTCAGTTGGAGGACGTGGCAGTCTGAGTCTTTATGTTTCTTTCTGTGGTCCATCTCACAACTCCTCAGCTACATAGAGCATTTTATCTGTGATTTCCCTCTGAATGTGCATCACATGGGTTAAGTAATTCTCTTTGACAGCCTGCCCACCAAACTGGAGTCATGTCTCATGGATGGACAGCGAGTCTCTGAAGAGGGGCAGCCATTTTGAGTGCTGCTGCATAAACAACAGCATCCCGTTTGGATCTCCTATCAAAATGACCAATACAAAGGTAAATACATTTTGTCAATTTACTGGGAAATTATGCCACCCTATCAGGGATGTCCCAGGCTATCTGCGTGGCATCTTGCAAAGCTATAAATTGGACTGCTGGTCCAAGTGGAGTGGGTGCCAGGATGAAAAATGCCACTAGTTATGCACTAGAAATGGATGCCAAAATGGTGGGAAAATCTGGCATTGCGAGCAGGCCCTGTGAATACTGCAACAGTTAATGCAAGGATAATGAAGCAGCACTGTAGACACATTATTAAATATACCACTAAAACTTTATTACTAAGCGATTTCACCCAACAACAGGGTTCATCAGAGTAATAACACATTCTCAACACAGCTTCTTAAATAGAGCCAGCAGTCATATGGTAATGCCTCCAGTCAGAATTTTAAAGAAATATAATACCCTATTACAAACTTTCATTCATTTTAAAACCTACATTAAAATGTACATGTAATAAATGACATTTATTCATAACATTTTTCCATGACATTTTTCAAAATTCCCTTTTAATTTTAATTTATTCACCAACTAATAAGTGACAATCGCAATTTTAACTCTCAATAGAGCATGTTTCGTTAATACCAGGAATCTCCACAGAGTTTAGTCTTAATTGCCACTGCAACTCTTTCTGTTCTAAAATGTTTTTCATGTCCCCACCACATTGATTACATTCCACTTTATCTATAATAACGTATAAGAATCTTTTAAAATTAATACAGACCATACTGTGGGTGTATAGTGCATTACTACTTTTTCTATTTGTTATGTCCCGAACATGTTCAGACATTCGGTTCTTAAGTTTCCTGGTAGTTTTCCCTACATAGAATGTTGAAAATTAAATGCAGGTAGTTACACATACCACCATTTCAGTACTGCAGTTACATCTATCTGGACATTGAATAGTTCTGTCATATTCAGTAATGGCTATGTAGGGACCATCATTAACAGAAATGTAAAAAAGCACACCAAGGTACCAAAAAATCACCAGTAAGAAGTCCAAGGTACCCCAAGAAAGGAAATTTAGCCACAAAACAAATAAAAAACAGCTTTATTCCAACGAACCAAACCACATTAACGTTTCTTAGCAAACTCCACAAATACGTTTTCGTTTAAAATACTTCATCAGATGTAGACTAGACTCTGGTACTGTGTGGACACCCTTTATCTTCACTTGATTCTCAATTAAATGTATACACGGACAGCAAAGTACAGTTGTGTACACTTACCATAAATGTAGATGTTTGAGTGTATTCACTGTTGCAGTCATTACATTTGGGTTATCTGCTTGCAGTAGCCCTCAAGTCAGCCTGATTAACAAAGTCTTGGGTCCTGTGTTGGTTGCTGTCCCTTCTTCCGTAGCGTCAGGTTGTCAGGGGTATAAAACATGCAGCCGACGCCATTACATCAGTTTTTTCTTGCCCCAGATGTTGGGTGCCCCCCCTAATGGGAAGCAATTAAATCTATAATACAAGGATATACCTCCGACAAAAAAGCAAACACACCAAAAAGCTTTTTGAGCATAGTAAGTGAGAGAAGAGGTATAGCCAAAAGAAGAAAGGGGGCTGGAGGGAGAGTAACCAGGACTGCAGCAGTGAATACACTTGAACATCTACATTTATGGCAAGTGTACACAACTGTACTATGTTCTTCGTGTTTCACTGTTGCAGTCATTACATTTGGGTAGATTCCCAAAGCTAAGGTTGGGAGGAGGAATTTAAATAGAATTAGGACCAGCTAAAAGGCCCTGCAAGACTGCATTGGCAAAACCAGCTCTGGATTTAGAGAAAATTGGCAAATTATAATGCTTAGTGAAAGTATGTACAGAACTCCAGGTAGCAGCTTTTAGGATGTCCCTTGTAGGGACGCCCCTGAGAAAGGCTGTAGAGGCAGATGCAGCCCTGGTTGAATGGGGTCTGATGCCCTGTGGGATAGGCTTTCCATGGTGCTTACAGTAGAAATGAATGCAGCGGCCTATCCATTTTGAAATGGTCTGCTTTGAAATAGCTTTCCCCTCTGTCCCTGCAGCAAATGCCACCAGCAGTTGTTCAGATTTCCTTTGAGGTTTAGTCCTGTCCAAGTAGAATCTAAGTTGTCTGTGCACATCTAAGGAGTGCAGTATCCATTCCCCTTTGTTCTGTGGGTTAGGAAAGAAGGTAGGCAAATGAATGGACTGATTAAGAGCCACAGTGGATACCACCATGGGCATATGAAGGAGGTATTGGTTCTGAGGGACACCCTGTCCGCATGAAAGATGATGAAAGGCTCCACTGCCATAATGGCCTGTAACTCAGATACACTTCTTGCAGAAGTGATTGCTAAAAGGAAAGCTGTTTTCCAGGAAATGAATTTTAAATCTGCAGTAGCAGCTGGCTCAAAAGGAGGAAGAGTTAGTTTCTCCAAGACAAAGTTAAGGTCCCAGGCTGGAGTTGGAGCTCTCCTCGGTGGCCTTAAATTTTTGGCCCCTCTGAGGAACTGCTTGAGCAGTGGGTGAGAGAACAGGGGAGGCTCTGTGCTATAATAAGCTGAAATGGTTGAGGCATGAATTTTGATAGAGGAAAAGGACAAGCCCTTATGAAGCATATCAGTCAAATATTGTAGAATCTGAGGTAAATTGGGCACTGCTGTGCTCATCCCTTGAGATTGGTTCCAGGTACAAAATCTTTTCCATTTTGCAGCATAAGATTTTCTAGTACTAGGCCTCCTAGACTCTAAAATGATATGCATCACTGATTTACTGAGGGGTGGTAAAGGAGAGGTTAGGTAATTAGCCAGGCTGCTAGGTTCAGGGTTTGCAACTGAGGGTGCAGAATCTGGTTCTCCTGCTGAGACAACAGGGAAGCAGTCTGAGACAGGTGCCATGGGGCCAAGCGTGACACACTGAGCAGGAGGGGGTACCAGTGTTGGTGTGGCCAGTCTGGTGCAATTAAAATCGTCCTTGGCTTGTCCTGTTTGATCTTTAGTAGTACCTTCGAGAGCAGAGGCAGAGGAGGAAAGGCATAAACTGATAGGTTTTTCCAGCTGAAGACTGATAGGTTTTTCCAGCTGAAGGATAGAGCATCCACTTTCCAAGCTAGTTTGTGGGGAATCCTTGTGGAAAATTTGTCCAATTGATGGTTCTGGGGGGAGGCAAACAGGTCTATATCTGGGCTCCCCCATTTGCTTGTCAACATGTTGAAAATCCTTGGTTCCAGTTTCCACTCGTGTGGGTCCATGAGGTTTCTGCTTAGTCCATCTGCCAGTGTAATTAGTTTTCTTGGCAGGAATTGAGCTTGTAGATTCACTTGGCAGCTCAAGGCTGTGTTCCACAATGCCATGGCTAGTCTGCAGAGGGGTAAGAGTGTGTACCCCCCTGCTTGTTTATGAACCACATGACTGTGGTGTTGTCCCGTCTTTACCATTAGCTGTCCTGGAAGTATGTGGTCCTTGAAGACTGTCAGAGCATTCTCTACAGCTAACATTTCCTTTTGATTTATGTGTAGGTGCATTTGACTTGGGTTCCTTTTGCCCTGAATGCACTTCCCTGCCAGGTGAGCCCCCCCATGCATAGTCTGATGCATCTGTTGTTAAGGTTTGGGCGGCAGGGGGTGGTGTGAATGGTAGTCCCTTGTTTTGGTGGCAGGCCTCTGCCCACCAAAGGAACTCTAGGCATAGGCAAGGTATGATAGGAATCATAGCTTCTAGATCCTGTGAATGCGAATACCATAGGCTTTTGAGATACCATTGCAGTTTCCTCATATGCAGCCTTGCAAATGGAATTAGAAGAATGCAGGAGGCCATGAACCCCAAGGCTTGCAGTATTTGCCTTGCAGTTAACTGGGTTTTTGTGGCCACTTGTTTGAATGAAGTAGGTTGTCAAATGAGTCTTGTTTCTCTGACGTGAGAAATGCTATCTGGGAAGTTGTATTCAAGCTTGCTCCCAGGAATATAATTTGTTGAAAGGGTACCAGGTGTGATTTCTTTTCGTTTATGGTGTACCCCAGACAAGTCAGTACCCTCTGAACAAAGGCCAGATGATTCAAAAGTATGTCCTGGCTTTCTGCCTGAATTAGACAATCATCCAGGTATGAATATATTTGAATATTTCTTTAACTGCAGAATGAAATTATTGCAGCTAGGCACTTTGTGAATACCCTGGGTGCAGTAGATAAGCCAAAGGACAGTGCAGAGAACTGATAGTGCATGTAGCCTGCTTTGAAGTGTAGGTATCTTCTGCAAGATTCCCTGATAGGGATGTGCAGGTATGCTTCTTTTAAGTCTAGTGTTGCCAACCATGCATCTTTGCCTAGCATAGGAAGCAGCTGGTGAAGAGTCAGCATGTTGAATTTTGGAATCACCAGAAAGGTATTTAGAGTAGAAAGGTCCAGGATAGGATGCCATGTATTGTCTTTTCTGGGTACCAGAAAAAGTCTCGAATAGAAACCTTGTCCCTTTTCCTCTTCTGGTACCAAATTAATAGCCCCCATGTTTAAGAGAGAGAGTACTTGATTTTGGGCCTCTGCCCACTGATTTGGGGGTAGATCTGGCCACCCGCCTGGTGTTGGTAAGGTGTGGAAGTGAAATCTGTATCCTTGGGACACTACATTTAAAACCCATTTGTCCTGGGTAATGAGTTTCCAGTTTTTGACCTGCAGACCAATCTTTCCGTCTAAAGGAGCATTCCAGTTGGGAAGTGCTTGGAAGTTTTAAAAGCAAGTCATTGAGACCGTTTTCCATAGGAGGGAGGCTTACTACTCCCTGATTTGGGTGCGGAAACCCCCCACTGCTTAGTCTTGTGTGTCCCCTGAGACTGAAACCTGGCGTTTCTGCTGTGTCTGGGTTTGGCTTGAGAAGACCTGGAAGGGGCTGGAAAGGACCAATTCTTAGAGGGCCAGTGCCTACTAAATCTAGGAGGCTGAACATGTAAGAAATATTTAAAAGTTTGCATAGATTTAGCTTTATCTTCCATCTTTTTAAGAACTTCCTCAGCCTTGTTGCCAAACAGGCGGTCCTGATTTAAGGGAGCATCCAACAATTTAGCTTTAACATGATCAGGCAAAGATTGCTCCTTAAGCCAAGCATGCTTTCTGAGCACAGACCCAGTAACAGCAGCCCTGCAAGAGCCCTCTAATGAATCAAATCCACATTGCAAAGTATGTTTTCCAACCTGTTCAGCAGAATGCATTAAATCCTGTAATTTGTTTTTCCGCACAGTCAGGAATCAACATAATTTTCTGTTTAAGCAATCCAATAACATGTTACTGATACTTTAATATATGAAACTGGCAGTTTAAAGCCCTAATGGCCAAGGTTGCAGAAGTGTAAACCTTCTTACCCCATCTATCCAGCCCCCAGGAGTCTCTATCAGAAGGGGTAGGATTTTTAGCAGTAGAAGCCTTAATGCCCTTGGGTCTCTGTGAAATAGTCTCTGGATCCGCAATAGGATTTTTAAAAAGGAACTTGTGTGAATCAGGAACCCTGTAATATCTGTCAGGTTTTCTGGGAGCAGGAGGCAAAGAATCAGGGGCCAAGCTAGATTCCGAAAAAGCATCATCAACAATGTCTAGTACAGGAGGAATAGCTAAATGCCTATGCTGAGGCAGGAGTAAGAAATCCCTAAGCCTCTTTTTTGAATCAGAAAAATCCTGGCTTTCCCAGTGGAAATGCTCCCTTAGAGTATGTAAGGTTTCACCAAAAGAAAAATCCTCTGGAGGGGAAGCAGAGGGAATAGAGTCCTCTGCATCAGAATCCTCATAAGTAGGTAAGGGCAAATCCAGATCATCAGAAGAATCAGAAAAATCAGAATCCTGGTCAGAAGATTCATAAACAACTTCACTCCTAGGTCTCTTAGAAGGGGGAGGTTGGCTTCCCCTGATTAGAGTTATAAGATCTTCAGCCATTCTTATCATTTGTTTTTTAGGCATAGAGGCCTGAACATGTGGCCTGGGCGCTGGTTTTTTAGGCATGGTTCGAGATTTAGGCCTACATGAAGAAGGAGGTGTCGGTTTAATATGCAAGTCCGTAGGTCTGAATACACCCTCAGAAGCCGGTGCCTGCACAGTGGCTCTGGACCCATCCAAGGCAGAGACATCCGCGGGTTCCATAGTTGAAGCATCTCGCGGCATACCGGACTCTGAATGGGTCTCATGGCTGCTAATTCCAAACATGATAGTTTACTTCAGGGCTCAGCTTTCGTAAGGTACAATGACCAATCATCAGACAAAAATGCATTACCAAATGTTCTACTTGTATACACAAAAAAAACACCCCCCCCCACACTAATACATAGAGTGATCTCACATTCAACATTAATTATACTTTAAAGAAAAATGAACCATTAAAACAATAACATATATAATCAGAACACATACGTATAAAAAATAAATTGTAACCTCTTATAAACTCATGTTATTGACCTATACAAATTTTTTTACTGTTAAAAAATATATATCTATTTATATACACATATTCTGTACATATTATCTTCCCAAAACCCTGAGCCTTTTTGTTGTTGTGTCTTTCGGCTTATCCCGGCTAAGGGTCGCCACAGTGGAACTCCGGTCCACTAATGTTTGGTAGTGGATTTTTACGTGCCGAGTTACCAGCCCTGACGCACAAACTTCAACGAAGGCATGCCCATTCACGCATGCCTCCACACAGAAGAAGCTCTAGCTGAGAATCGAACGCGACAACGTCTTGCTGTGAGGTGACAACGCTACTGCAGCACCACTACCGCGGGAGAATATGTACATAATATGTGTATATAAATACATATATATTTTTTAGCAGTAAAAATTTTTTTATAGGTCAATAACATGAGTTTATAAGAGGTTGCAATTTATTTTTTATACATATCTATTCTGATTATATATGTTATTGTTTTAATGATTAATTTTTCTTTAAAATATAATTAATGATGAATGTGGTATCAATCTATGTATTAGTGTGGGGGTGTGGTTTTTCTGTGTATATAAGCAGAACATTTGGTAATGCATTTTTGTCTGATGAAGTTTGGTCATAGTAACTTACGAAAGCGCTAATTTTTTACTGAGTCCTGAAGTAAACTATCGTGTTTGGAATTAGCAGCCGTATGGTTCATTTTTTTATATTTTTCTCAGTTGGTCTTTTATTGTTTCTGAATGGGTCTCAGTAGAGGCCTACGAATCAGAAGTAGTGGGTATCAGGGGCTGCGAAAACGCCTCACTAAGTACCGGCGAACTGGTGACTGGCTTAAGAGAAGCGTCATCAGCAATTTTGGACCTCGGCGGCCTGCCTCTGTCTTTATCTTTGCGTTTTTTTTGAAATCCTGATAGTCGGACGGCTAACCGACGACATTTCGGGATAATTAAACAGAGAACCAAAATATTTAGAGGTGAAAATATACAGACGACTGATAGTGCGCTGATTAAATAAAGCACAAAAACGACAGAAAGGTAGACCATGGTCAGGGCCTAGGCAAGGAATACAGTACGGATGAAAATCTTTATGAGGTATTTGCTTTCCACAAGTAATGAAATTATTAACTTTTACTGACATTGGTAAGGAGCAACACAAAGTTTCCCCAACGGGGTACTTTGCTTTAGTTGAAGACTTTGGTTCTGAAACGCAAAAACGAAAATTTCAGAAGTCGGCCGACTGGCACTGGCGAACTGCTTCTGCTTTGGGCACCGCACTGCAAGAAAGACTGATGTAATTGCGTCGGCTGCAAGTTTTATACCCCTGATGACCTGACGTCATGGAAGAAGGGGACAGCAATCGACGCAGGACCCAAGACTTTGTTAATCATGCCTACTGAAGGCTACTGCAAGCAGATAACCCAAATGTAATGACTGCAACAGTGAAACACAAAGAGCATCATTGCTCCTAGTTGGTTTAAACATAATTTCATCATCAACTACTGATGGATTCAAATGGCTTGGTCACCAAACTGCAGTCACTTCTGTTTCTTTTTTAGGAAACAGTGCCAGATAAATCTCGTGACAACATTTTTGGTTGTTATCCCTGAGCTTTCTCGATTCTTACTTTCTCTCTGTTTTCAAACACAGTGGTGGATACTTCTAAAGATTTGGGTCAGTCTGTAACGGGTGCACAGCGATTTGATGCTTACAGCTTTGGTTCCTTCACTTGACCGTGTTTAATTTACACAAAAACTGCAAAATCCAAAGTAGTACTATCATTAACATATCTGCACCACCTACAGCACCCACACTTATTCATCCTGGTTGTCCTAGAATTACTGTCCACTCCTACCCTAAACAAGCCAATTCTTCAACCACTGGGTTGGACCCCAATTTTAACTTTATTTCCTGAGGGAAATGAATGTCTGCAAGATGTATGAGATTTTGAATGACTGTAATACTTATTGTAGACTGCCACGTAATGAAGTTAACATCTCCTATGGTAAAATTGATTGGTGGTTAGTGGATACTATATTTCAGGTGGAATCAAACAAAGATGAATATGATTTTTTTGTTCATAGGTAGGTACTAGGCTATTGGCCCTAGGGCCTATATAAGCCTAGCCAAAAAGGTACCCTGGCTTTCGCCACCCAAGAAAATTATTTTCCTGTGCCCCTGTCAAGCAGAACCACAGAAGTGATCCCCGGGGTGAATTTCCTATTACCCATCCAATCATCAAGATTTTTCTTGAAGAGTGCTAATGAGGAGCTCTGCTTGACATAGATAGGTAGTTTGTTCCAGAGTATGGGAAGTCTCTGGGACAGGAATCTATCCCTCCAGCATGTTCTATTTATTGTGGTGACAAGGTTTAGGTCCCTAGAGCGTGTAGCACGGAGGGATTGGGATTTCTTTAAGTGGAGCATGTCCAACAGCTCTGGGTTTGATATAGCTTTGTATGTTAGGCTGAGATCGCCTCTGAGTAGGCAATATGTGACGGAGTAAAGCTGGAGTTTTTTGAGATGGTCTGCATAAGGCATCTGTTTGAGGCCAGTAATCCTCTTTGTGAGGTATTTTTGTGGCCTTTCCAGTTGTTGTAGATGTCTTGTGAGGTACATACCAAAAGGGGCATTGTACTCTATAATGGGTCTAATGAGTGATGAGTAGAGGGGAACAATGACCTCTTTTTTTCTGGATGAGAAACCTTTTGTGATGAGGTGTGCCACATAGAAGGATTTCCTGACCACTGTGGCAATGTGATTATCAAAGGAGAGACTACTGTCCACCTGTGTCCCAAGGTCTCTTATCACACTTTCGGTGTTAAGTAGACTACCGCCTATGTGGTAGTTCATGGGTACAGAGTTTTTACCAAAGGGGATGACAATGCACGTTTTGGCATTGAGCTTGAGACCATGGCTTTGACACCAGGCATCTGTCTCAGTGAGGCCCTTTTGTAGGATGTCCACATCATTAGGAGTTTTGATTATGGCTCCTAGTTTGCAGTCATCTGCGAATTTAGTTAGCCAAAGACCTTCTGTGTTAGGCTGTACTTCAGAGAAGTAGATACCAAACAGGAGAGGACCCAGGACTGAACCCTGTGGTACTCCACTTGTCACTGGTCTGAAGTCTGATTTGGAGTCTGCTGCTTTCACAGTGTGGGTTCTGTCAGTAAAAAACCATACGCTCCGCAAGGATGGCGTGCAAGGTCAAACCAACAATGTAAAACCACCAACGACCAGCAAAAACGATAGTGAGCACACAGTAATGAAGAAATAATTATTTATTTATAATTTCTCCAAATCCAGACCGGTTTCGGCTATTCAGCCTTTATCAATGGATACAAAAAGTTTTTTGAATGAAATATAGCAGCCTGCATTTATACTAATCCCTGATTACCTGGAAGCAGTGGTACAGCACCACCTAGTGAATGGAGTATCAAAATGCATATGCCATCTTAGTTAAAGCATATGACCAGTGACATTAAATGCCAGAAATATAGATATTAAATCATATTTTCAAAGATAAAAATCAAAGCTTTGGAAGAAAGCCATCATATGAACATACACATTACATGGTGATAAACCAATACCATAGTCTATATTTATTTATAAGTACATACCTTGGTATTCAAAAACAGAAAATATATACCACTATTATATATATATTTAAGTGTGATGACCACATGTTAAAAAGAACTTAAAAAATAATAATAAAAGTAATGATCATATAATGTATTACTAAATAGGGTCAAAAATTATAGCCTCATTGTCAGCTATACTATTGATTATAATGATTAGAAATAATCTCCTTGTGGATAGTACAAATGCATCATTGTAATCATACAATACTCAATGTTTCAAGCCATCATAACAGATACGAATACAAAACCGTACATATACATGTTCGTATCCTAAACAATTTTTTACCATGCTTTGTTGAGTATAATGTGAATATTGGTAGGCCTAACCACCATTGATTTGTTTGTGCTAATTCTTGATCTATATGAGTATTTGATATTGTGATCATGATTATGAAATCATCCAGTATTATATGAAACTCACAGATGGTCATTCAGACCTGGGGGGAATAAACATCCAAGGTTGGTGATCCAATATTGTTCCTTATGGTTTAAAATGGTGTGCCAACCTTGTTGGTTGTTCCTATCTCCCTGAATTTTGTCAATGATCATGAACATAAACTGAGCATTGGGATGTTGTATCGTATGTCTGTACAAAGCATTTGCTTCTTTTTTGTTCCTAATGTCACTACGATGTTCTATCATCCTTATTCTAAGAGATCTAGAGGTTTGACCAACATAAAAAGCTTTACATTGGCAGGTAGCTAAGTAAATAATTCATGTACTGCTACAATTACCAAACACCCTTGTTTTAAATACACGATTGGTGTTGGCACTGGTGAATTCTTTTAGTGTACTGACTTGTAGACAGGAGCAGCAGTGACCACATGGAAAAGTACCAATAGTGGTCTGATGATATACCGCTCCTCCTTCTCTGTTTTTGTAATGTGAAAATAGCCCTCCCAAATTCTTGCCTCGTCTGTATGACATCTGACACCGAGGGCCTAATATTGACCTTAAACTGTCATTAGCCAAAATAATTTTCCAGTTGGAATTCAGTATGTCCCTGACAATAGGTTGGTTCCTGCCATATGTGGTAACAAATCTCAAGATAGATTCCTGATGAGCATGCCCTGATTTTTTGTATTGTAACAATGTTCTCCTATCTATGGTTTTGCTCCATGAGCTAGCTTGATATATGTCGATGTCTCTATATCCTCTGTCCTGAAATCTGTGGTATAAATCTAGTCTGGCATGTTCAAATTCCTCATGAGATGAACAAATGCGTCTAATACGCATAAATTGAGACTTAGGGATGTTGTGGATGGTGTGGTTCGGGTGCATACTGGAGGCATGTAACAAAGTATTGTATTGAGGGTATTTTCTGAATGTTTTAGTACTTAGAGTGTCATCTTTGTTACGGTAAACAGTAACATCCAAAAAGTCTATAGTACTCATGTTACTTGTGACCGTAAACTCAATACCCCAAATGTTACCATTCAGGTAATCCATGAATTCCTTTAAATATACTTCATCCGTCTTCCACACCATCCAGCAATCATCCAAATATCGTCGCCAGATATCGATTTCCACCATGTAAATATTGTGTGATTTATCATATATCATACATTCTTCAAAGTAGGCCATGAATAAATCCGCATAAATGGGTGCAAAGGAAGCTCCCATTGCTGTCCCTTGTAACTGCCAAAAGCATTCTCCATGGAAATAAAAGACATTTTTGTTTAATACATGTTCCGCCATGCAGACAAGTAAGGTGTTAAAGCCCGGAGGATATAAGTTTGTTCTCTCAAGCCAGTATTGCAGGGATTGTAGTCCCGCCCAGTGTGGAATGCTCGTGTATAAAGATTTAACATCCAACGTGCACATTAACCAGTCTGGTTCTATCTGTGTATCCTGCAAAATTTGTAAAAAGTGCGTGGTGTCCTGTAGTCGGGCCCTAACTGATGTTAGAAGGGGTTTAAGATACTGTGTTAGGAATTCTGATAGTTGTTCAGTCAAGGACCATATCCCTGATACAATGGGTCTACCTGGGGGTTTTGAAATGGACTTATGTATTTTTGGAAGAAGATACAAGATTTGTTTCTGTGGGTCCTTTACAGTGAGATGTTTAACAGTATTTTTTGTTATAATACCCTCATCCTCTGCTAGTTTAAGAAAAGAGTCTATTTCTTTTTTAAAGACCCCAGTCGGGTCAATGTACATTTGCATATAACATCTAGTATCTGCTAACTGTCTTTTCCCCTCATCGAGGTATTCCCCAATGTTCATAACCACCACAGCACCTCCCTTGTCTGCAGGCAGAATGGCAATGTCGCGATTATGCTTTAATTCCTCCAAGGCTACCTTTTCCATGGGTGACATATTCTGGCCCAGAATGTATGATTCATTATGATGAAAATGTAAATCCCTGAGTACAGATTGTTGGAAAATAGAGACATGTTTGTTCATGGGCGGTTGAAAGTCTGATTTCAAAAATGTGAAATCAAGTGATCTTTGAGAGGTGTTATCTGAAAAGAATAATTTCAAATTCAGGTTATGACAAAAAGACAAAACATCCTTAACAATGCTATATTCATCAATGAAAAAACTGGGAATAAAACCAAGTCCTTTATTGAGTAGTTTAGTTTGTACATCTGTCAGTTGAACATTAGAAAGGTTCAAAACATTATGAAACTCAAATTCCGTCAATTCAACATTGTTTGTATCAGCCCTTCCATGGAATTGGATCTTATTCCTATATTTGTGCTTGCGACCCCCTCGTCGCTTGTTTGTATGTCTAAAGGGTACTGAACATTAGTTTTTTTGCTTCTAGGCGATTCTCGATAGTTATTACAGTCATTGTCTGTGCAAAATGAGTCTTCCCCTGAAGTACTAGCTAAAGTCTTGTCAGAGGATTTCAGGATAGACCTAGGCCTTTTCTTGGGTTTATTTCCTGGTGTCTGACCAAAATCATAGAATCTCACAGTTTTTGATGTATCAAAAGGACAACCCCTTTGGTAATCAGTGCAGTCCCTATTAAACTTATGTATTTTCCTATCTTTAGTTAGTTGGTCAAAATTAGCCAAATCTTTGGATAATTTGCTAACCAAAGTGGCATATGTTGGTTGTGATTCATATTTCTTACATTCTTCACATGAAACTTTTACTTCCATTAAACAGATGTCCACCATTCTCTCATAATAAGATGCAAGGATCTTTACAAAAATGCAAGGATCTTTACAAAAATCATTGATGATTGTTGAATGAAGAGCTTAGTTCCATTCTTTGGTCAGCCTGTCCTCCGACCTACTGACCAAAGGCTGTAACTTAACTCTTAGTCCTCTTGGTGTGATATCCTTGTTAATATATGCCTTAAAAAGTCTGAGATGCCATATATTGGCATGTAAGTTTTAAGATCCTTATTAAATTTGTTGAAGGCCATTTCACAGCCATTGTTAATATTAATATTTGAGCCACTCGGATTACTGCTTGACATGTTATTCATACCAAACACTCCAATATCATGCCGATCAGCACATAATCCCATTAGTAGTTGCTCCAAATCCATTTTTAAAATATATTTATGTATTTTGACCAACTAGAAACAAAATCTGTTTCAATCAATATGTCCAAATTAGTAATAGTTCAACAGGGACTGCACTGAGAACCTAGGTGTCGATAAAACATATGAATATTTTCCAAAAGTTACACTATAATATATTTGGTCAAAGAACACAACTTAGAAATAAACCATACTCATGAATCATGAACATCCACACTTATCTATATATGTGTCTATCAGTATGTCTGCAATATGCTTGGAACATATATGTATGTGAAAACAATGTATACTCTATATTTAAAATGCAATGCTGAATAGGCTTGTTGTTCCTGTTAAATAATATACAAGGATGTATTATTATTCATCACATGATATATAACAATTGAACTTTTGAAACCCCTTAGCACATGTTTCCTTTGCCAAAGATTTCAACACTAACTTGCCCAGGTAGTACATGTGACAACCTAATCCAAATGTTAACTAACAATACAACTTTCAAGCGATGACTTTTCACACATTTAAATGACTGTAACACATATAGTTGTTCATACACAAGAATAAAGTGAAGGTAGTATGCCCTACTACACTTCCATTTAGCTGTTATGAATAGAATTCACTTTTCATTGACCCAAGTATACTGTACTGCTATAAATCCATTCCTGTTGTTACATATACCAGACCAACTATGGCATCAATAGTTTGTCAATATACACACATAACTTAGTAACTGTGGTAAATGGGACACTTCAATTATAGTATCAAATTCTTGCATTCTATAAAAAAGAATATATCCCACTTTATAAGACAAACCTATCCCAACATATAGCTGATATTATTATAATATTACAATTGCATATATACCAGGTCTTAAAGAATGCAGCATTTAGAGTCAACCATTTTCTAATACTTTTCGAGATCCAATAAATCGCAAAAGTTAAAGTCAATATGATGTTTTCACCAGTTCTAATCCATCAACGATAATCCAAATGCCTTTCATTAATTTCCGATTTATCAGCCTGTAATCCACCAGTACTGCCAACCTCTAACAGCACCAATGCAAAAAAGATTGCGAAATGTAAAAAAATGGTTAATATAAAGTGAAACTGAAAATTTAGATTTGTGTCCTGCCAATAATCACAGTACCTGAGTTATTCCTGAGTTTATAGGCTTATGATCCATAAATTGTTGAATCCCATAGATGGAACGCTGTACACAAATTTGCACAGAAAAGAGTTACCAAACAGCTGCCACAGAGTAGTAGAGTGAACCACCGAAATTGGTTTTAGGCCCCCAAGCTTATCCGCATGTCAACCGAAGCGCTCTCAAGGTAATCCTTCCCTGGTCGAAATGCTAGTTCCCCATCCACTTAGAACTAAACAATTACCCAACGTGGTTAAAGTTTCACAAGAATTATAGCATCCACTGCTTCACGAATAAAAAACGACTAAAAAAATACCAGAATGTTGCAAAAAGGACGCTGCCAACACAGAAATGCTGTGTCACTATCGAGAACCACCAGCGAAGCCAAGAACATCAGCAAAAAACCATACGCTCCGCAAGGATGGCGTGTAAGGTCAAACCAACAATGTAAAACCACCAACAACCAGCAAAAACTATAGTGAGCACACATAATGAAGAAATAATTATTTATTTATAATTTCTCCAAATCCAGACCGGTTTTGGCTATTCAGCCTTTAAAAATGGATCTTATTCCTATATTTGTGCTTGCGACCCCCTCGTCGCTTGTTTGTATGTCTAAAGGGTACATATGCATTTTGATACTCCATTCACTAGGTGGTGCTGTACCACTGCTTCCAGGTAATCAGGGATTAGTATAAATGCAGGCTGCTATATTTCATGCAAAAAACTTTTTGTATCCATTGATAAAGGCTGAACAGCCGAAACCGGTCTGGATTTGGAGAAATTATAAATAAATAATTATTTCTTCATTACTGTGTGCGCACTATCATTTTTGCTGGTCGTTGGTGGTTCTGTCAGTAAGCCAGTTGGCAACCCATCTTGTGACATAGGGATTTATACATAGTTTAGTGAGTTTATCTATAATTCCAGAGTGGGGGATGGTGTTGAACGCCTTAGCGAGATCTAGATAGGCTATGTGAACTACCTTACCCTCAATCTATGGCTTTGGTGACTACTTCAAAGAAGTCTATCAGGTTTAGGAGACATGATCTGCCTTTTACAAACCCAAACTGTGTGGGGTCCAGAGTTTGGAGATCTCCAGTGTCTTTGTTTATGAGTTCCATGATGATACGTTCCATGGCCTTGCAGACCAGACTCGTCAGGCTAATGGGGCGGTAGCTCCCGGGGTCTGTTGGTTGAAACCCCCATAACACCAGCCATATTTGGAATCCCCAAGATACACAAAAACTTGGTGGACCCTCCTTTTAGACCAATTGTGGCTGCAAGAAAGTCAAAAACTGAAACTTTAGCAGCATTTATTGACCACCATTGTAAGCAGGTGTTAGAAGTGAATCAGCAAATATGAAGAGATTCCTGGGATTGCTTAGAAAAATTGAGAAATGTTGAATATTGTAGTGACTGTAATTTCATTACAGTTGATGTGATAAATTTATTTACAGCTATCCAACACAAGGAGGGATTGGAGTTATTTAATGAAGCCTTGACTAATAGTAAACTGTTAAGTGGTAGTAAGATCTACACTATAGTAGCCATGATGGAATTGATTCTCAAAAACAATTTTTTTGTTTTTTGAAGGAGAACTATTTCAGCAGATGATAGGTGTGGCAATGGGCGCTAAGTGCGCCCCTATTTTTGCCAACCTGGTCTTAGCTGAATGGGAAAGGATGTATGTATTTAATTCAGTATATATGTCTAAAATTGTCATGTATGGTAGGTTCCTGGATTACATCCTTATTTTATGGAAAGGTGAAACATGAGATTATAGAATGTATTACCTATATGAATGAAACTACCAACTTTTTAAGGTTTACTAGTAAAGCTGGGGACACTGGGATTGAGTATTTGGATATACACATATACAAGGACAATGTGAACCAGAGGTGGTGGTCCAATATTTTAGAAAAGAAACTTACTCCAATGCCCTTCTACACTATGACAGTAGTCACCCTTACTTTCAAAAAAGGAGTGCAGTTAAGGGACAAATGGTAAGGTTATCTAGATTGGTAAGTGATAGGGGATACCCCAACAGTTTGTTGACAAAAAAAGGAGGAGATTTTAAGATATAGAACGTTGAAATTTGTCCCTATATTAAGAGGTGGTACATTGGTTCTTCTTCTTCTTCTTTTTGCTGTTCTCGTTAGGGGACGCCACAGCGGATCATCTGTTTCCATTTCTTCCTGTCCTCTGCATCTTGCTCTGTCACACCAACCGCCTGGTCCTCTCTCACCACACCCATAAACCTTATCTTAGGCCCTCCTCTTTTCCTCTTACCTGGCAGCTCCATCCTTAGCATCCTTTTCTCAATATACCCAGCATCCCTCCTCAGCACATGTCCAAACCAACGCAATCTCGCCTCTCTTGCTTTGTCTCCAAACTGTCCAACCTGAGCTGACCCTCTAATATACTAATTCCTAATCCTGTCCATCCTAGTCACACCAAGTGCAAATCTTAACATCTTTAACTCTGCCACATCCAGCTCTGACTCCTGCTTTTTTGTCAATGCCACTGTCTCCAACCCATATAACATAGCTGGTCTCACTACCCTCTTGTAGACCTTCCCTTTCACTCTTATTGGTACCAGTCTGTCACAAATCACTCCTGACACTCTTCTCTACCCATTCCACCCTGCCTGTACTCTCTTCTTCACCTCTCTTCCACACTCACCATTACTCTAAACTATTGATCCCAAGTACTTAAACTCATCCACCTTTACCAACTCTACTCCCTGCATCCTCACTATTCCTCTACCCTCCCTCTCATTTACACACATATATTCTGTTTTAGTCTTGCTGACTTTCATTCCTCTCCTCTCTAAAGCAGATCCCCATCTCTCCAGGGTCTCCTCAACCTGGTCCTTACTCTCACTACAGATCACAATGTCATCTGCAAACATCATAGTCCATGAGGCCTCCTGTCTGATCTCATCTGTCAACCTGTCTATCACCACTGCAAATAAGAAAGGGCTCAGAGTTGATCCTTGATGTAATCCTACCTCCACCTTAAACATATCTGTCACTCCCACTGCAGTCCTCACCACTGTCACACTACCTTAGTACATATCCTGTACCACTCTTACATACTTCTCTGCCACTCCTGACTTCCTCATACAATACCACAACTCCTCTCTAGGCACCCTGTCATATTCTTTCTCTAAGTCCACAAAGACACAATGCAACTCTTTCTGACCTCTGTATTTTTCCAACAACAGTCTCAGAGCAAACATTGCATCTGTAGTGCTCTTTCATGGCATGAAAACATACTGCTGATCAATAATCATCACCTCCCTTCTTAACCTAGCTTCCACTACTCTTTCCCATAACTTCGAGCTGTGACTTATTAATTTTATACCTCTGTAGTTACTGCAGTTCTGCACATCACCCTTATTCTTAAAGATAGGTACCAAAACACTTTTTTTCCACTCCTCAGGCATCCTCTGATTTTCCAAAATTTCATTACACAATCTGGTTAAAAATTCCACTGCCATTTCTCCTAAGCACCTCCATGCTTCCACTGGTATGTCGTCTGGGCCAACAGCATTTCCATTCTTCATCCTCTTCATAGCTGTCCTTACTTCCTCCTTGCTAATCTGTTTCACTATCCCCACATCATCCAACCTTCTCTCTCTCTCATTCTCTTCATTCATCAGCCCCTCAAAGTACTCTGTCCATCTACTCAACACACTCTCCTCGCTTGTGAGTACGTTTCCCTCACTATCCTTTATCACCCTTACCTGCTGCACATCTTTCCCAGCTCTATCCCTCTGTCTAGCCAATCGGTACAGGTCCTTTTCTCCCTCTTTAGTGTCCAATCTCTCATACAACTCTCCATATGCCTTATCCTTAGCCTTCACCACCTCTCTCTTTGCCATGCACCTCATCTCCTTATACTCATGTCTACTTTCTTCATCTCTTTGACAATCCCACTTCTTCTTCACCAGCCTCTTCCTCTGTATACTCTCCTCTACTTCCTCATTCTACCACCAGGTCTCCTTGTCCTCCTTCCTCTGTCCAGATGCCACACCAAGCACCTTTCTAGCAGTCTCCCTTACTAGCTCTGCTGTAGTTACCCAGCTATTCGGTAACTCTTCACTGCCCCCCCCAGTGCCTGCCTTAACTCTTCCCTGAACTCCACCTCACAATCACCCTTTTTTAACTCCCACCATTTAATCCTTGGCACTGCTTTCACACTCCTTTTCCTCTTCTTGATCACCAACGTCATCCTACAGACCACCATTCTATGCTGCTTAACTACACTTTCCCCTGTCATCACTTTACAGTCTCCAATCTCCTTCAGACTGGCCTTCCTACATAGGATATAATCCACCTGTGTGCATCTTCCTCCACTCTTGTATGCCACCCTATGCTCATCCCTCTTCTTAAAATACATATTCACCACAACCATGTCCATCCTTTTCGCAAAATCCACAATCATCTGACCTTCTGCATTCCTCTCCTTAACACCATACCTACCCATCACTTCCTCATCTCCTCTGTTCACTTCACCAACATGCCCACTGAAGTCCGCCAAAATCATTAATCTCTCACCCTTGGGTACACTCACCACCACTTCATCCAACTCACTCCAAAATTTTTCTTTCTCATCCATCGCACACCCAACTTGTGGAGCATATGCACTAACAACATTCATTACATCATCAATTTCCAGCTTCATAAACATCACTCTATCAGACACTCTCTTCACCCCCAAAACACTCTTGGCATACTGTTTCTTTAAGATAACCCCTACCCCATTTCTCCTGCCATCCACACCATGATAGAACATTGGTTAGTAGTAATAAAATACAGCCTAATGAACTAAGGGACAAAAAGGGTACTATGGTTATGCAATATAATTCACTATGTACCCTGGCAATGAAGTGTATTTTAAACACACATTGGGGAACATTTTTCCCTTAGGAAATAAAGTTAAAATTGGGGTCCAACCCAGTGGTAACTTACCACAGGGGGAGAAACCTAAACAATTGGTTTGAGTTTAGGGTAGGAGTGGACAGTAATTCTAGGACAACCAGGATGAAATAAGTATGGGTGTTGTAGATGGTGCAAATATGTTAATGATAGTCCGTGCGTAGCCATTACTGGATATGACAAAACTATTAAATGTCCATGTAGATGTAACTGCAATACTGAAATGGTGATGCATGTAACTACCTGCATTTCATGTTAAGCATTTTATGTAGGGAAAACTACCAGGAAACTTAAGAAATGAATGGCTGAACATGTTAGCGACATAAAAAATAGAAAAAGTAGTAATGCACTATACACCCACAGTATGGTCTGTGTTCATTTCTTATTCTTTATTATAGATAAAGTGGAATGCAATCAATGTGGTGGGGACATGAAAACATTTTATTTTACATTTGTTGACTGGGATAGTCCGACTGGATACATGTCCATTTTCAGTGGAGGCCCGGGGAGAAAAGCTCCAAACTTCATAACACATATATACTACAAAATACTATTTCATATATACATATAAATCAGGTTTTACAATTTTGAAACAGAATTAAATTCATTAAAAGGATCAAAACATAACTCGGTCACACACGTTAATACAAAGTATTTAGGTTATTAACCAAATAACTAGGCTATAGTCACTTAGAGGCAGGAAGTCCTAATTAGGCACACAGTTGAGGGAGTAAAAGTTAATCGGGAGTAAAGCAAGGCGATATCCACCGTGTTTTAAAGTATAGAATAAGAAGATTTTTTTTTTATTGGGGTAAAGAGGGTTCTGATGTTAGGTCAGCAGGGAGTGAGTTCCATGTTTTGCCTACAGAGTGGGCAAACAGAGCTTCCCCAGCTGTGTTGTCAGGTTTGAGTGTGTAAATGAGAAGTTATGTACCTACCATAACGTTCCATGTTAGTTGTCTTCTCTCACCTTCTTTCTTGCTGGATGGGTTTGGAGCCGATCCTCGGCTCCGACTCGGCCACTTACTAAAGCTCGAGAGCTAATTTTACCGGCTCGAGGCAACCCTATATCCCATGATGCAAGGCGATAACTACCCAGATCTCATTTGGTAGCTAAGGAAAAATTATGCAATATATTCCTCCAACTGGAGAGGAGGAGGAAGAGGTAATAATCCCCCGAAAAGGACCAACCTGATCTAGTGACACTAGTAAGCTGATTAGCTGGAAAAATTGGATCAAGACTCTTCAAGGAAGAGGAATAATCTTCTCGGTCTGACCAGGCTAGGGGGATGGTGGGCGGGATGCAAGAAAGGCGGTGAGAGAAGACAACTAACATGGAACGTTATGGTAGGTACATAACTTCTCAATGTTAAGTTGTCAATCTCGCCTTCATTCTTGCTGGATGGGACCGCGTCCCTAGCACCTTTATCCTGGGTGGCTCAATGGAACAGACTCTTGAGAACGGTGGAACCAAAATTTGCTCTGTTTCTGGAGGCCAAGTCTAATTTGTAATGCGAAACAAAGGTATGAGGAGAGGCCCATGTGGCTGCTGCACAAATAGTGTCTATTGGAAGTCTAGCCTGAAAAGCTGTAGATGTAGCTAGTGCTCTAGTGGAATGGGCTTTTGGCCTAGAAATCAACTGTTTACCTCTGAGTTGATAAATGTATGTAATCACAGAAGACAGACACCTAGATAGGGTTACCTTGGATACTGGAAGGCCTTTCCTGTTCTCTGCATAGGATAAAAACAGTTGATCAGATTTTCTAAATTGTTTGGTTCTGTCCAGATAATATCTGAGTTGGCGGTGAACATCGAGATAATGTAGTTTTTGTTTCGCTCTATCAGAATAATTTGGGGAAAAAAAACTGGAAGATCAATACATTGATTTAAGTTCGTCTGCGATGCCACTTTGGGTAAGAAAGACGGATTAGTCCTTAGAGAAACTCTGTCTTTGTGGTATATTAAGTAGGGAGGACGAATGCAGAGGGTATGAAACTCAGATACTCTCCTGGCAGAAGTAATGGTGACTAGAAAGAGTGTCTTCCAAGAAAGAAATTTCAATGAACAGGTAGCCGCAGGTTCGAAAGGGGGAAGAATCAAGGATGTTAAAATTAAATTTAGATCCCACTGTGGTGGGGGGTCTCTAATCGGAGGTTTAAGCAAAAATATACCTCTAAGGAATGCCTTGCAAAGTTTGTGACATGATGTTGTGGTCCAACAAGCCGATATGAAAATTTGAAATGGCTGCCAACTGAACTTTTACTGTGGAGGAAGAAGATCCTGAATGAAAAATCTCGGCTAGGAAGTCCAAGACCGAATGAATTGGAGCAGTAGAGGGTTCTATGTTCCTAGCTTTTGCCCAGAAGGAGAAACATTGCCATTTACTAGTGTAAATCCTTCTGGTGAAAGATTTAAGGGAAGCTACTATGATATCCCGGACGGGATTAGAAATCATAGGAAGCCTGGCTAGGAATGGAAGTGGAGCAACCAAGCAGTGAGGTTGAGAGAAGGTATGGATTGGTGCAGCTGCCCCGACTGGTGGGTCAGAAGATCTGGAACCGGGTCCAGATGCCATGGCTGTACCAAAAGATAACGATGTAGGAACTGAAACCATATCTGTCGAGGCCAACAAGGGGCGATGAGAATCATCTTGGCTCTCAAGGTGGTTGCTTTCTGAATTACTTGTGGTATTAGAGGAAAAGGAGGAAAAGCATAGAGAAGTCCCCAGGGCCAATCTTGGATTAGAGCGTCTCTGGGGGGATGGCCTGGAAGGGGGAAGAGAGAGAAGAAGTCGGGGCATTTGCTGTTTTGAGGCGTAGCAAAAAGATCACAGCAAGGAAGGCCCCACTTCTGAAAAATCTCTTCCGTCACAGATTGTTTGAGAGACCACTCGTGAGGCATGAGAATAGCTCTGCTCAACCTGTCCGCTATGATGTTGGATTTCCTGGGGATATGCGTTGCTATCAGAAACTGCTGAGAAGAGATTGCCCACTGCCAAAGTCTGAGTGCCTCTCGACACAGTGGATAGGACTTGGTTCCACCCTGCTTGTTGATATACCACACTATGGACATATTGTCCGTTTGGACTGCAATAGTTCCCAGGGGAAGAGAGCTGTGGAGGGCTTGCAACGTTAAAAGCACTGCTCTCATCTCCAGGACATTTATGTGCAGGTGGCATTCGAAAGGTTGCCAAGTGCCATGGACCATCCTGCCCTGATAATGCCCCCCCCCCACCCGATCAGGGAGGCGTCCGATGTAACCGTGGCGACCGGGGCGGGAGGAACAAAGGGTCTGCCCTGATGGACTTGAGGGGACAATATCCACCAGGTCAGATGCCTTTTGCAAATTGGAGTTATTACGATCCTGTGACGCATGGGAAGTTGTTGATAGGACCATTGGGCGAACAGCATCCATTGTAGGAGACGCATGTAAAAGCGGGCAAGGGGAAGAAGTGTTATGGCGGCCGCCATAAGACCCAATACTTTCAGGGCAAACCTGGCCTGAATTTTGTCGCTCTGAAGAATCACATGGATGTGGTTTTGAATATCCAAGATCCTTTGGTCTGTTAACTTTGCTGAAAGTTGTACGGTGTCCAATTTTGCGCCTATAAAGGTAATAGACTGACAGGGCAACAAGGCAGATTTTTCGAAATTTATAGAAATCCCTAGCCCTCTGCAAATGTGAATGGTGTAATCTCTGGCTTGGAGAAGTTGATGCCTGGTGGTGGCAGTGAGGAGCCAGTCATCTAGATATGGAAACACCTGGAATCCTTGATTTCTCAGGTGAGCCGTAACCGCTGCCATACATTTGGTGAACACTCTGGGGGCTGTAGTGAGTCCAAATGGCAGGGCTCTGAACTGGAAGTGACTGGCCCCAGCGAAAGCGGAGAAACCTTCTGGAGCGCCTGTGAATTTTTATGTGATAGTACGCATCCTGAAGGTCCACCGAGCACATCCAATTGTCCTTGCCCAGAAAGGGTAGAATGGACTGAAGCGTGACCATCCGGAACCTTGTTTTCTTTACAAACTTGTTTAGTTTGCTGAGATCTAATATTGGTCTCCAGTCCCCTGTCTTTTTTGGTACTAAAAAGAACCTTGAGTAGATTCCGGATCCTATTTGGTCTGCTGGGACGGGCTGGATGGCTCTTTTTGCTACCAGTTTTGATATCTCTGGTACTGCTAGTTCCCTTAGACCGGGTGGAACGTCTGGTAGGGTTCCCTTTTGCTGAATTGGGGTTTGGATAAAGGGAATTTTGTAACCCTCGGATATGATCGACTGTACCCATTTGTCTTGAGAAAGGGAAAGCCAGGCTTTTGGGTACAGCGATAATCTTCCCCCGACTGCCTCTGAAGGTGGACAATCGGGCAACATCTCAGGGATGCTGGAAGGTTTTGTCAGAGAGAGACTCCCTGCTACCCTGATTCTGCGGACCCCTCTGCCCCTAGGGCGTCTGTTGTTGTTACCCCTCTGCCTCTGGGGTAAACTGACCTTGTCGTCAGGCATGACTCCTTGAGATTTATGGAACCACATTTTCCTCCCTTCTGACCTTTTGGGTAAGGTCTTGAAGGGGTGGAGAAACGGACTCCTACGGCAGAAAGAGTCTTGCCATCTTGTTTGCATCTAGTCAAGGTGTCTTTCACTTGAGGTCCGAACAAGGTCGAACCATCAAAGGGAGAGTTTGTGAAGGACGCCTTGAAGGGGTCTGCAAAATTACAAAGCCGCATCCAGGATTGACGCCTTAAAGCCACTCCTGTGCCTGCGGCCGTACTCGCTCCATCGGCTGCATATGAAATGAGCCGCATGGAGGAGTTAACAATAGAGTTTAGGATTCCTAGCTGTGAGTTAATTTTATCCTGGGACCCAGCAGCTGACGGATCCTGTAAATCTTCCCCCAACTCTTTAAGAACATCTCTTTGAAGACGGGTGAAGTGACACAAATAGTTCAGCGACCGCATGGCAAAGGTCATTAAAGAAAATATCCGCTTGCCGTACCTATCCATAGTCCTGGAATCCTTGTTAGGAGGATGGACAGGTACTGAAGGATCAGCTAATTCCTTCTTGGTGGCTGTAGCCACCACCATGGCATCAACCGGGACACCTTTTGTCAAAAATTGCCTGTCAGGTGGGGCCGTAATGAATTTAGAAGGCCTCCGAGGAATGGGTTCCACCGAGTCAGGGGCCATCCACGCCTTCCGAGCCACCACGTCCATAAGAGGGTCGAAAGGCGGAGACACCCAGGAGGTGGAGGGTCGAGAACCGAACGCCTCTAGGTATACCAACTCATCCTCGGAAGGATTAAGGGAAGGCCAGTTCCCCCTCTGCTTAAGGAGTTCAAGGATGTCTGAGAAAGAGACATCCTCAGAGGGGGACCTTGGGGATCCCTCCGACTCATCCAAGTCAGTATCGGATGTAATAGACTCGAGGGAGTCTAGATGTTTCCTCTTACATGTCCTCTTACGCGGAGGCTCACCTCGGAAGAGGAAAATATTCCCAGTGGGGAAACCTGAGGCGTTGGATCTCTGGGTCCGGGAGCAAGAGAGTGGGAAGAGACGTCAGCAGGCACTGTAGTGGGAGGAGCTGATGGAACTGACCGTTGACTACGCCCTGGGGCTAGTACACTCCTCATCACCTCGAAGGCTCCCCCATCAGAAAGGTCAGAAGGCTCCCGCTCCGAAGAGATAGGAACCCCAGGCCGCACCGACAAGGACGGCTCCGAGGCTGATGTCGGGGCTGAGCTCACCAGCGCCGAAGCTCCGAGAGGGAGAACGGGGTCGGACAAGGGTCCGATGCCACTCACCCCCTCGGAGCCGACGAGAGAGACCAGATGCCTGGATCCCTCCAATGAAGGCATCAAGGAGGAGATCGGAGCAGAGGACGACGGAGCCGAAGGGGGAGGTGGTATCGGCTCCGAAGCCACAACAGTCACGGCTCCGAGGAGCTCCGGCTCCGAGCTCTGTAAGAGAGTCGAAGGAGGAATGTTAGGTGGATGTGTAATAGCTACCGTCTGTTGAGACGGGCTATGGAGCATTTGGGCTAATGCCTGAGACTTTAATAGTCTACTCACCACTCTCTCAAGGTCGTGGTCGGACAGCCTGGACGACCGAGAAGACCGGCTCCGCTCCGAGAGCAGGGGTGATCTCGGAGCCGAATGTATCGACTCCAATGAAGGGGATCTTGATCTCTTTCTTGAGATAGGTGGAGCCGAAGGAGCCGAGGATACGTCGGCTCCAGCCAGAGCCGACACTGAGTGGCCAGGTTTAGCGGTATCGGCGCTGGATGGAGCCGATACTGTAACCTGTGACATAGAAGGATCGGCTCCGGCTGGAGCCGATCTCGTCACAGAAGGCGAACCAGTAGCCGATGGCTTAGAGCTTGGAGCCGAAGGCTTAACTGGTTTCGAGGGCTTCCCCGGAGCCGACTTAGTCGGGGAGCTCTCAGGCTTTAATAAGCCCCTCAGTATTAATTTATTTCTGCGCTCCTGCAGGACTCTTGGCCTGAAGGCATGGCAGACAGCACAAGATTCCTGCAGGTGCAGAGGTCCCAGGCAGTAAACACAAGAAGTGTGACCATCTGTCAGAGACATTTTCTGACAGCACGAGTCACACTTCTTGAAGCCTGAGACCATTGTATCCTTCGACATAACTGTGTCGAGGAAGCACTAAGTAACAAACACAGACACACACACAATAAACACCCAATCCAAATAAAATTAAAACAGGGATACAAACACACCCAAACACCACACAGAATCCCTGACAAAAAATTAGGAAAGGGGGAGGCTTAAGGCCTAACTTAGGGGAAGGGATAACGGAAATAGGGTTAAACTAATCGTTAAGAGTTTACACAACAACGGTAGTGACTAAAACTAAAGGGGAGAGACCAAAAGTCTGAAATTTGAAAAACTTAGCAGGAGCCGGTAAAAAAAGCACCTCGCAAACGAGATCTGGGTAGTTATCGCCTTGCATCATGGGATATAGGGTTGCCTCGAGCCGGTAAAATTAGCTCTCGAGCTTTAGTAAGTGGCCGAGTCGGAGCCGAGGATCGGCTCCGAACCCATCCAGCAAGAATCAAGGCGAGACTGACAACTTAACATCTAACATTTTGTTAGAAGATCTGAGTGTCTTGAAGTTCTGATAGGGGGTGATAAGGCTTTTAAGAACAGGCGTGTATTTGGACTGGTAATGAATCTTATGGGCAATTACTAGTTAGTTGACCTTTAGTAGATTAGGTAGTTCAAGCCACCTTAGAAGACTAAGGTTAATACAGTGGTGGGTTCTATAGGCTGTTCCAGTGGCAAATCTAGCAATGTGATTATAGCAGCTAGTGAATTTGTTCAAGTCGGTTTTCATCAAGTTTGTGAGTAAGGGGGAGGCATAGAGGAGGGTGGAGAGTAGGTGTGTGCGGGCAATAACAGTCCTAGCTAGGGGAATTAGGAAGGGTTTAATCTTGTATAGTGAGCCAAGTTTTTTATTAACGGTTTTAATCGTACGGTTAATATGCAAGTCAAACTTAAGGTTATTATTTACTATTACACTTAGGAGCTTGGTCGAGGGATCTGGTGAAATAATGGTGCCGTTGTTAGATTTTATGGTGAAGGTTGGTACAGTGGACCTTTGAGATGGAGAGAAAAGCAGCAGCTTAGATTTTTTGAAATTTAATATGAGACAGCGATTAAGCAGACAATTTTCAACTGTGTTAAATGTTTTTTTGGAATACAGACTGCAGTTCTGTTGGGGATATGGGCGAGCATATTAGAGTCGAGTCATCTGCGTACTGAATGCAGGTAGCCTCTGGGATGACTTTGTGCAGGTCATTTACAAATATAGAAAATAGGAGGGGTCTTAAGATGGAGCGCTAGGGGACTCCTAGGGTGATGGGTAGCAGGGTGGATAGGTTGTCCTTCCATAGGACTGCCTGTTGTCTATCACTCAGGTAAGATTGGAACCACTGGATAGCCTGGGTGTCCAGGGAAATGGTTTCCAGTGTCTCTAACTATTTGGTGGTTTACCATGTCGAAGGCCTTGGAAAGATCTAAGCAGATGGCTGAGAAAAGTTTATTAATGTTTCGGTTTAGATTTATAAAGTTAGTGAAGGCAAGAAGGGCAGTGGTGGGACTATGGTGTGGTCTAAACCCATGTTGGGAGTTTGTCAGGAGATTGTTCATGAGACGATAGTTCAGGTGTTGTCTGGTGTATGCATTTTGCCATAATTTTGGCAAGTGGAGACAGGATAGCTACAGGTCTGTAATTAGAGAGCTCAGAGATGCTGCCTCCTTTACGGAGTGGGATAACATGGGCTATCTTCCAGATGGAGGGGATGGAAGCTTCAGATATAGTTCTATTGATCAGGATGGATATTGGGTAAGCTACAGCATTGGCTGCTTTTTGTAAATACTCTGCTGGGAGGAGGTCGGCTGATAGGGTAGTTGGTTTTTAATTTTTTAATTAGTTTTCAGACAAATGATGTTGAAACTGGTTGAACATTATAGGTAATTTGGGCACTGGGTGTAGTAACAATTGGATTTGGGCAGCTGGGGGATAACTGACTAGCTAGATGCTGGATAGTAAAGAAACTACTGAAGGTATTGGCAACCAGTAGAAGTTGACGGGGTAGGGGTGGCAGATTAACCTGGGTGGAGAAGTTTATTTATACCTGCCCAAAATTTTGGGGGTTTATTTTGGTGTTTCTGTTGTAGGTGGCAATAACCGATTTTTTTGTATCATTCCTTAGCTGCCTGCATCTAAGTTATTCTGTGGGGGGTTTTGTGGCTTGCCAAGTGTCCCAGGCTTTATTACTGAGTGAGATTTTTTGTCTGGTTTCTACTGAAAGCCATGGGGCAGCTTTTGCTTTAGTCCTAACAGAATGAGATCAGGCGTGGGTGTCTAGGACAGTTATGAATTTGCTATTACAGTATTTTACAGCCTCTTCTAGTTGCAAATGTTTTAGGACAGACCAATTACACTGTTTGAGGTCATTTTGGAAGTTAGTGAGGTTAAAGTTTTCTTGTTCCTAATTGTTTTATAAATGGGTTGGTTAGGAATGTCCGCCTTTTGCCTGATTATATAGGTGAGAAAGTGATCACTTTTAGAACAGAAAGAGTTGCAATGGCAATTAAGACTAAACTCTATGGAGAGTCCTGGTATTAATGAAACATGCTCTACTGTGAGTGTTTTAAAACTGAGATAGTCACTTATTAGTTAGTGAACAAATTAAAATGAATAGAGAATTTTGAAAAATGTCAAGAAAAAAATGTTATGAATAAAAGTTATTTATTACATATACATTTTAATGTAAGTTTTAAAATGAATGAAAGTTTGCAATAGGGTATTATATTTCTTTAAAATTCTGATTGGGGGCATTGTCATATGACTGCTGGCTCTATTTAAGAAGCTGTGTTGAGAATGTTTTATTACTCTGATGAAGCCTAATGTTATTAGGGGAAGTGCTTAATAAAGTTTTAGTGGTACACTTAATACGTGTGTCTACAGTGCTGCTTCATTATACTTTTCATGGAGGTGGTGTGTTGCTGGGTTGAATTGGTGACCATTTTCTTTTGGTGGACTCAGGTTCTTAGTTAATGCAAGGATGTCTGCATTGGTGGTTGTCTGATCAGGACTGAACACCGTAATTATGGAGATAATGGTATTAGTTTCACCTAACAGAGAAAAGGGAACACTAATTGCTGAACAGTTCCTGAAGGCAAGGGCCTCATATTAGGCAGCTTAATTACCACTGGCATTATTTTATTTTATTTTATTTATTTGTTTATTTTACATTTGTTAACTGGGTGTGTCTGAGCCGAAAAGGCCCTTTTTCAGCAGAGGCCCGGGGAGAAAAGCTCCACATAGAAAAATTAGAGATACATTTAAATATTTAGATATGATCAGTATACACACAAATTATAATAGACATGTTTTGCAGTGGTATGCAGCACATCAACAATTACAGTGGAGAGAACAAACAAGAAAATATTAATTTAAAAATAAAGGTAATTAATAGATTTGTGGTGTACAGCTGACATTTGGAACATAGGTAGAATACATACATAGTACACAGGTACAGTACATACATTATACATTAGCCAGTGTTTGTGAGTAAGAGTGAAAACTATTATCAAGTACTCTAGTTTAGTATGTGTACCCTATCTGCTTTCATTCACCTGGGGAGCAATCATGGCACTGCCAACTTTGCTTGAGATGTTGCCTAATGAGGTTTTTAAAGGAGGCTATGGACAATGTGTTTTGTATGCTAGTGGGGAGAGAGTTTCATTTTTTAGCCACTGAACTACTATTTAGTGCGTCTCCAAAGCTGTTGTAGCTGTTGGTGACTTCTAGTAGTAGTTTGCTTGATGATCTAAAAGGCCTTTTGGCTGAGTGATGTTGTACTAGGTTTTTGAGGGAGGACACTTATTGGGGAGGTAATAGATAGAATGACAGAGGCAGAGCTGATTGTAGGTTAGGAGGTTGGGCAGTTCAAGCCAGTGGAGATTTCTCAAAGCAGTACAGTGATGAGTTCTATATAAGCAATTTGCAGCAAAGTGGGCAATTCTGTTATAGCAGGCTTCCATTTTGCTTAGTTCAGTTTTGTTGAGATTAGTCAGAATGGGAGATGCATAGACTAGGGTGAATAGAAGTTGGGAGCAAGCAATGGCTGATCTTGCGTTGTTGATAAGAAATGGTTTGATATGGTAGAGTGATCCCAGTTTGGCATGTACTTTTTAATAGTTAAGTTGAGATGACAATCAAATTTTAGGTGGGAGTCAATGGTTAATCCCAATAGCTTAGCCTGTGCCACTGGAGTGATTGGAGTAGCATTTGTGGAGTAGATATTGAATTGACTGTTATCAGCGTTTTTGTTAGAACTGGTTATAATCATAAGCTGAGTTTTCTTTGGATTGAGGATAAGTTGGGCTTTGGTAAATTGGTTTTCAACATCAGAGAATGCTAGTTGAGTTATTTGCAGGAGGGTGGGAATGTTTTGTGCAGCACAGATTAAGGTAGTATCACCTGCATACTGAAGGATAGATGCATGCTGTGTGGAGGTATGGAGGTCATTTGTGAAGACTGTGAACAGTAGTGGTCCTAAGATAGAACCCTGTGGGACTCCTATAGTTATGGGCAGCTGAGGTGAGACAGAAGTTTCCCATTTCACAGCTTGGTACCTGTCAGTTAAGTAGCTTTGGAACCAGGTAAGAGTGGAATTTAATAGGTGATATTAGTTTAGTTTGTTTAGCAGGATTTGGTGCGAGACTGTGTCAAATGCTTTGGACATATCCAAAAAAACAGTTGACACCTGCAGGCCTTCATTTTTGAGATGTTTTACTGTGTCTGTGAGGCAGAGGAGGGTTGTAGTGGTACTATGGGCAAGTCTGAAACCTGTTGAGTAGGTGACAGGATGTTGCTGTCTAGGAGATATTTTAGCACCTGGGTATGGATGCATTTTTCTAGGATTTTGGCCAGGAGGGAGAGTATCACAATGGGTCTTTAGTTATTAAGTTCAGTGGAGGTCCCACCTTTATGTATGGGTGTAACATAGGATATTTTTCCAGAGTTTGGGCACAGTTTTCAACAACTGATCTGTTTATGAGAGTGGAGATTGGGATAGCAATAGCATCTGCTGTGAGTTTCAAGAAACAGCTGGGGAGTACGTCAGCTGCTGTTGATGAGGTTTTTAGTTTGGAGAGCATGCTTTTGAAGTGGCGGAAACTGTTTTGAGGGTAAAGCTTGTATTAGTGTTATTTGTGTTGGGGGGGGGTGGGTAGTGAGGTTGGAACTGTCCTGTGATACTAAGGATAGAACTGAGTTCACAAAGTGGAAGTTGAATTGTGTTTTGATAAGAACTTTAGTGTCAGGGGTGGTTGGTTCAGGGATAGCCTTTTGGGTGGGTTTTAATAGCTGGTTTACATTTTTCCAAAATGTTTGGGGGTTGTGTTGGTATTTAGTTTGTAATGTCATGTAGCAGGATTTTTTTGTCCAGCCTAATGCATTTTTTTGCACGGTTGCGCAGTTCTTGGTACTTAGTTAGGCTTTGTGTTTCTTTGGTTTTTTGATAGTAAAGCCAGGCAGTGTCTCTGGACTTGAGGATTTGTTTGGTTTCTTTACTGTGCCAGGGGTTTGAAGAGGTTCTAACCTTGATTTTGTGCAATGCAGCGACAGTGTCTAGGTGTTGTAGAAATGTTTTGTTGAACTATGCTACAGCCTGGTCAAGTGAGAGGGCTTTTAGGGGGCTCCAGTCACAGTTACAGAGTAAAGTATTGAGGACTTCAGGAGAGAAATTGTTTGTGTTTCTAGAAGATTTATAGTTAGTGGTTTTGCATATGCTTGTTCTACTATGTATAAAGTATATTATGTTGTGGCCACTTAAGGTGTCTGGGAGACTGCCTGTGTGGGGGTACAATGTGGGGTTGTTAGTTAGGACCCAGTCAAGGATGGATTCCCTTTTAGATTTTTTATCACATTTAGTTGGAATTTGGACTAGCTGCTGGTAGCCATGGAGATTTATTAGATTACTTGGTAGTTCTGATATACAGGTGAACCAATCTAGGTTGAAATCCCCCAGAATAAGGGTTTCTTGGGAGTATGTGGAAGAACACCACGATAAGAAGTCTTCAAGGCTAGCAGGTGTATTACCATGTGGAATATAGATCACAACTGTGGTGATGACCTTTTTAGGGTGAAGTTGAAGTTGTGAGATAAGTATGTCCGAATTATTGGGGTGGGGTAGCAGTTTGGTATTTGACATAAAGCTAAGTTGGACTTGTACAGTAAGGCAGTTCTACCCCCTTTACGAAGTGGTCTGTCCTGTCTAATGATATTGTAGCCAGTAGGAAGAACTGAGTTAGCTATGTTCTTATTTAGTCAGGTTTCTGTTAAATCAACTATGTCTGGGGATTAGTGTGCTATTGTGGCCTGGAGTTCAGGTATTTTATTTTTGCTATTTGTAATATTAATATTTAGCATTAAAAGATGGTTGGTTTTGCTGCTGTTGTTGATTTGCCCAGGGGTGAAGATAGTGGGGGTATTATGTTCTGACAATTGTGTTGGACAGGATGGATTTGGGCTTGGGTTGAGGTGGATGTCCCCACTTATGGTGATGAGCTGGTGTTAAAATGGTGATACAGACGTTGGAGTTTGGTGAGGAGTGTGAGAAAGTATTGTGTTTTTTTGGAGTAGGAATGAGAGCATATGTGTTTAGTTCTGATTTGGTCTGTTATGTAGTCCTTGAACAATTGTGGGCAGATATTATAATGTGCGGTGTCTCTATATGAGAGCGCATAATACAGTGTTGTGCTACTAAGTTTAGGGATATTGCTAGAGTGATAACTTGTGGAGTTATAAATAATTATGAGAAGACAGACTTGACTTAGTTGTGTGATAGTCATGGTTATAAAGTTTAAGTTGGTTCTAGATGGAAGTGTGGATAGGAATTATAGGGTTGCACTATATGTGGATGGGTAAGTAGTGTGGGGTGATGTAATAATGCCTAGTGGGAATGAGAGTGGTTGGGAGTATTTTGTGGTGGAACAAGTGCATATGGTGTAATGTGATCTGACTTGAGGAGCTGTTATTGGTGGAGGTGATGTGAGGATGAGCTGTGGGTGTGGTTGCGATTACTATAAATGTAGAGGTACTGGGGGCGGAAGGGAACTGGGGGCAGGGGAGTGGAGTGGAGAGAGCCCGAGCATTAGCGAGGGCGAACGGAACAGGGCAGAGGCCACCAAGACAAGAGTAATGGGCAGCACAAAGTAAGTTTTACTTTACAAATATGAACACTTTAAACAAACTCCTGAGGTCTAATGGGTTACCAGCAAGCATAATTCAATTGAAGAGCACCTGTGTCCTGGTGGGAGATTAGTAATTTAAAGATGGCTCCATGCTCAGCAGGATTCTAATATAGACTTAGTAGTGAGGGAGGGGGATTGCACAAGGGGTGTAAACCAGGTGAAATGCAAAGAAACCAGTGAAACCAGAGAGGCAATCAGTGGAAATATATCAGTGAAGGCCTCAGAGGGAATGAGTAATAATTCAAACTATTCCTGTAAAGTGAAGGAGAGAAGAGACAGCAAAGTTTATTAAGGTTGGGAGTGGGTCTTCACATAGACTTGCTTATTAGTAGACAGTTTGTGCACAGATTAGAGTAGGGAGATACATTAGCAATGAAGGGGAATGTATAGAGATGCAAAAAAACAGGTGGGGCTCAAGTGATACAAACTAAGGCAGAAAGCACTGAGAGGGCTGCTTGATAGTTAATTTAATCACAGATATCTGAATTAAATGTATACTGTCTATTGGACAGCTAGGATTACTGCATTAGCTGGCGGGGGGACACAAGGCTACAACAGTCAGTTTTATTAGCACACTGAGAACTACTAAGAAACACTGCTAATGTTATAACTTTACTCTCATAACACATACAAACAGAATGCCTGGGTGGACTGACCCTGCTCTTGAGGCTCAAAATGTATATCCTTGTTTAGCTTGCAGTACTGATTCCTTCTTATACGGTATGGGTGGAGTAGTAGCCGCAGACTGCAGATTTGCTTGAGTGTGCTCCTGCTCTTGAGGCTCAAAATGTATATCCTTGTTTAGTTTGCAGTACTGATTCCTTCTTATACTGTATGGGTATAGTGGTTGCCGCAGACTGTAGAGTTGCTTGAGTGTGCTCCTGCTCTTGAGGCTCAAAATGTATATCCTTGTTTAGTTTTGCAGTACTGATTCCTTCTTAGCCTGTATGGGTGGGGTGGTAGCCAGACTGCAGAGTTGTTTGAGTATGCTCAGCAAGCAGAATTCAATTGTTGAAGACCACTTGTGTCCTGGTGGGAGACTGGTAATTTATTATTGTCAGAATTGGAAACCATATATCAGCATGCATACGTTGAAAACACATCTATAACCACCTGTAACATGACGTTCCATAACAATATAATAACAGCTATAAATAAAAATGTGTGCTTTGATGTAATTTATGCAGACATAACTTCAGCATTTGATACAGTCATACACAAAATACTGATAAGAAAATCAGAACTAAATACTTATGTAATCTTGGTAAGATGGATAGCTGCATGGCTTACAAACAGAATACGGCAAGTATTACACATTAGCTGGGCAGGTGAAATTCTAGGTTAGAGTCAGGGTGTCCCACAGGGCTTTGTCCTAGGCCCATAACTGTTTAGGTTGGATCTTTCAGATCTATGTTTTTTATCTGATGTTTTTAACAGTGTGCATGCAGATGACTCGAAAATGGGTAAACTAGAGTACATGCATTACAAATAGGGCACATTTGCAAAACAACCTGACTAAAATGGAAATTTGGGCACAGCAGATTATTTAAGGACCCGAGTATATGGGTAGATCCAGCTTTAACGTTTTTCTAATCATATCAACAGACTGGTTAGAGAGAGACAGACTGCATAAAAATGAATTATAAAATCTAGGAAATCAGAAATGATGAAATCATTGTTTGTAAGTTACATTACACCCAAACCAGAGTATGGAATAACAATCTGGAAACCTTATAAGAAAACAAGCATGAGTATGGTGGAAATAGTGCAGTGGAAATATATCAAGGGCCTCCATGGATGAGAAAATGTAAGTTATTATGGAAGAATAAAATCTGAAATTGTAAGGCACCTCATATTTAAGAGGAGATCTTATTCAGGTATATGACATCTAGAGACAGCTAACTCTGGGAGTGTTTGGGATTATCAAAAAAGTGATAGAGAATCATCAGACAACCTATGTAGAAAATTATATAGGAATAAGAAGTGTACTAATTGGTTCTCCAAGAGTAGCTGATGCATGTAATACACTATCAAATTATATTAATGTAAGCACTATTTCAGATGCTTCTATGAACAACTTCGATTCATTATGGGTATAACTGTTTTGGTGTATTGGCAGGCTAGAAGGGTATTACTGCCTTTGCATGAAACATTTGTATGTATGCGTGCATGTTTGTACGAGTCTCAAAATTACAACAGGGAGCTTGGTCCTTCACTGTAACAATCTCCTAAGGATTCAGTAATGCAGAGTGTCTGCCTTGTTTGACGCTGGTGCTGATGATACCTCAGAAACAGTCGTGAGGATTAAGACACTGCTGCAGACAGCTTCACCACTAATTTCAGTTGTCTCAAAGCCCTTTTGGGTGGAGAGATTAGGAGACAGAATGGCCTAATTTGGCACCGAAGTCATAGGAAGGATGACCATGTGGCCAATAAGAGATATCCTTATGCAGAAGATGGGCTTTGAACTTGTCTCTCTGCACTTTTTTGAGTCACTTGCTTAAAGCCTTGGCAGATGGGGCAGTAGAAAGTGTTGCACCTCTTACCAACACAATAAATTCAGCTAAAATGCCTACTGCTGCGTGCAATACATTTGTTGGAGTGACAATCCAAGTGTTTTGTCATCTTGCAACAGGAAGGAACAGACTGTACTTGCCTACACTCCAATGTGGACTGTGAAAAAGCAAGAAAACTGAAAATCAAATTGTTACCTAATAGCAGAGGCAAGGCTGAAGCAAACCGGTTTTCGACAAAGCAACAAAAGTACTTAAAACTTATGAAGATGATCTGTAACCAAACCAAATACGCAACACAAAAAATGGAAAGATTAGTCAGTCCCACTGGTGTAGAAGGAATAACGCCCTGACCATGACCAACATAACTCAAGTCTGATGAGCATCTCATGCACCAGGAAGAGTAATGATGACATACACTACTTGCTCACCTCTTCTGGGGGGCAGGGTTTAGGGATGTGCTGCAGGAACAGCTACTTCACGAGCTCATGAAACAGCTGTTAATTCAGAAAATGAGCATGGAAAGAAAAAGCTGGCTTGTCCATGCACAGGCGCCACTGCACATCCACCTCAGTTGCGTCACCCACTACATCATTAAACAGCTTAAAGAAAACTTCCCATAAGATACAGTATGACATCTCCTACTTTAGCCCTGTCCCACTCAGCATGCACTTTAGTTCATTCCATTTAAATTATTTACATGGGAATTGGGACCTTCATGTGCAGGGTTCTCCCACATGGGAGACCCTTTCAGCATGCTTTACGTCTGAGATTGGGGGGCATCATTTGTGGGAAACCACTGAGGAGGGCAAAATGAGGGAGCTGGCACAAAGGAACATAGGGTCACTGGCAATGGCCAAAAATAAATAAATAAAAATAAATAATGGAGAAATGCAAGGCAAGCATTATCATGGGGGTGATGGGTGGAAACAACTGTCTAAAAAAATCCAAGTGCCAGGAAGCCCTAATGACTGCATGATATTTACTATGACATTTGCCAAGTTCCTTTGTGTTTTCAGTCAATCAGTATCGTCAAAGACCTAAAGATGGAAACAAATTCCTACAAAAATGCAGATCACATTGAAAGCTGGCCATACAGCTATTAAATATAGCCTAAAAAGGAAACAGAACCTGAAGCACTCACAATTAACAGTAATTATATTTCAACAGTTCCTTAACTGGCATCTAGCAGAACCTTTCATAGCTTAACAATGAAAAAATATAATTACACAACGCTTCATAAGGAATGAAGTCAAAATACAAATTGTAAAAATTGCAGATGATTTCACATACTCAAAATAATGGATTTACATGGCAGAAGATCAAATGCAAAGATGTTTGCCATGCCATTTAAAAGGTACAGAAGGCACCTTAGCTAAGGCGGTGACACACCTTTGACTATGAAAAAGAATCTTGCAGTAGTTATTAAGTGTTTAGTGAAATAAGTAGTGCAATACGAAGCACTGTGTGCATTCATTAACACAGTGAACTAAACACTACTGACTTACCAGAATACAGCTAGCTGTACAACACAAAAGGGAGTAAGGCACCTGTGTGCCCTCCATACACTAAGCAGAAGATGCAGTTTGGACAGGTGGCATGAAATGTCATGAGAAACTGATATGATAAGCCAAAAGTACTTATGAAGATGCTTAACAAAAACACTATTGCTGAGTGTATTACTTTTTTCCCTATAAAAACAAGCACATATAAATAAGACGTGCATATTTTATATGTCTACACAACTGCACACACATACACACACACGTGCATACAAGTGTGTGTGCGTGCGTGTGTATGTGTGTGTGTGTATATATATATATATATATATATAAAATACACACACACACAAATATGCATATTTACATCTAAACATATGCATACGTGTGTGTGTTTGTGTGCAACAGTTACATAATATATAATGCGATGTGGAACAAGCAAAGATTGGGACTTTCCCTGTTCCCTGCTGTTATTCAATCTCAGTGTACATATACAGTGGATTTAAAAAGTTTATACACCCATGTTAAAATGCCAGGTTTTTGTGATACAAAAAAAAAAAACGAGGCCACAATAAATAATTTCAAAACTTTTCCCTTTAAATTGACCTATAACCTGTACAATTCAATTGAAAAACAAACAAATCTGTTTGGGGAAAATATATAAAAAATGTACAATAAGCTGGTTGTATAAATGTGCACGCCCTTAAACTAATACTTTGTTGAAGCACCTTTTGATTTAATTATAGCATTCAGTCTTATTGGGTACACACCTGGCATCAATTAAAGACACTATGATTAAACCCAAATAAAGTTCAGCTGTCCTAGTAGGATTTTCCTGACATTTACTTAGTTGCCTAGTACAGCAAAAGCCATGGTTCACAGAGAGTTTACAAAGCATCAAAGGGATGTCATTCTTGAAATGTATCAGTCAGGAGAAGGGTACAAAAACATTTCCACAGCATTAGATATACCATGGAACACAGTGAAGACAGTCATCAAAAAGTGGAGAAAATATGCGACAACAGTGACGTTACAAAAAACTTGATGTCCCTCCAAAATTGATGAAAAGACGAGATGAAAACTGGTCATTGAGGCTGCCAAGAGACCTACAGCAGCACTGAAGGAGCTTCAGGAATTTCTGTCAAGTACTGGTTGTGTACTACATGTGACAACAATCTCCCATATTCTCCATATATCTGGGCTATGGGGTAAGGTTGCAAGATGAAAGCCTTTTCTTACACAGAAAAACATCCAGGCCCAGCTACAATTTACAAAACAATACATCAAGTCTCCCAAAAGCATGTGGGAAAATGTGTTATGGTCTGACGAGACCAAGGTTGAATTTTTTGGCTACAATTCCAAAAGGTACGTTTGGCACAAAAACCAGACTTCATATCACCAAAAGAACACCATCCCCACGGTGAAGCATGGTGGTGGCAGTATCATGCTTTGGGGTTGCTTTTCTTCAGCTGGAACTGGAGCTTTGGTCAAGGTGGAGGAAATTATGAACAGTTCCAAATACCAGTCACTTTTGGCCCAAAACCTTTAGGTGTCTGCTAGAAAGCTGAAGATTTATTTATTTTTTTTTATTTATTTAACATTTGTTGACCGGGAAAGTCCGACTAGGTTCCACAGAGCCTATTTTCAGCGGAGGCCCGGGTGAAAGATGAAGAGGAATTTCACCTTTCAACATGACAATGACCCCAAGCATACATCCAAATAAACAAAAGAATAGCTTCACCAGAAGAAGATTAAAGTTTTGGAATGGCCCAGCCATAGCCCAGACCTAACGCCAATAGAAAATCTGTGGGTTGACCTGAAGAGTGCTGCGCGCAAGAGATACCCTCACAATCTGACAGATTTGGAGTTCTTTTGCAAGAAGAGTGGGCAAATATTGCCAAGTCAAGATGTGCCATGCTGATAGACTCCTACCCAAGAAGACTGAATGGTATAATTAAATCAAAAGGTGCTTCAACAAGGTATTAGTTTAACGGTGTGCACACTTATGAAACCAGCTTATTGTCCGTTTTTTATTCTTTATATTTTTTCCCCTAACACATCTGTTTGTTTTTCAATTGAACTGTATGGGTTTGTAGGTGACATTAAAGGTGGGAAAAGTTTTGAAATTATTTATTGTGGTCTCATTTTTTATATAACAAAAACCTGGCATTTTAACTTTTTTTTTTTTTAAGTTTTTATATCCATTGTACTTGTGTAATTAGCTTAATGTATGGGAGGTGCGTGTGGGGGTGGGGGGGGGCTTTGTGTTTTTTTTCTTTTTCTTCTTCATTATTTAGAGTTTCAATCCTTTAGGACCAATGTCTTGCCATTAGTTATTTTTGTATGTCACTACTTAACAAAAAAAAAAAAATAAAAGGTACACACTACTTCAGACCGTCGAAAACCCATACTATTGGATTACAAAACATCAAGCCCACAATAGCAAAATTCCTGTTAATCGAAAGTGTACAATATTGAAACCCAGAACATCAAACTATATAACTTAACAGAAGTCCGGTCTTCACTTAAAGGAACACTCCTCCATTTAAGCTCAGACTACACTAACTCTGTCTCAGTGTTTTTAAATGGAAATCATGGTACAGTGAGGATCAGGAAATGTACCCTTTCTCACTGTAGTGCGATCTTGAAGTTGGCATATATATAATTTAGGGGGAGTGGGGAGGTGCAGGGGGGCTTACCCCCCTGCAGAACCACAGAAACAGATTTAGTGTATCCTGAGTTTAAACGGAAGAGTGTTCCTTTAGGTGAAGACTGGACGTCTGGTAAGTTATACAGTTTGATGTTCCAGGTTTCGATATTGTACGCTTTCGATTAACAGGAGTTTCTCTATTGTGGGTTCGATGTTTTGTAATTCAATAACATGGGTTTCTGATGTGTGTGTGTGTGTGTGTGTGTGTGTGTGTATATATATATATATATATATATATATATATATATATATATAGATATATATCTCACACACACACACACACACACACTTGTGCATGTGTGTATATATCTCTATAGACACAGGAGTGCAATCACTTTCTGAGAACAGATATACTGTATTGATGTTTTTGTGCTATGTTGATGAGTGAATGCAGACATGTGTGAGAGCATATTTTCGTGAGTGTATGTTTGTGTAATTGCATACGCTTGTATTAGTTGCATGTGACTAGCAGTTTACATTTTTTATGGTGGTAATGCTGGTACTAAGAGGGTGGTAGTAATGTGTACGTGTATGTTTTGTTTAGTGTGTACTTTGCTGGATAACAGGTGTTTTGTTGTATGGAGATGGTGCGCTTTGCTTGGTGTGTGTGGGTGAGAATGGGTGCATTATGTAGGATGCTGGACAAGTACAGGATTTCTTTGCAGCAGAGACTGAATCTGCCCTTTTCTACTGTTGTGCAACCTAGGAGTTGGTATATACAGTTAGAAGGGGAGTGTTTGTGTATGTCACTATACTTCACGTGCGGTTTGGGTTTTGTTTTTGTTTGGTCACTATTGCTTTGGGAGTTCAGTGTGGTGTTATAATTGTTTTGTATTTGCTTTTGTGAATGTTTGACAATTTTTTTTACAAGCACACACGCACACACACACGTGTAACTGTAGCATGTGTGAGCCTGTGTTGAAAGAATGGTGCATGTATCACATGACATTAATGGAACAGTGATGGCTTTACTAGCTGTGCATCCATAGAAGCACACCTCTGTAACCTTTAACAGTGTAACTTCAGAAGACAGCTTAAAGCTAACTCTGAATTGTACTGTAGACTATCTGAAAATATACTGTGTGGCATCTGCTTCCTTGGCATGCAGTAATGTGTCACTTTGGGAGCCCTGCTAAACAGCTGGTTAGGGAGCTTGACAAACTTCTAATAGCAAACTATGTAATGGTGACAGATGTTGCTGTAATAGGAATGCTGTCTTGAGTGCAACATTCTCACACAAAGATGCATCATAACACTAAACTGTAAAGGTGTGGTGGGAATTGTAACCCCAACATGCACATGCTTCAGAAATATAGAGAAGTTTTTACAAACATTTTTTCTATTTGTTAAATTTTTTTTAGGAAATGACTTTCAGAGCTGTCCAGAAAGTCTGAACATCTGTGAACTCGGAGCTAGCCTTTTCCTCGAAACTTTCATCCACTAGGCCTGCAAAGTGCACACTCCCTCTGACTCCCACTAATTCTCTGCTTAAAATAAGACTTTCAATGACAGTTTTTTTAATGAAGAAAATTATCAAATATTGCAATATTTGTATGCAATATTTGCTGATGGAAACCAATCCCAAGCACATTCATCTGCCCGATGCTGCATCTCACACAAAAGTTTTTCAGCATCTCCTTCTGCCTTCCCTTCCAACTACCAAGCTCTCTTGAAATTGTCAGCAGTTCAACATTTCCCTGTTCAAATATGCACAGAAAGGACTACTCCATCATATACTTAATTTTTTTTTTTTTTTAACGAGTCATACACCTTCAGCTGTCAAGTGCAGTTTCTTTTTCACCTGTCTCCATCTACTTTTCCTAATTAGTTCAAAATCCTACTCATTTCCTTTAAAACTATAAGGATGGAAAATGTACGCTCCAAATCTTCTTGAACCTTTTTTCATAAAAGAAGCCTTGCAACCACTGACTATGTTTACAAACAACCTCTGCAAACCCTCCGAAGTGTTCAAAACTGGATACAGTACTCCGGGCATAGTTGCGACTGTGATCTCTGCTGCAATTAAAAGATATTAGCCCTTTGATACGCTACTTCCTTCTGTATGGATAAAAAAATAAATAATAATAATAATTTTCATTCTCACTGCAGTCTAGTTTTGGTGTAAATATTACCCCTCAAACTCTAGTTCTGCCCTCTCATTCAAACACCTGGTGCTGCTTCCCAAGGTTTTCCTCTTTAAAAATGTTTAACCTTACACATGCAACTTCCCAATTATACTACTTATTTAGGTCTTTCTGAAGGCTTTCGTCTCCCTCTAACACCCAAGTTCATAAGTATTATCCATAAACAAGTGCATTCTGTTCTGAATCATCATCATCACCAACTAAGGCAAAAACCAACAGATGTGTGAATTAAAAACACTCCCCCAAAATGAATAACATTATCATTCGTCTGTGCTTCAAACAAACTTAAAATCTGAAGCAGAATTATTTGTACAGCACTGAACTTTCACACTGAATGCAACAAAATAGTAAGATGAATGATGATTCAGTTGTTTTGCCATCACATCAGCATAAAAATACAAATATAAATCAATCACAGAGACTTTCATTTATACAAAAGTTACCAACTTGCAGCTTTTGACTCCTGCTCTTCAAGCAGAAAATTAAAAGCTCATAAATCAATATCAAACGTAAAAGAAGGCTGTAATCTAGAGTGAGATTGAGATGACATTATTAGTAACCCCTTTTTTAACTGAATTATTTTTCGTGAAGTAAATGGAAAAAAAGCAGCCTGGTGGCTTAAAGACTAGTCATCTACTATAAACTCTTGTGAAGAATAAGCTAAAATAAGCCCGAAAACAGCTTGTGTGGTCGCTGACGTGAAAGTATACTGACACACAGCTAAATTCCCAGTAAGAGACTGCAAGCAACAGAGCATCTCAAATTAGCAAACACTTTAACATGCCAAGTCAATGGAAGAATCTCCAGGAAAACACCCAGGTAATACATCAGGTTATAAGCTTACTGGCAAGCCTCGTCCCAGTAACAGCATTCGGGAAAGGTTACAAGACAAGGTTGCATGAGAGCTAAAAGGAGACACCTTAAAGGAAACAGCAAAATCATTCTTTAAATAAACTGTGAAAAATAGACAGTGACCGTTAGTAACAGTACAAAACTACAAAACAGTTTATTCTGAATGTATATATTGTTAAAATGGTGCTTTTGTGCACACCTGAATTTTTTTATGAATTTTTGTAAGTCTCCTAAGAACATATTAGAACTAAGAAGTAAGTGCCATGTCAAGTTAGTCACGTCAGTTCATAATGGTGGCACTCTCAAAACAATCTTTTGCAAAGTTAAGTATTTTGTGTGGAGCTTTCCTCCCCGGGCCTCTGCTGAAAAAGTACTTTGTGCCCAGTTGGACTATCCCTGTAAAAAAATGCTAATTAAAAAATAAGTAAAATAAAATAAAATTACTGCTGTAACAAAATGAGGCCAAGACATGTACACACATACTTGTGAAACATACCTTTTGTTAAAGGTAAGTGAATAACACTGGTTAGATCAGTTAGGGTAAACCAGGTTGAAGATAGTGTAGCACCAGCTAACATCAGTACAAGGATGAGCTTCAGCATGCCTCTGATGAAATCTGCGAACCTGAAATACAGCACATCGTTATAATTACAAACAACGCATGCAAACTACGTAGTAATGCAACAACCAACTCATGCAATAAGGAGAACGTCTGCTCCCAAACAAATGCAGCATCTGAGGTTAAACACACACAAAAATGAATTTTGAAAGTATGTCTGGGCTAAACATCTCAAACCCGATGCATATATTTATAAATAATTCTGAATATGGCAGCTCGTTAAAGATACAGAATTTTTTTTTTGTTACAGTTTTTGGCCATTCGTGTCACTCAATTACCTGATTCATCACCACAGAAACACTCTTTTATTCCTCATAACAGGGTAAGAGCCTAATACCTTATAAAGCAGCCATCAAGGGATGTACTTCAGCCTTACTGTTTACTTCTCAGTGTGTGACCCAATTATATGCCAGTTTTAACTGTACGCAGTCACAATACTGTCTTACCTTATAATGTAGCCATTGACCATATTACCTGTAACTGTCCTACATGTTTGGACACTACTTAAAAGTAAATGTGTGCAGAACAAAGTAGTGTATCAACAGCGGTACAGTACTTCACTGAGCACAAGAACAGCATTACTCGCTGCAACCTGGCCTTAACCTCCAAGGGTCAAACACTTGTACAAAATAAATGTACTTCGGTAACAAAATACTCAATTATTTAAAAACACATATGCACAAAAGTAATTGTTTCGGATCAAACAATTTGCCAATTGTATTACTTTGCTACTAAAGAATTTTAAGTACTATATATTTGGTGCACGCCAACCGTGACTGCAGAAAGCACTTGTTTCAAATGATGCTACCAATGAATTCCCTTTTCCTTAAGGGGCAGCATGCTCATACTTGATTATATTACATAAGTGACTGCATAACCCTGTAGATGTCTTTACCCTCCCCCATATGAGGACAGTATTTGGGTCATCACAGAACTACACTTTTTTTTCAAAATCATAAGGAATTCAAGCTTGTAACATTCTGATTGCATCACGGAACTGCATTTTAACATTCTACTATTCCATGTTCATAACAAAATGGATTCACTTGACATCTGACAAATCAAGACTGCCATGGATTGTGTTAGTTGACTTTGTTAACTTGTATATGAATACAATTAATTAGGTTTCAGCTTTGAGGAACAATATAACACTTTCTTGGTTATGTTTTCTATGACATGATGAAATAGGTTTCTACTGCCTGAAAAATACATTCTTATTTTCATTGTTTTCTGACAATTTAATTCCTTTACTGTGGATGTCAAACAATTACCTCAGCACCTGATCAGTTGCAAGAGTGCATGCAACATGTTAAGTGTTTGAATGATATGATTACTGTTGCTGTAACTTCACAGATTAATGGAATTTAGCTCCTGGTGAATGCTAGTTTTCTGGCAAGACTTCAAGAGCAGTCAAAAGTCCCATACACCAGAAACATAATTAACTCCATCACTAAGGACATCAGCTCGTCTGAGGCAGAACATAACCCATGCTATTTTCAGTTGTTTTTCAGAACAGGGAGTTTTTAAATACTGTTATATTTACCTTATCTTATCAAACACTGCAGAGCATCCAAAAACCAAAGTAAGAAATGGGAGAAAAAAATAGTAATTCATTGCCTAAACTAACCTCTGAACATAAACAAAAGCACATATACTCGTACATGAGGCAAAGACCTAAATAACAGAAACAGTAATATAATTCTATAAATGTATACATGGTTATCAAATGGTACCCTGTCTCCAAAAGGTGAAAAGGCAGAAACGAAATAATCACCAAGAGAACTGCATAGGAAAGAGGGGGAAAGTGGAGTGATAACTGCAGCAATGACCCTAGTATTAGATCATCTACAGATATGGTGAGAGCATGTCAAATCTCCGAGGCTAGTTTGGGGTAAACTGTTCCAATACTGTTCGCCAAAATTACTTTCAGTGAGAGTGGAGTTTGCCTTTTCCCCACTGTTGTATACATACCATCTCCAAGGTTATAAAGTCCAGGGGGTATAGGGGTGCCTCCCCAATCACATGGCCAGTTCAAAAAAAGTTTTTATCCAATGTTTTCTGCTGAAGGCAAGTTTGTTGAATAATTTTCAAATTATTTATGTTCACCAAAACTACTGTTGGCGAGTTGACATGAATCCATTATGGTGAGTGCTGTCACACAACTGAAGTGTGTCTTCATAAGGACCACTGATGCGATACATTTTATATTTAAGTAGAAGACTACCAAGCAGTGAAATATGGGTCTCAGACCCTGGAATTAGGTAGATTACTGCACTCCATTTAGCCAAACCTACTCCTTGACACAAGCCTTACAATGTAATACTCAGAAGACGTGTGGGCTAAAAAACAAATGGCAGCTTCCCTAGTGCTTGAGCTGACCATACCGCTCCACTGTACAGATTTTCATAAAATGTCCAGATTTTTGCCTCATATGTTTGGTCTGTTTTTTATAAAATTGTGGCTTTCTGGCAAATTAGCGGCAAATCATTAATGACTGAAGTTAGGAACTAATAATAGACAGTTTCAGACTTCATACCATTCAGAAAATTCATGCCAATGCAAAACCTGTCATTCTATCAACTTTCTAAATTTTTAAGACCAATATTTAAAAACAGTCCCTATTTTTGGCCTTTGTCCCACTTTTATTTATGGCTTTGTCCAGACTTCTTGCTCTAAGAGGTTGACAGGTATGGTCAAGACATTCTTGCAAAATGCTACAGCGGTGGTGGCTGCCTGAACACTACGCCATGACATGTTTACTAAAAGTACTGCCATGGTAGTCATAACAGGTGATATTATTAGCAAATCATCCTTGATAATGTGTGTGTTTGGATAGTGATTCCTGGCATAAAGCAAGTAACAAAAAGTCAGAACTTCTTCAATCTCTGGTTCAGTTTGTATACTTATGCTGTATGTGCACTTATAGAAAGCAAGTCTAATCCCTGTATTGTGACGTCTGGTGAAGAAAGCAGGCAGCAGTACAGACTGCTTCAAAGACAATTCCAAGAGCATCTTAGGTATGAAAGGCTGACTGGTCTGCATGCCAGCCTATTCTCATAAAAAATCATGCATCTCGGAACAACCCTCATCTCCTTCCTCTAAGGAGTACCAATAACACCATCTCCTTCAAGAACATCCTACAGGTGGGGCAGTGGGAGCAACCCACCCTGGGCACAGACAGTAAGGGGGGGCACTGATAATAAGAAAATCAGCAGATATTGATGGTGTAGTGTTACAGCAATGGCATTTAGAAAGAAATATTGCTATACCGTTTTTGGTCACTTGTGATATTTTAACTATAGGAAGCTGCATGTCACATTTGTAGGTTCACAGGAGGTTACTAAGCTAATGGCTCAAAGGCCTTTACAAGCCTAGCCATGTTATACCCATGTTTCCTGATTGGCCATAGTTAGATGGTCTTTATTTGCAGGGCAAGTCTGTGAACAGTACCGACTGCCCCTGTTCATGAGGGACATAGGTGCCACCCCTGAGGTGAGTTTACAGTCTCCCATCCAATTGTCTAGGTTACACTTAAATAGGGCTATTGAGGAGCTCTGTTTCATGTGAACTGGGAGTTTATTCCAGAGGGGGTGGCAATCTCTGGGAGATGCATCTGGCTCTCCAGCATGTTCTGTTGATGTCACAGGCTAGGTTGAGATCACTGGATTGAGTGACTCTTGTCCCATTTGATTTACAGATGTGCAGCATTTCCATTAGGGCAGGGTCACAGACTGCTCTGTAGGCTAGGCATAAGTCACCTCTCAGCAGCCTGCAGGATACAGAGTACAGTGACAGGGTTTTCAGTCTTTCCATGCACGTCATGTTTTGGAGGCCCTGATTTTTTTTAGTGAGAAACCTCTGTGATCTCTCCAGCTGCTGCAGGTGTCTGGTGAGGTACATGGAATAGGGAGCACTGTATTCTATTAGTGGTGTGATGAGGGTCGACTACAAAGGAGTTATAACATCTGCAGTCTTGGAAGCGATGATCTTACTTGTGAGATATGCAATGGAGAAGGCTTTCCTTACCACCGTGGACACATGCTGATCGGAGTTTAGGTTGCTATCAACTTATGTTCCCAAATCTCTCGATTTGAGCTTATGGGGGTGCTGTCAATATTGTAATTTTCAGCGATTTCTTCCTTGCCAAAGGGGATAATAATGTACGTTTTTGAGTTTAGTTTTACTCCATGGCTTTGACACCAATCATTTGTCTGTGTTAGCCCCTTTTGCAATATGTTAACATCACTGGGGGACTCAATGGCTGCACCCAGTTTGCTATCGTCAGTGAACTTGGTAAGCTACAGGTAGTTTACTTTCACCTGCACTTCTAAGCAACAGATTCCAAACAGTACTGGGCCCAGCAAAGATTGTTGTGGTACACCATTAGTAACTGGTCTACTGGTAGAGGTGGACTCCCCAACTCTGCCAGTATGCATTCTGTCAGTCAGCTATCCATCTAGTGACATATGGCTTTATCGCCAGCTAGGAGAGTTGTTCAATGATACCAGAGTAGGGAACTGTTCTGAAAGCCTTGGCCAAGTCGAGATAGGCAGTATGTACTGTTTTGTCCTCATTCAGCCTTTGGTGACATTCTTGAAGAAGTCCACCAGGTTTAATAAACATGATCTACTCTTAATGAAGCCAAACTGGGTCGGGTCAAGAGTTTGAAGGTTGCCTATGTCCTTGTTAATAAGGTCCATGATGATTCTTTCCATGGTCTTGCAGATAAGGCTGGTTAGGATTATGGGTTTATAGTTCCCAGGGTCGGTTGATGAACCCCTTTTGTATAAGGGGATTAATGCTGTTGTTCTCCACTTTGCTGGAACAAAGCCCGTGATCAGGCTGTGGTTAAACAGTGCGCCAAGTGGTTCCGCTAGGACTTGTTTTAGATTGTTTAGTAAGCAGCTGGGATGTTATCTGGTCCCATAGAAGCTGTGTTTTTGGCCTTGGAGAGTGCGGATATGACCTGTTCTTTGGAGATACTAGGTAGAGGACTGGAGTCAGGTATGCCTTGGGTTATGACTGGTAGGCACAGGGGGAGGGGTGAAGTTTGCCCCAAATCTGTCAGCTAGCAGGTTGACAATTTCTCAGGTTCAGTGCGAGTGGTATCATCCATTAAAGGTTTGGCACATAATTGGGCATTCCCTTTTAGATTTTTGATGTAGCTAAAAATACCTTTTGATTATCCTTAGCTAGGGATGCTAATTTAGCCTTGTAACTAGCTTTAGAGGACTTTACAAGATATCTGATTTGCTTGTTCAAGCTGTGGTGGGCATTCTTCCTCTGATGAGTAAGTTCCCTCTTGTTCTTAGATAACAGTTTCTTCACTTTGTTACATAACCAGGGTGGCTTATTTTATCGGGAGGACCTGGTTTTGATACAGTCGGGTACAGCCAAGTCTACACAGTTATTTAAGTGGTTGTACAGAACATTTGTGTACTCCTCTGCGCGGGAGTCATTGCTGTCTGTGTTAGCAGAGGATTGAAACTTTTTATTACCATTGCTTAGTAGGCTGTAGTTTGCTTTGGAGAAATGTTTCAGTTTTTTTTTGCTCCTGTAGGGGTGTCAGGTCTGATCATTACTTCAAACAAGACAGATTTATGGTCTGACCTTTTTAGAGAGGGCAACACACAGGGGGGGGGGTTATGCAGTGACTTCCCATGTTGGTGAGTACCAAGTCCAGGACACTTGAGCCCCTTGTGGGGTTACAGACTAACTGTTCCACAGCATTTTATTGACAAAGTCCAGGAACCTCAGGGCAAGCAAGTCTGTGCCCGTGTATGTTGCCCAATCAATGGAAGGATAGTTGAAATCTCCCATGACAACAGTGTTTGGTTGCACAGTGAGTAACCTGAGTAAATACAGGTAGGTGGTGTGCTTCTCTTGGTTCATGGTGAGGGACCTGTCGCTATCTACAATGTGGTATGGTGTTTTACCTATAGTTAATTGGATCTGGAGTAGCTCAAGAGAGTTGTACTCTTTACCCAGTCCTGAAATGTATTTGGTTTTACTGAAGATGGATACACCTCCACCTTTGGTTCTTTCACACTCGTTTTGAGGTCTGAGTGTGTGGAAGGCCAATGCAAGGCCTTGCAAGGCTGTGGTGCTCTCACGGCCTTGAACCATGTCTCAGTAACTGCACAGACATCCGTATCTAAGGTGAGGAGTGCTTCCAGGGAGTGCAATTTCCTGTTTAGGCTCTTAGCACTAAGCAGCATAACCATGAGTTTGTCTCAAGTGTATTTTTTTAAATCAGGAATTTTGTTGTTTTGACATTGCCTAAAAAAGGCACTATGGGGGAGGCAAGAGTCTTTGACACATCTGAAAGCCTACTGGAGACTGGTGAAGACCATCTCTAGTAAAGCAGAGTGGTCTGTTGACCATGTCTTCCCAGGATGAGAGATACTGGACCCAGTTGTATTGACACCAGAAGCTAAGCCAAATGTTGAATTCAATCATTGTCTATACTGTAGCATCATCCTTGGTGAAGGTAGAATACTGCTTATGTCTAGGAACACACCTACCTGGGACACAGAATCTGAGAGTTCAGTCATGTCTCTCTTCATATAGTCCAGAGAGGTACGTCTGGAGTCATTCATCCCAGCATGTACTATGACAGAGTCATAATGGTAATTGTTGTTGAATGACTTGAGTGCATGTGTGATTTGAAGGATTCTGACACCTGACAGGCAGCTGTTTTGTGCGAGAGCTGATGTGTTTGTGCTGACAACCTGCTTGATGTCTAGTTTGTTGTTACATGAGAGAACTGATTCCAAATTCATAGTGTAACTACATCTCTGACATATTGTACTTGTTTGTTTTAGGAGTAAGTGGTTGTCAGCATACATGAGGCAATTACTACAATGCCTCCAGATGCCCATGTCAATTAGGCTGTCCACAGAAATGGTTGGAAACTGACCATCCATTCTGACAGGTTTCTACCATAACTACTACTGCGGAGTGGGTTGATTTGACCAGATTTTGTTCTAGGATTAACAGAGGGGCTTATTCTATTGAAGGCTAGGGGTGGAAAAAAAACTATGGCAACACTTCTCAGTGTGCAACTGAGTTGTTCACAATGCAGCATGGGAGCTTGGGAAGGTTCCACTAACAGATGTCTAGTGGAAATTTGTCTTTCAAGGCGTTTACGTCTGTACAGGGCACTGCTAAACCCATTTGCATGATGTGCAACTATGCTCAAAAGTGAGGCTTAAATACAAATTGAGAATACACACTTTTAAGATATACTACCAAAGAGAAGGTACACAATGAGCTTTCCTCCAGTAATCTTCAGCTCAGATGAGACTCAGACTGCACACTGCTGCCATAAGGGTGCAGACAGGACCCTCCTCATGTAAGATGGCTGGATTAATGCTTGTGTTACAATACAATCTAGATTCAGCAGATCTGAATCTAGACTATGCTATGTGCTAGCTAGTTAAAAACAAAGAAAAAAGCTGTTCTGTTGCGTTAAAGTGCAAAAAAAGCAGTAAAAATCAGGAAAATGATAAACTACAGTCAGCAAAGCAAAGGAAACTCAAAAAGTACTTTTTTTTGGATTTTAGTAGTGGATGATTTGGATTTCAGCAGAATCTCTCCACACCTCTGGCAAAAGTCACCAAATGTTGAGCAGCTCCAGTTAAAAGAAAGCCAACCTACACAAATGTGAATCTTAAAACACAAATGAGAATAAACACTTTTAAGCTATACTACCAACGGGAAAGCACACAATGACCTTTCCTAAAGTAATCTGCAGTTCAAACTACACACTTCTGCCAATGGATGCAGACAGGGCATTCCTAATCTAAGACAGCCGGAATAGTGCTCAAGTTTTACAATACAGTTTAGATTCAGCAGATCTGAATCTAGTCTGTGCTATGTACTAGCTACTTAAAGCAAAAGAACAGCTTTTTTGTTTGTTTTCTAAAGTGCAGAAAATACAGTAAAAATGAGGGAGAAAAATGATAAAATACTCGACAAAGCAAAGGAAACTCAAAAAGTACTTTTTTTTTCATTTTAGCAGTGGATGCTTTGGATTTCAGTAGGGTCTCCAAACTTACAGGGTTACTTTCCTCACCTAGCAGAGAATCAGCAGTAGTGCTGTAGTTTATGCAGGCTTGCAATCTTTTCAGCAAGTGATTTGCTACAGTTCCAGAGCAGAAGGGATGATTTCTTATTAGTACACAAAAACTTTTTTCATCTTCAACTTAAAGACAAGGTGGGTGCCAGACAGGTATCTGCAGTGGGTGACACATAACCTAGATACACTTCTGCTCTGAAGCACCACCTTATGTTTCTCTGCCTACAGTGCTCTCCCTATATTACTGTATGACACACCATAAAACTTCACCGGACTACAAAATAAATTCAAGCACACCCCATCTCGGTATGTCTTATTTTAAATGTCCCTATAAGTAATTTTATTTAATTTTTTTCATTTTAAAATATTGCCCACATGTTCTTCATAGGTGCAACCAGTCTGCAGATAATACACCTAGCCAATAATCCACACTCAAAAGTCCTCTCCAGCCTCAAGGAGGACAATACAAGACAGACTGGATGAGAATTTTGAGGGCGTCCATCTAATTATTTAAGTTTACCTTGAAGATGGCAAGAGTGTCACTCTGCTTAACATGTAATGGAAGCTTGTTCCAGAGATGGGGCACAGGCTAAAATGTAAAGCTATCGCACCAACATGCCTTACTTATACCTTGAAGTGGGTATTTGAGGAATCATTTTTGTGTGAGGAAATAGGTCAAAAAGGGTCAGAGCCTTCATGGTGCAAAAGGCAAGACTTAGATCCCATGGAGAAGTCTATTAAGTAAATGAGTATAGAGAGAGGGCTGCCAGTCTGTCTTGATAATTAAGGCCTTCAAGGGCACTGGTCTTTTTAGTTAGGAGCCTCTGAGATCTCTCAAGTCGAAAGATATGCTTAGATAAATACATGCCAAAAGAGGTACTGCATTCAATAGTGAGTCTGATGAGATATGAGAAAAGGGAAATTAAATCATTACATCTGAGTGACGCCTCCAGGTAAATCTGCAGTTAACTCCTACTGACGCCTCTAGGCTTCAAATATTGCTTGTTCATATTTGCATCAATAATTTCAAAACCATGCTCTGTAGAAGGTTTTAAAAGATTTCATCTTAAAGCTTTCACAACAGCAAACTCAACTGCATTAATATTTGACCTCCATCTACTGCAGGTAAATACATATTAACTGTTTTTATGATATTAATTTATATAGATATAATTTTCACATTTTTCTAAATATCTCAACAAGATAACACAGACAGAATTCCTTAGCCTCATATGAGAGCTCTCAGCTAGATGAATAAAATGCTGTTGACAGTATGTGTGTAAACCAGAGAGGTTGCTGAGATATTGTAAGTTCTTTACAAAATATTACAAATTGAACAGTTACTGTGTTTACTGTGACTTATACAATCTGGTGTAAGACCTAGAACCTAAAGACTACTACCACTACAAAAATAGTTTGTGCTGAAGAGTTTGTCATTCATACTTCTTTCATAACCCCTATGGTTCCAGAGATATGAACATTTGTTTGAAATGTGAGGACATAATTTGATTCTGTCGAAAGGCTGAGAGGCTCCACCCACTGGAAGCTACAGTGCAAACTTCTTGAGCTCCATTGGAGTGAACGAGTTAAGACTTCTTTGGAGCTACAGGACATGTCTTTGAAATTAGACAAGTCAGATAGAAGATTTTCCAAACTTCAGTAGAGACATGATGGTCAAAAGATAAGGAATTATCAAGAGTGCTTAGATACAGTGATGGTGAATCCATGGCACACATGTCAAAGGTAACACGCCAGCTTTCACCAACACCTGAGTTAACAAAGAAAATGTTTTTGCATTCGTTGCTCATGTGACGTGCACTGAATTATTTTGTGCCAGGAGCCAGTTCAACAACACTGCTGCAGAAGAAAGGAAGTCATTAACCTCAAAAGACTATTTTGGTATACTGCCTTGATAGAGTCTGCAATGGGCAGTGCTGACATTGTTTTCTCTTCGTGGTTACACTTCTGAAAAGTGAAAGTAGTCTGCATTTCAAACCATGTGCTGTTTTACATTCCTCTCAACTGTCTCTCAATCCCTCATAAAACTGGCAACTTTTTACACTTAATAATGGCAATAACTAGATTTATAGACTTATTTTACTTCAGAAAATGTATATTAATTCATGTTGATTTTTTCTGTCAGTGGCTCGAATTAATAGTACTAGTAGTTTAAAATTGTCCATGCCTCTTATTTCTACATTTGTCCATGATTCTGTTGAGATCTATCCCTGATCTACTGAGAGTGATGCTGTTTTATTTATTTATTGTATTTATTTATTTTTGTTTGGGGGGGGGACGCCAGCAGTCAAGGTACGCATTTTCCAAATTTCTGACATGCCAAACCCAAAAGGTTCAACATCACTGGCCTAGAATCCTTGTCACAGTGTCTGATTATGAGGTGTATCACCTATACAGTATGGGAAAATATTTTGTTTACCAGAACAAACTATACTATAGTTTTTAACATTTAACTTCAGAGCATTGTCCTTGCATCAGTTGTTAATGTGGCCTACTCCATGTTAGAGCAACTGAGAGTCAGAAGAAGAATGATTAACAGCTTCCAGTTTGCGGACATGTCCAAACTTATACACTAACATGTCCAGAGTCCTGGTCTAAGAAATAGATGCCAAATAGGAGTGGGCCAAACACAGAGTCCTGTGGTATACGACCAGGTACTTGTCTGATTTCAGAAGCAGCACTTGCAACTCTAACCATATGGGTTCTGTTAGACAACCAGTTAGCTATCCACCACACAGCATACACATTTATAATTAGATTTACAAGTTTGTTAATAATGTCTGAATGGTGAATTGTGTCAAAGGCCATGGCCAAATCCAAACATGCTATATGTATTGCATAACCAGTATCCACTGCTCTGACGACTTCTTCAAAGGAATTCATTAAGTTAAAGAGGCAGGACCTTCCTTTCAGAAAGTCAAATTGATGAGGGCCCAGGATTAATACAGTTTCAACATCTATATCATTGAGGTTTGAGATAACATATTTCACAGCTTTACATATGAAGTTTGTAAGACAGAATGGTCTAGATTTACCAGGGTCTGTGGCAGGGTCACCCTTGCATGATGGCATTACAATGACAGTTTTCTAAGCTTCAGGAACGTAACTAGAGAGTAATGTCCAAAACCAGCATATCCCCCACATAACCTCTAGAAAATTTGTAACATACCCTCCCTTAATAACTGCCCATGATGCTTAAGGGGACAATTGGGTTGGGTCGCAAGGCTAGGTTAATAAAGGCCCTGGTTGTCGTTAAAGGCCACAGAAAGGCCAGTCACAAGTGGTGTCCCTTGGGGATCAGTCATTGGACCGCTCTTTTGTAGCATTTACTTCTCAGGAGTCAAGGCCAATGTCAGTGGTCTCTGGCTGACTAAATTTGTAGAGCAGAAGAAGAAGAAGGAGAAGTCAATGAATCTCAAACTGACACAAATGTTCTCCAGAAGGGACTGACACAGACAAACAACTGGTGTCAGAGCGACGGACTAAAACTAAATGCCAAGAAATGCATAACAGTATTCTTTGGGAAGTCATCCATCTCTGATAACTATCAAATTGACAACACACCCCTTACAGTTGACCCAGTAGTCAGGGACTTAGGGACACACACAGTAATCTAGCCTTTGATCATCACATGTCTATAGTGGTGAGGAAATCATTTTATGTTGCGCAACTTATAATCAAAGGCATGGCATCTAAGTCCAAAGAAGTCATTGCTCCACTGTGTTTGGCATTCATCAGACCTATCATCGAGTACAATGCCCCCTTCGGTATATACCTAAACAGGCATATACAACAACTGGAATGTCCACAGAGGTTCCTCACTAAAAGAACACATGGCATAAGTAATATGTCCTATGCAGACTGCCTAAAAGCCCTATCCCTGTATTATGTCTCCTACAGGCTTTTGAGAGGAGATCTATGCCTGGCATACAGGGCATTGTCAGACCCCACTCTGATGGTCCTCCTGTATATCCACAAAACAAACAGTACCAGAATTACCCATTCTAAAGACTTAAACCTTGCCTGTGATATAAATAGGACCCTGCTGGAGAGATAGATATGTATCCCAGAGACTACTTAGTCTAAGGAACAGGCTCCCCATTCATGTGAAGCAGAGTTCCTCCCTAACCCACTTCAAGTGCAACCTGGACAACTGGATGGGAAAACGGAAATTCATCCTTGGTTTAGCACCTATGTCTCTAATGGACACTGGTAACCTGCAAATAGCTCCTCTCCCAGGCCTATGCTTACACTTATTAAGGGTATCAGAACTTGTCAGAGATTTGGGATGCATGGCTAGGCTTAAAAAGGGCCTAGTGGTTGTTAACCTAGTAAACACCTACGAGCCTATGAACCTACATCTAGGTACAAGGATGATGTGCTCCTAGTTTATGAAAGGGCCGACAGGACTTATTCCATAGTAATTAAAGGGGGTAGCTATGACTGTGGGACAGCAATAACTGGGGGTGGAATCAAATCTGCACTGAATTTGTCAGCTTGCATACTAGCTATGTCATTTGGGTCAGAGTGGGCAGTGTTATCGTAGACAAGCTATAAACATTGTCAGGTGTTAGTTCACAATTTCCTCACATAGTTAAAGAAATATTTGTAGTTATTTTTGGTTTTAGTGGCTACTTGTAGTTCACATTCGTATATGGGACTGAAGTAGCTGTCACTGTACTCCATAGTGTAGTCTTTTTAGAGGCTACTTATGTCAGATTTACAGGGCTATCTCTGACCCAAATCTAATGGAAATGTTACACATCCATAAGTCAAATGTGACTAGAGTCACCTGTTCCAGGGACCTCAATATGGCCTGTAGCATAAACAGGACCTGCTGGACAGACAGATACATCTCTCACAGGTTGCCACTCTTCTGGAATAGGCTTCCAATCCATATCAAGCAGAGCACCTCCATGATCCTTTTAAGTACAGCCTGGACAACTGGATGGGAAACCGTAAATTCCTGCCAGGGATTGCCCTGGCTTCTCTCCTGGACAGGGGTAGTCCTTGCTACAAAAACCTTGGGCATAGATGATATCTCTCATCTAGTATTACATTAGGATTTAACGGCTAGGCTTGTAAAGACCCTCTGGTCAATAGCCTGGTAACATCCTATGAACCTATGAGCTTCCTAATGGCTCCCTTAAGCTCTTTACTAGTTTGCTTAAGTGTAGTCTTTAAGGTAAGTAGAATGGGACGACTTCTAAGTATTAAGGGATTTCTTTCTTCTCTTATGTTTTTGTATTTCTCATTATATTTTGAATGGATAAGGACTGTCTTATCAGTATAACTACTGAAGTGGGACTAGAAGTCAGAGACATAGGTAGCAGCTTTGGCAGTGGGATCAACTGGAGGATTACAGTGTTCGTTATAAACTGTTAGTTATGGGATTTCTGTAACCCGCCTACACTGATCTGGAGAGAGAGAGTGTTTGTAACTGTACTGGGGAGTATTTCTCATGGGCCTCTGATGAAAAGGAGAGTCTGGAGCAACTAGCCTTTTTGGTCATCAAAACAATCAGTATAGAACAAATAAAAATGTTCCCTACACACCAAGGCTGCAATCCCACTCAGGGTAAGAATTTGAGAATAGAACTGAAACACTAAAAAAAAAAACTCCCCAAAAACAATATGTTTCTTATTCACAAAGACTAGATACCAGGGAGGAAGCATGCATCTTTCAGGAAGTCTCAGGTACAAGGTGGCCTTCAGAAAACATTTCACATCAGAGTTAAATGAAATAGGAAGATCCACAGACAAACACATGTACTTTGATAGAACTGTACAGCAACCCATGTATTAAGGTACTCTACTCTTTAAAGTTTTAAAGCTAGGTTACTGCCCTTCTCCCCAGCAAAAGTCAAGATACCTTTTTATGAGCAACTATATTCTCTTAGAAGTAATCAAAATGACCATCGAATCTTGATGTGTCAGTACATTAAAACTGTGATAACAGGAAAGACCTTCTCAAGGCTGGGAGCCGAGACAAGGTACCACCTTCCAAACAATGCAAAGAAGCAAGACACCATTAAAGAATTCAAAGAACACCTTCTGACTGAACCTCTTTATAACTGCTACCATTACAATGACTAATCTCTGACAGCAATCTAAACATTCAGCACAGACCTTAACTTTATCCTTGTAATTCATACTGTCACTTCCACTACGATTTTATTAACTGTATATATTTCTTAAAAGAGTTATCTATATTATATTAATACAGGCAGCTTTCAGATCCAACTGTTTTCTCTTACATTACACAGGAAACATTAACAATTAGAGTCAGCAGTTCAACAGGTAGCACACTTGCACTGGTGTTGGAAGATCAGAAGACCGTGGGTTCTATTCCCATCGCAGGTACTTGTACTAATTTTCCAATACTGACAATGCACTGCAGCATAAGGGGGGGTGCACTCTTGAATATGTCCTCCTTCAAATGAGATGTTAAACTAGGGCCCCCTATCTACCTGAGTTGATGGTAGCTCAGGTGCATTTTATAGATCCCATGGCACTTATCAAAAAGAGTTGATGATGTTCTTTCGGCCTTTCCCAGTTAGGGGTCGCCAGAGCAGAACTCCGGTCGGCTAACGATTGGCAGTAGATTTTTATGGTGCCGAGGTGCCAGCTCGACACCCAACCTTCCAACGAAGGCATGCCCATTCTATGCATGTCTTTCAAACGTCACTCGACTGTGGGGAAGACATGCAGACTCCACACAGAAGGCACTCCAGCCGAGAATCGAACGGTAGAACCTCTTGCTGTGAGGCAGTATTTTATTAAAGCATGTTTCCAAATACCATTCTGCGTGCAGAAACCTATATAAACTTGAAACAAATTCAAACAAAAAATGCACTCTGTAATGTCATTAATTACTTTCAGAGAATAATTTAAAAACAGTACAGGTTGCAGTGTTGGGTGGTAGAAGGAGAGGGTTGTCTATGTACATGAGGCAATTGCTGCATTGCCCCAGTATGCCCAGACTCACCAGGTGGACAGGAGAAATCACCGGAAGCTGACCCTTGGACATGCCTGGTTGGGTGCTTTTTTTTGTGAAGTACAAGAGCTGTTTTCCCTTACCTTAGCAAGGTACTTTGCAATTATAGGCTGTTTAGTGCCTACAATTAATTTCTCCTTATTAATAAGGAGAGTTGAGTGCTTTATCAGTTTAAGGCTTCCTAGTGCTTTCCAGCAGGTTTTAGAGCAAGTGTTAGTCACAGGGATGCTTAAAGGTATTCAAGACCATCATAAAAATTACCCATAATAAAGTATGCCACACACTGATATAATACCAGCAGATTTCTTTAACAAAAGATTGTCGAAACACACGCAAAGAAAAGTACATACAGAATTACGGTGGTGGTAATAAGCACAGTTAGGCCTAAAGTCTGCAATGGTGGAGAAAGAGAAAAAGACAGCCCACATCAGTACAGCCATCTTACAAAAGTGGTACATCACCCAGAGATTAATAAAACAACAAACGTGGACTGGGAATCCAGCTGGAGAGCAAACAGCTATGAGGCAGCAACCCAAAAATTCATGCAAGAAAGGAACACTGAGACAGAACTTCTTTTCTAAACTGCACAACAGCAGGCAGCCTGACTGCTTCTGGCAACAAATAAAAAAATATATATATATTTTAATACTACTTTGACGACAAACTTTATGAGTAGCCACATTGATATGCATTACAACATAAAGACTGTTCCCAATGCAGTGATGCTGTCATACAGTTAGTGATTAAAACAACACAACTGCACCAACTGACCTTGCAGTTAAGTTCATACAAGACATTAATACTTGCTGTAAAATGTGCAAATACCTGGTGACATAAAAAGCTGCAAAAAAACAATGATTTATAGCCTAAGCCATTCATTAGTTCTGCACACTTGCTGCATTAGTGTTAAGAATGCATGTTGCCACCAGCTACAAGAGCCTATGTATAAGCAAATGGTCATACATACAAGCAGGCAGGAACTTATTAGAAATTTCAAAAGACTTCAGGTTTACCCCAAAATGTCATTAAACTCACAATTAAACACAGCACTGTATTTACTGTTTTCAATAATTTACAAGCGCATGCTGTATGCCCTTGTAAGATCTATGAAATGACATTTGTATAGGATACCAGCAGAGGGCAGCCAAAGGTTTTACTTACTAAACTTAAGTTCCTCATACTATGAACGGCAAGTTCACAGATTCTGGTCACTACATTTTTCACTTCCTGCATTTAAAATAAGTTTCAGTTGCACACATACATGTACTCTCCATCATCCAAACCAAAACGAACACCAAATTAGCAAATACAGTTGTAGGGTTTAATATGTACTTTCTCCAGCCATGATTCAACTGCATTAACTTGTTGAAAATCCTCCAAGAAATAACTCCCATCTCAAATAAACTCAAGCTTTGCTTTGGGGACAAAGAATGCAAATGTGCATTTATCTGACTTCTGACTATGTAATGGGTAAGACATGAACAAATGTTAATGTAGTGAGGAATAAAAATATACCAGGTTTTAAATGGACACAAATTAATGTGCGTCAGACAATACTGAGACTAGACAGAATACAGCAGGTATTTCACAGCAGGAGAATTTTTACTTAACAAAGGTACCAGAACTGGGAGGCTTAACCATAGAGCAGATCTGAACTTATGGTATAGCACAGCAGACAGAATATGACTGATCAAAATTAAAATCTTCCATTGGATTCACTCTACAGTTCTTTAAACTAACCTAAACATTTTCAACAGGAAAAGGTCTGATGAGAAAGCTCATTTCCAAACAGGTCCCAACACAAGTGCAAAAAGAGGACATCGTACACAATATGCCCACACCAAAAAAAAAAGAAGTTATGTCTTACCATAATGTTCCATCTGTAATGTTGATTCTTGTTCAGTCATTACGCATGGGTATCGGTTCCGACCTCGGAACCGAGCCGGCCATTTTCCAAGCTCGCGTCAACTTCAAACACTCGAGCTAAACTCCTACCCACAATCCCCCTCTCCCTGTTACCTCAGATTGAGTCTGCAAGTCAAAGAAGGTAGAGGCTACCTCTGGTCAAATAACCTAAAAGAACCGGATGGTGAGATCCACTAGAAACCACAGGAGGGGGAAGGAGGGAGGGTCATAATGACTGAACGAGGATCAACAATACAGATGGAATGTTATGGTAAGACATAACTTCTTTATCTGATATTGTTAATCCTCATTCATTCCTTACGCATGGGACAGAGTCCCCAGCTACCTCTATTCCTGGGAGGCTCTCATGGAAGGACATTCCTGAGCACCATAGAACCGAAAGATGCTCTTCCCCTGGAGGCCAAGTCTAATTTGTAATGATTGATGAAGGTATGAGGCGTAGCCCAAGTTGCAGCTGCACAGATGTCATGTAAGGAAGCTCTGGCATGGAAGGTAGCAGAAGTTGCCACCGACCTTGTTGAATGAGCTTTCATGGTAGTAGGCAACGAGATATTGCGTTGTGTATAAATGAAGGTCGCACAGTCCTTCAACCATCTAGCTAATGTGACCTTAGCAACAGCAGATCCTAATCTAGATCCAGAAAAGGCCAAAAATAACTGGTCAGATTTACGAAAGGGCCTAGTCCTGTTTAAGTAAAAACAAATTTGCCTGTGGATATCTACAGTATGTAGGCAATACTCTCCTCTGTTTGAATGACTGGGAAAGAAAACTGGCAATTCAATGGCGTGATTAATGGACATTTCAGAGATCACTTTAGGCAGAAAAGATGGATTAGTTCTCAGAGACACTCTATCTCTATGAAAAATCAAGTATGGACTCTTGATACATAGAGCTTGAACCTCAGAAATATGTCTGGCAGAAGTAATGGTGACCAAAAACAAGGTTTTCCATGACAAATACTTGAGGTCGCAAGAAGAGGCAGGTTCGAAAGGTGGCATTGTCAGAGCTTGTAGAACTAATGATAAATCCCATGGCTGAATAGGTTCTCTAAAAGGTGGCTTCAGATGATTCACACCTTTTATGAAGGTCTTGCACAATTTGTGGGACATAAGAGAGAAATCTTGGACACCCTCATGAAAATTAGAAATTGCAGCCAAATGAGCTCTAATGATAGACCTGATTGAAAAAGGCCGGCCAGATAGTCTAGTATTACCGACACTGGTGCTGAGAAGGGATCTACTTGTTTATTTTTCAGCCAACAGGTAAATCTTTTCCACTTGCTCAGATAAGTAATTCTAGTGGAAGACTTATGAGATTCAATGAGAATATCACGTACTGGTAAAGAAAGATCATTCTGCCTGGCAATCAAGGGAATTGGAGTAGCCAAGCAGTGAGCTTCAGGCTGTTCAAGGTGGGATGAATCAGGTTCTGTGGATGTGAGATCAACTCTGGGGTTGGATGGAGAATCCATGGTCGATCTAGAAGGTGAGGCCAAAGGAAGGTGAACCAAATCTGTCGAGGCCAATATGGTGCTATGAGGATCACCTTGCTCTAAAACCATCGGGCTTTCTTCAGCAACTGGAGAATGAGGGGAAAGGGTGGAAATGCATAAAGAAGACCCGAGGGCCAATCGTGGACTAGACTGTCCCTGGGTGACTGTCCCAGAGGGGGAATCAGGGCGAAGTAGTTGCTGCATTTGTAGTTGGTCGGGGATGCAAAGAGGTCGCAGCAAGGACGGCCCCAGTGGTGGAAGATCTCCGCCTCTATCAAGGGATTCAGGGACCACGCGAGGTTGAAGAATGCACCTGCTGAGTAGCCATCGCTCATTGCCATATCCTCATGGCCTCTCGACAAAGGGGGTAAGATTTGGTTCCACCTTGCTTGTTGATGTACCAGACCACCGCCATGTTGCATGATTGAATCCCAATTGTCCCAGATGGCAGCAGGGGATGGAATGCTTGCAACGCCAGAAGCACCGCCCTCAGCTCTAGAATGTTTATATGCAGATGGGCCTCCAGTTCGGACAAAGTACCTTGGACTGTCTGTCCCTAACATAGCCCCCCCCACCCCATCAGGGAGGCATCCGTGGTCACTGTGGCCTTGGGTTGCTGGGAGGAGAAGGGGCGAGACCATTGTGACAGATTGTGTGTCATCCACCAATTTAAATCCTGTTTGCACCTGTGGGTTACTCGAATCATGGCTGAAAGAGGATGCTGAAAAGGATACCATTGGGTAAGCAGTAGCCATTGTAGAAGCCTCATGTGAAACCTGGCCAGGGGAACAATGGTGATGGAGGCTGCCATGGAACCCAACAGCTGTAAAACCGAGTGAGGCGTGGATTTCTCCCTTGAAAGGATTGGAGTCAGTTGTTGCTTTATCCTTAGAATTCTGTGCTCTGGAATAGCAGCTCTGCAGTTCTTTGTGTCTAAGATAATCCCTATGAATTCTGTTGACTGAGATGGGGTGAGACTGGACTTTTGCCAGTTTATGGTTATGCCTAGCCTTTGAGCAGCGAGGAGAGAGTATGCCAGGGCTTTTTCCAGTAGATGTCTGGTGGGGGTGGAAATAAGCCAGTCGTCTAGGTATGGAAACACCTGGAATCCTTGATGTCGCAAGTGGGCTGTGACAACTGCCATGCACTTTGTGAACACTCTGGGGGCTGTAGAGAGTCCAAAGGGCAGTACTCTGAACTGCTAGTGACTGGCTCCCGCACGGAAGTGCAGAAATCTTCTTGATGGCCTGTCCACTTTTATGTGGTAGTACACATCTTGAAGATCTATCGAGCACATCCAATCGTCTTTTTCCAGAAGCGGGAGGATAGACTGTATTGTGACCATCCGGAATTTTGTACTCTCACAAACTTGTTCAATACACTGAGATCCAAAATTGGTCTCCAGTCCCTGGTTTTCTTTGGCACCAAAAATAGTCTTGAGTAGAATCCGGATCCTATCTGGTCTGGAGGGACTATTTGGATGACTCTCTTTCTTAGCAGCTTTTCTATCTCTAGTGCTGCTTCTTCCCTTTGACTGGGTGGAACGTCAGGAAGGTTTTTTGAAGGAGCAGGACAAAGATCAAAGGGGATATGATAACCTCTGGTTATAATCCTTTGTACCCAAGAATCAGTGGTGATGGGTAGTCAGGCAGAAGGGTACAAGGAGAAACGTCCCCCAACCACCTCCAGAGTAAAAGAGTTGGGCCGCTCTTCAGGAGCTCTGGTAGGATTGACCAGGGAAAGAATCCCTGGAACCCTGGTTACGCGGACCCCCTCTGCCCCGAAAGGAGCGTCTTCCCTGCGAGTTTCCCCTTCTGCCTCTAGAGGAGAACTTGGCCTGTGTGTCACGGAAAGGACCCTGAGATTTCCTGAACCATATCTTCCCACTCTTTTGGTTTCGGGAGAAAGCACGTTGAGGGGAAGAATAATGGACACCTACGGCAGAAAGGGTCTTACCGTCCTGTTCACATCTGGCCAGTGTGCTTTTAACTTTGGGCCCAAACAACGAGGAGGCCACAATGGGAGCATTAAGAAAGGAAGCCTTAAAGGGTTCTGCGAAATTGCACAAGTGCATCCAGGCGTGTCGTCTCAAGACCGCGGCTGAACCCGCTGCTCTAGCTGCTCCTTCTGATGCGTGAGATATCAGTCGCATAGAGAAGTTAGATATTGATTCAATGGTGGTCAGCTGAGAGGCCACTTTGTCACAGACCTCATTAGACATGGCACCAGCCAAGATTTCAGAGAGCTCACAAATCAGGTCCCTTTGAAGCCTGGTAAAGTGTGCCATATAATTCAGGGGCCTGATAGTAAAGGTCGCTGAAGCAAAGGTGTGCTTCCCTATCCTGTCCAGAGCCCAGGACTCTCTGTTAGGCAGATGGACAGTCTGGCTTTCTTCTTCTGCCAGATCCTTTTTTGTTGCGGCCGCCATCACCAAAGCATCCACAGGAAGACCGTTGGACCAATGGGGATCCGAAGCAGGAGGGGACAGAATCTTATCTGGCCTCCAGGGAAGAGCTTCAACAGTATCAGGAGCCTTCCAAGCATGCTGCACGATAAGCCGGACAAGTTCGTTGGCAGGTGGAGGAACCCAGGAGGTAGGGGGCCAGGCGCGAAAGGCCTGCAGGAACACAGATTCCTCAGAGGTCAGATTAGAGGACTGCCAGTCACCTCTCTGTTTCAGGATTTTGAGGATATCACCAAAGGATACCTCAGAGGGTGACAGGGGGATCATTCCTCCTCATCGAAATCTGTCTCTTCTGTGAGGGACTACTCTGTGGAGTCCATGTGCTTCCTCTTACATGAACTTTTCCGGTGGACCTCCTCAGTGGGAGAAGCTGGAGAAGACAGTGGAAAAGGGGATTCCTGTGGGAATATGTCCTGAGGCCCTTGCACCCGGTGTCCGCTAGGTGTAACTTGTGAAACCAGTGTACCAGAGGAGGGTGGAGGTATAGACACAGTCCAGTATTGTCAGCAGCAGTGAAAGCCTTCTCCATCAGTTGGAAGGCTGGTCCACATGAAGAGGAGTGCATGTCTAGGACAGGGGTCACCCTTCCCCTAGGTAGCTCAGCCTGCCGACCCAGAGTCCCTGGATGGCTGTGGAGCAGCAAACTATGCATGTCACAACTGACATCCTGGGTCATAGCAAAACTTTCCTGCCATGAAGGCAACTGCGGTTCCTTAGTGAGATCCATAAAGGGGACCGCAGAAGGGGAAGACTGTGCTATATCCATGGACTTCAAAGGCAATAAAGGAGGAGAATAAGAAGGGGTCTTTGGAGACGGGTGATCACCTCCCAGGGAAGGATAGTTCCTGAGGGGTGGGATACCTCTGGCCAAGAGCACCTGATCCACAAGACGCAACACATCATGTTCGGAAAGGCTTCTAGTGGACGTCACAGAGACTAAGGGAGAAACAGGCCTGTCCACAGAAGAGGCAAACTCGGTGCCCATCTCACCAATCCACACCAAGGACAACGGTGACAAGAGAGACTTGACTATGGGTGTCTGCACCGAAGAAGTCATCGGTGCCGAGGTCATGGTCTGCACAGACACAGTGATCGGTGCCAAAGTGGTTGTCAGTACCGAAGCTGGAACCGACAAAACTGGAATCAACAACAAAGGCGTAGGTTCCGAGGAAGATCTCGGAGCCAACGTGGTCAAGGTCTGCGCCGACTGAACGGTCGGTGCCGATACAGTGGTAATAGTCTGAACCGAGGAGCCCCTCGGTGCCGATATAGTGAAGGCTGCTGGAGAAGACAGAGCCGAGATCACTAATGGAGCCAAAGGCCTCGGTGCCGAAGGTCTAGGCACCGAAAGCACTGGGGTGAGTGAGCTCCAGAGCCAAAACTTTAGCCTTTTTAGGTTTTGGTTGGCGGGAGTCCCCAGCTGGGGATGAAGGCAAAGATTGAGACTTGGTAGGAACATCCAAGATTTTCTTATGGGCTCTAGGAGGGGTTGAGGCCTCCGACCCAGAAATAGCCTCTGAAAAGGGAGATTTAAGAAATCCCTTCAGTAACAGCTTGTTTTTCCTTTCCAACAAGGTTCTATTCGAAAAGTTCTCACAAAAAGTACAGGGTGGGTCAACAGACAAGTGGGACGCCCCCAAACAATAAACGCACAAAAAGTGTGCATCAGAAGTAGGTAGTTTGTGTCCACAATCAGAACACTGCTTAAACCCCGGACTACCTTTCTTATCTGCCATGACAGCAAATTAATTAATAGAAAAAGGTACCAGCAATGGTACAAAAGAATACCTGAAGGTAAGAGAAAAAAGGGAAGGATTACCAACGATGGTAAAGAGAGAATACCTCGCGGTAAAAGGGTAAAGAAAAGAGCAGAAAAACCTGAAGAAAATATGTACGCTAGATGCGATAGGGTAAGAGACAATGAAATATAAACTTTTCTGACAGAAAAGTAATCTGAAAGACTATTAAACAACAAATAACTGTACTTAGCTCAAGAGAAGTAGCTTGACACGACCGAATGGCAACGTGGCAAACGAAATCTGAGGTAACAGGGAGAGGGGGGTTGTGGGTAAGAATTTAGCTCGAGAGTGTGAAGCTGACACGAGCTTGGAAAATGGCTGGCTCATTTCCGAGGTCGGAACCGATACCCATGCATAAAGAATGAACGAGGATTAACAATATCAGATCATTCTATTACAGTGCTTATGTTCATAGGTTAATACTGGGATACTGACTCATAAGCTCATTAGCAAGCAGCCCACAATACATCACACTGTAGGTACTCACTGACATGACTAATTTAAACCTAGTTTCAGAACCCTTTCAATGAGGGCTTGAGGGGACAGACCCATGGTGTATTTATAACTTTCCAATCCATTCATCCAGGTTATGTTTAAAGATGGTCAGGGAGGTATTTTACTTTATATCCAAAGGAATTCTATTACATAAGAGAGTGATTCTCTGGGATATATATATTACATATGTAAACAGACAGATACAGAAAAATACATATATAGATCTTGCCAGCAGGCCCTACTTATGTTTTGGCAGAAGAACTCTTGACTTGATGTTTAGGGTAGCATTAGTTTTGCAGATGTGCAGGAGGTCGCACAGGACTGGATTCTTTGAGACTCTGTAAGCTAGACAGAGGTTACCTCTCAAGAGTCCACAGTAAGAAGGAAAGAGACAGACAGTACTTTAAGGCAGTCTGGGTAGCTCAAGTAAGACATACCCTTGAGTTATCTTAGTGATGAAACACTGCAGTCTCCAGTCTCTCAAGCTGGGTCATATGCTTAGACAAGTACTTGCCAAAGGGACCATTATACTTTATTGCTGGCCTGATGTGGGAGGAATAGAGAGGGATGACAACTTTCCTAGATCTGGTGATTAACCTGGCTAGCTAAAAGGACTTCCTACCAACAGTGGGCACATGATGATCAAAGAGTAGTTCATCGTTAATGAAAGTGCCCATGTCCCTAATGACTAAGTCAACTTTCAAAGATGCATCATCTATGTGGTAGGTGAATGGCTGCCAGTTTTGCCAAAAAGTATTTTTTCTAAAGGGCATGAAGTTTTAGGCTGTGGTCCAGGAACCAATTACTGCTGTGCGTCACGCCCTCCTGAACAATCTGGAAGTCAGATGGGGGGGACTGGTGATAGCTTCATCTTTACAGTCATCTGCAAACTTAGTCAACCACAGACTTTGATGTCAACACTAACATCAGAGAACTAAATACCAAATATAAGTAGTCCTAGATCCAATCACTGTAACTACTATTTTCAATGACAGCATGTCTCCCACACTAATAGACTGGGTTCTGTCTGTTAGCCAGTCTGCTATCCAGCAAGCAACACAGGGGTTTACATTTACTTTGATTAGCTTTCCAATAAGAATAGAATGCAGAATGGTATCAAAGGCCTTATCCAGACACAGGTAGGTAGTGTGAACCAATTTATCCGAGTCTAATGCATTAGTGACCTTCTCAAATAAACCCCAAAACGTTCTGGATCTGCCTTTAACAAACCCAAACTGGCTTGGGTACCAGGCTTGTAGAACACTTATGTCCTTGTTAATAAGTTCCACGCTGATGAACTTTGCTTTGACTCATTATTTTTCCTCCCATATCTACTCTTTTAACAAATACTTTTTCTTGCTCTCCCCTCACTTCTCCTCCTTCTACACCGTTTGAATTTTCCACTCTAACATTTGCTTTCTGAGTATTAAACTCACACACTTATAACACGTCAACGTGTTTCAGTGATAAAGACTGTACTTATTACCTTGTTTTACTGATGGAATATTTGGATTATTCTACATGCCATACATGTTATTAATATTTATATTAATCTATGAATTTACAGTATACTGTAATAAGATGTTAATTTTCACCTATGTACATGAATTTTCTTTTCTTTTATTTGAAGAGCTTTTCTCTCGGGACCTCCACTGAAAATGGATAAATTATCCAGTCAGACTTTCCTGGTAAACAAATGTCAATAAATAAATAAAATTCCACTATTTTACAAAGTTAGTAGTCTACAGTTTCCAGGAGCAGTAGTGGATTCCCCCTTGAAGAGCAGGATGACTGCTGCAGTTCTTCTCGGGCATAAATCCAGTGAAGAAGCTGAAGCTGAATATGTTTGGCAGTGAGTACAACAAAGTGTTTAGTACTGACAAGAATGTAGCCTGGCACACCATTCGGACCCAAGAAGCTAGTACTTTTGGCCTTAGAAGAAGCATTCAGAACTTCCTTGGAGGTGATAAGTTGGGAGTGTTGTGGGTTTACTAAGTTTTTTTTTTTTTTTTATCAAACAGTGGTATGCTAATAAGGTTGGCAAAGTTAGGGTAGACGGGGAGTAATGTTATTGATGAACTTGTCTGCCAATATGTTGGTTATGTTTTCAGGGGATGAGAAGATTTGTTGTTGCATATTATCAGTGAGCATTGATAGGCATTGCAAGCTCTAGGTTCATAGGTGATTACTACATTAATGACCCTGGGAGGGACTTTTAAGCCTAGCCTAGCCTTGCCTCCCAAATGAATCTAGCAGCTTGATATTCTAGGGTTGTTTTATGAGGTATATGTAGACTTGGGCATGGGTGGTCAAGCTTTTACAAGCTGCTTCCCTATATTAGAGACACAGGTACCAGACCATAGGTAAATTTCCATTTCCCCAGCCACTGGTCCCAATTATACTTGAATTGAGTTATGGTACAGCTTTGTTTAACATGAATGTGAAGCCTGATCCAGAGAAAGGGTAGTAGTCTCTGAGACATACGCCTGTCCCTCCAGTATGTCCTATTTATGTTGCAGGAGAAGGCTACAACAGGTAATTCTGATGCTATAGATCACCTCAGCAGTCTGTAGGATGCAAAGTACAGGCAATGGGCTTTAAGGTGGTCAGTGTAAGACATGCTGATTATGTTCTGTATTCTTTTTGTGAAGAACCTCTATGGACACTCCAGCTACTGCATATGCCTTGTCAGGTACATAAGGAAGGGGGCACTGTACGCTATGACTGCTCTGATGAAGGCTGAATACAGTGGAACAATTAATCCCTTGGGCCCAGATGCCACACCATTCTTTATTAGTTATGCAACATAAAATGATTTCCTTACCATCACCGGCATATAATGGTCAAAAGCTAGGTTTCTGTCACATGCATTCCTAGATCCCTGGCCAGAGGGATCTACTCTTATGAGTGTATTGTCAGTATGGTAGTTTCCATGGGTAGTCATTTTCCCAAAGGATACTACTTTGCATTATTTGGCATTGAGCTTTAGACCATCGATCCTGCACCAGTTATTTGCCTGTATCTGGCCTTCTTGGAGCATATTTGTATCATTCTGGGACTCTAGGACTGCATTCATTTTGAAGTCATCTGCAAACATGGTCAATTAGAGGCCCTTGATGATGGCCTTGCCCTCAGAGAAATAGATGCCAAAACGGTGCAGCCTCAGCACCAAACCCTGAGGGACTCCACCAGTGACTAACCTCTTTGTGGAGGTAGACTCCTATATCCTAACCCTTGGGTCCTATCTGTAAGCCAGATGGTTATCCAGTGGGTGGCATAGGGGGTTACACCTAACTTCATAGTTTGTTACCAGCACCCAAGTTAGGTAATGTGTTGAAAGCTTTGGCAAGATTGCGGTATGCAGTATACACTGTTTTTCCATTAACTATTGCTTTGGTGAATTTCTCAAAGAAGTCCACCAGGGTGAACCACGGTGAGTAAGCATGACCTGCCCTTACTGAACCTAAACTAGGTTGGATCCAGTAACCAAATGATTCTTTCCATGGCCTTGCATATGAGAGCAGCCAGACTTGTGTGCCTGTAGATGGGCTGCTCTTATGTGGAGGGACTGAAAGCTGCAGTCCTCCAATCATGCGGCACAAAGCTCATCTGGAGGATATGGTTAAATATTGATTTTGGTGCACCTGACAGGAAACATTTCTTGCTATTAAGGAGACATTCTGGGATATTAACGGGTACAATGATAAATTGTTCTTTGTTTTGGGACAGTGTAGTGATGATTTGGGGAGTTATGGTTGAAGGTACATACTGAGAGGTGTCTGGGGGAGGGAAGTAAAATTAGAGCCAAATTTGATGGCCAGTACATTTGCAGAGTATTCTGTCTCAGTATAGGTGACTCCATTTACAACTGGTTCAGCACAGTACTGTGTATTGTGTCTGAGGTTGTGGGCATAGCTGAAAAAAGCCTTGTGATTGTCCATGCCCTGGGAGGCTATTTTTACCTCAAACATAGCTTTGGTAGACTTGATTAGCACCCTAAAGTTGCTCGTTTAGATTGAGGAGGGAGTTTTTACCTTGCTGCACATTGTACTTCCTTATTTTTGCCATGATTTTTTTCTTTTTGTTACACAGCCCACTGATGTTGGGATTCCACCAGATTGGCTTGCTTTTTTGAGTTTGACATGTGCTTTTATGGGCTGGTACAGCTGCCTCAATGCAGCTATTAATATGATTGCACACAGGGAAAGGTGTTCTCAGGTTTTGTGGGGCAGGCTTGGAATTTTCCAGGGTGTCATTTAATAACAAAAAATGTGCCTTAGAATAATTCCTAAAAGTAACAGGGTTTACTGTAGCCCCAGATGTTATCTTCATTTCAAAAGAGATATTTATGGTCTGACCTACCCAGTGAGAACATTCCACTGTTTGGTGTGTGTGTGGGGGGGTGGCATTCTCCCATGTTTGTGAGGAGCTGGTAAAGGATATCTGCCACTAGTGGGCTTATGTATTATCTGGTCCATGAATCTCTGGGCCTACATGTCTGTGGTTGTGTATGATTCCAAGTTTACAGCTGGATAGTTAAAGTCACCCATGGATATGGTGCTGGGTTGAATGGGGAGTATCTACAGTACATTTAAGTAAGATCTATTGGTTTGGCTCTGAAGTTAAGTCCAATTAGATACCCTCAGGCATCATGAGCTAAGATGCCAAATAAAAAAATACCACTGCAGCACATTAATAAATACAGTTAAAGAAAGTGTGCACCGGACTGAAAAACATACAGTAAGCACAGTTAGCACACTGGTAGAAGTCAGAAGAGGAAGGCATGAGGAAGAGCAGAGTGGTATGAAAAGTGAAAAGCAAGAGATACGAGTCAAAAAACAGCTCACATATTTACTAATTCACTTAAACATACCTGACATCAATGATGCAGACAGTAAACAGTCATCCCAACTAATAGACCATAAATCAATATTTCTTACAGGATGCTGCTACTGGTTTCACTACCTGACACCAAAGAAGGTAAATAAATAAATAAATGTCTTGTGAAGCTTCATGCAAGTCCAGCAACCATTTTAAGGTATTTCCTCCATGGATCTTTTCACAGTTGAACCCAAATTAAAGTGTTCTGGTGTGACTATGTTTAAGTCTGGCATCTCTGTTTCGATATATCTATATGAAAAAGAAGATAGCCAGCACCATGGAGAATCTGAATATAATCATTTATTGTAAACTGTAATCTAGACCGGTTTCAGCACAAGGCTTTCCTCAGTAGTACAAAATAAAATAATTGGGTCATGGTCTTATATAGCTGCAATCAATTAGATTCATGACATCATTTCCTGTGTTTAAAGAAACAGAAAAAAGTTATCATGGATTATCAACATGAATCACATATTAAATATGAAAACATGATATACATCTATTCAAAGAAAAAATATATAGGTTAGTTTTTAGGATATAGCATAATAATGCAAAATCAAATATTGTCATAGAAAATACATATGAAATAAGATGAAAAATGAACTAAGAAGGAACTGTGGATAAAAAGTAATACATGCTATGGAGTGAAATGACAGTTATACAAGGAATAATAGTTAAACTGACTAGTTATTGCTAGTAACTCATAATTTGTCATTTAATCCGGGGGAAAAAAGTCCCCCAAGTTTTATTATCCACCTCCTTTCTTTTTTATTAAGAATATCGTGCCACCCTGTCTTGAAGGCTCTGTTACCAATGATGCGATCAATGATGGTAAATGAAAATTTGGCAGTGGAATGTTTAGTTGTGTGTCTATATAGTGCATTTGTTATTCTCTGGTTCCTGATATCCCCTAGGTGTTCAGAAATTCTGGTGTGAAACTGTCTGGAAGTTTGGCCAATGTAAAAAGCCTGACAGGTGCATGTGGCGAGGTAGACTATCCAATCTGAACTGCAATTGCCAAAGAATTCAATGTTGTATATTTGTCCTGTGTTTTTACTGGTAAAACAAGTGGTTTTGAAAATGTAATTGCAAAAGCTGCAATGACCACAAGGATAAATACCAATTAGTTTATCCCCTGTGAGTGTCCTTTGTATTAAATTGTCATGCTTTGGGTTTGTTCTTTTGTAATGAGAAAAATGAGAACACAGTGATTTACCCTTTCTGTATGAGAAATAGCAACGTTCTCCTAAATAATTCTCTAAAAGGGGTTGCGAGTTGAGTATGTTCCAATGGTTATTGATAATATTAATCAAATTCCTGCTGTTACGTCCATAGGTTGTGACAAATCTGCATAGGTTGGAACCATCATCTCTTTTTCTTCTGCTGTATTTTAAGAGAGAATCTCTGGATTTAGTATTGCTGGATTGTATGGCTGAGTGGATGATTTGAGGTGAATATCCCCTGGACAAAAATCTGTAGGTTAAATCCGTTTGATGTTTGGTAAGCTCATCCTCTGAAGAGCATATTCTTTTTATCCTCAGAAACTGTGATTTTGGAATATTTTTAGCAATATGTTTGGGATGAAAGCTCTCCGCATGCAAAAGAGTATTGAATTGTGGGAATTTTCTATAAACTGATGTTTGAAGTGTGTTGTCTATTGCTCTTTTCAAATGAACATCCAAGAAATTCATTTCATCCAAGTGATGTTCTTCCATAAATTCAATACCCCAGATGTTCCCGTTTAAATATTCCATAAATTCCTGGAGGTATTCATTGCCTCCCTTCCAAACTAACCAACAGTCGTCCAGGTACCTTCTCCATATATCGATTTCTGGTAGGTATATATTATGCATAGGATTGTATATAATCATTTCTTCTATGTAACCCATGAAGAGGTCCGCATATATGGGTGCAAAAGATGCACCCATAGCTGTCCCTTGTAGTTGCCAATAACAATCCTGTTGAAAATAAAACACATTTTTGGTCAAAATGTGTTCAGCCATACATAATATAAGCGTATTCATTCCTGGTGGATATAGATTTGATTTGTTAAGCCAGAATTCCAATGCCATTAAACCAGCCCAGTGAGGAATGCTGGTATATAATGATGATACATCCAAAGTACACATAAGCCAGTCTGGATCTAGCTGTGATTCTGTCACTATCTGTAGGAATTCAGTGGTATCCTGTATTCTTGCACGAATTTGTGTGAGTAATGGCTTTAGTTTCTCAGTGAGAAAGGCTGATAAGGGTTCCGTTAGTGAACCAATGCCAGATACAATCGGTCTACCGGGTGGTTGTTGTACGGATTTATGAATTTTTGGTAAAAGGTATAGATATTGTTTGGCAGGTTCCTTGACTATCAAATGTGTTTTGGTTTTCTCTGAGATGATACCATTCTCAACTGCCTGTTCCAAAAATTCATTTATTTCCGTTTGAAAACAAGGTGTAGGGTCAATGTCCATCTTCATGTAATGATGATGATTTAATAATTGTCTATGACCTTCACTTTGATAATAATCATTGTCCATAGCCACAACCGCACCCCCTTTGTCTGCAGGAATAATTACAATATCTGTATTCTTTTTAAGTTGTGTAAGAGCTGCTTGTTCCTGTTGTGAAAGGTTATTTTTCATAATTTCTGTAGAGCTGAAGTGAAAAAGTATATCCTTAATGACTGCTTGCTGAAAAACAGTGACATGTTTGTCCATAGGAGGCATAAAGGAAGATTTTTGAAATCTAAAATCAGATGATCTTTGAGTGTCATTACTTTTATCCTGTTGTTGGAAAAATATTTTTAGGTTAATTTTTCTACAGAACTCTAAAGTGTCAGATACCAAAGAGCTTTCATCAATAAAGAAACCAGGAATAAAACCGAGGCCTTTATTCAATAAAGCATGTTGTTCATCAGATAAAACATATTTTGAAATGTTGAGCACATTTGTATGTTGTTCATTTACTTCACCACTGACATGAAGAGTTCTTCTAAGCTTGTGGCCCCTGTGCTTCCTGCCTGCTCTGTGTTTCTTGCCCCTAAAGGGGCATCAGCTGTTCTACCCCTTTTGGCATTTGGAGAATCCCTCACAATGGATATGTCTGTATCTGTGGTGGAGGATTCCTCACCAGATGTGATATAACTTGTACCTGTCTTTTTAAGAATAGACCGAGGTCTTTTTTTGCGTATAAAAGACACATTCTTGGTGCCCTGAGCAAACCTGACTCCCTTCTGTGATTCAAATTGTCTGCCCTTCTGATAATCTTCCTTGTCCCGGGCAAATCTGTGCAATTTCTTGCTTTTAAGGTTATTTTCCAAAATGGAAACTTCCTTAGCTAACTTGCTCAAACAATCCCTGAATTTTGTATTTTCTTCAAATTGTTTAAGATTAAGGCAAGTTGTCTCAACTTCCACTATGTTTGCTTGTACAGTTCTCTCATAAAATGATGATAGTATATTAACCCTTGCCATAGCAGCTTCTTGTTGAGCTGTTTGCCATTCTTTTAGCAAAACATCATCAGGTGTAGCAACCAGTGGTTGTATTTTGCATCTCAATCCTCTAGGGGATATATTTTGCACTTGATAAGCTTTAAACAATTTGTGATGCCAAATATTTGTTCTAAGTACTTTAATTTGTTTGCCAAGCTTATAAAAAGAGTTTTCGCAACCGTCAACTGGATCTATTTGGTCCAAATTTGGTATGTCACTTGAAGTAGTTCCAATACCAAAGATTTTTAAATCATCCTTATCGGAGCATAGGCCTGATAGTAATGTCTGAAGATCCATGACAATGAGTTGCTGGAACTTATGAGCAATAAAATTTAAATATTGAGCAAAACTATGATTGTGAGAGCAAGTCAGGAATGAAGTGATATCAAAAAAGTTTCAAATTCTTGAATCACAGAAGAGTACAGATTTACAGTACACCTTTATAATGGAATGTGTAAGGTAATTTGTTTGACAGGTTAGTAAATAGCCTGGAGATACTGTATTTGGGTTATATGAAAGTTTTTTGCAAAAACCCAAAATATAATATTTATTCTGACCCTGTTCAAGAATGTATTATGAACAAAGAAAAAGGACTGTGCTTGTTATTATTATATCACAAATCCTGATGTCTATCACTGACTTGTGATTGGCATAACTAGTCCCCACTATTTCCACCTTGTTATATAGTCAACACAATGAATCCACTTGGTTCAGGTTAGTAGGACATAAAATTAGTTATTCAATAATGAGCATATAAAAGATGCCTGTCCTATTTTTCCAACAACAGGATAAAAGTAATGACACTCAAAGATCATCTGATTTTAGATTTCAAAAATCTTCCTTTATGCCTCCTATGGACAAACATGTCGCTGTTTTTCAGCAAGCAGTCATTAAGGATATACATTTTCACTTCAGCTCTACAGAAATCATGAAAAATAACCTTTCACAACAGGAACAAGCAGCTCTTACACAACTTAAAAAGAATACAGATATTGTAATTATTCCTGCAAACAAAGGGGGTGCGGTTGTGGTTATGGACAATGATTATTATCAAAGTGAAGGTCATAGACAATTATTAAATCATCATCATTACATGAAGATGGACATTGACCCTACACCTTGTTTTCAAACGGAAATAAATGAATTTTTGGAACAGGCAGTTGAGAATGGTATCATCTCAGAGAAAACCAAAACACATTTGATAGTCAAAGAACCTGCCAAACAATATCTATACCTTTTACCAAAAATTCATAAATCCGTACAACAACCACCCGGTAGACCGATTGTATCTGGCATTGGTTCACTAACGGAACCCTTATCAGCCTTTCTCACTGAGAAACTAAAGCCATTACTCACACAAATTCGTGCAAGAATACAGGATACCACTGAATTCCTACAGATAGTGACAGAATCACAGCTAGATCCAGACTGGCTTATGTGTACTTTGGATGTATCATCATTATATACCAGCATTCCTCACTGGGCTGGTTTAATGGCATTGGAATTCTGGCTTAACAAATCAAATCTATATCCACCAGGAATGAATACGCTTATATTATGTATGGCTGAACACATTTTGGCCAAAAATGTGTTTTATTTTCAACAGGATTGTTATTGGCAACTACAAGGGACAGCTATGGGTGCATCTTTTGCACCCATATATGCGGACCTCTTCATGGGTTACATAGAAGAAATGATTATATACAATCCTATGCATAATATATACCTACCAGAAATCGATATATGGAGAAGGTACCTGGACGACTGTTGGTTAGTTTGGAAGGGAGGCAATGAATACCTCCAGGAATTTATGGAATATTTAAACGGGAACATCTGGGGTATTGAATTTATGGAAGAACATCACTTGGATGAAATGAATTTCTTGGATGTTCATTTGAAAAGAGCAATAGACAACACACTTCAAACATCAGTTTATAGAAAATTCCCACAATTCAATACTCTTTTGCATGCGGAGAGCTTTCATCCCAAACATATTGCTAAAAATATTCCAAAATCACAGTTTCTGAGGATAAAAAGAATATGCTCTTCAGAGGATGAGCTTACCAAACATCAAACGGATTTAACCTACAGATTTTTGTCCAGGGGATATTCACCTCAAATCATCCACTCAGCCATACAATCCAGCAATACTAAATCCAGAGATTCTCTCTTAAAATACAGCAGAAGAAAAAGAGATGATGGTTCCAACCTATGCAGATTTGTCACAACCTATGGACGTAACAGCAGGAATTTGATTAATATTATCAATAACCATTGGAACATACTCAACTCGCAACCCCTTTTAGAGAATTATTTAGGAGAACGTTGCTATTTCTCATACAGAAAGGGTAAATCACTGTGTTCACATTTTTCTCATTACAAAAGAACAAACCCAAGGCATGACAATTTAATACAAAGGACACTCACAGGGGATAAACTAATTGGTATTTATCCTTGTGGTCATTGCAGCTTTTGCAATTACATTTTCAAAACCACTTGTTTTACCAGTAAAAACACAGGACAAATATACAACATTGAATTCTTTGGCAGTTGCAGTTCAGATTGGATAGTCTACCTCGCCACATGCACCTGTCAGGCTTTTTACATTGGCCAAACTTCCAGACAGTTTCACACCAGAATTTCTGAACACCTAGGGGATATCAGGAACCAGAGAATAACAAATGCACTATATAGACACACAACTAAACATTCCACTGCCAAATTTTCATTTACCATCATTGATCGCATCATTGGTAACAGAGCCTTCAAGACAGGGTGGCACGATATTCTTAATAAAAAAGAAAGGAGGTGGATAATAAAACTTGGGGGACTTTTTTCCCCCGGATTAAATGACAAATTATGAGTTACTAGCAATAACTAGTCAGTTTAACTATTATTCCTTGTATAACTGTAATTTCACTCCATAGCATGTATTACTTTTTATCCACAGTTCCTTCTTAGTTCATTTTTCATCTTATTTCATATGTATTTTCTATGACAATATTTGATTATGCATTATTATGCTATATCCTAAAAACTAACCTATATATTTTTTTCTTTGAATAGATGTATATCATGTTTTCATATTTAATATGTGATTCATGTTGATAATCCATGATAACTTTTTTCTGTTTCTTTAAACACAGGAAATGATGTCATGAATCTAATTGATTGCAGCTATATAAGACCATGACCCAATTATTTTATTTTGTACTACTGAGGAAAGCCTTGTGCTGAAACCGGTCTAGATTACAGTTTACAATAAATGATTATATTCAGATTCTCCATGGTGCTGGCTATCTTCTTTTTCATTTGGATCTACCGTACTTGCTTGCCTGGCACCAGCCTAACCTGCTAGCTATCTCTTCATACTCAATATATCTATCCCTTAATAAAGTACATCGCTAAGGATATGCAAGAAATGACTTTTAAAATTTCATTGCTATATCCATAAACATAACTAGGGGAAATGCCATGCTGATGCTCAAAGCCATGGAAAGTGCAAGAAAATGGCTTCCTTACCTGCAAGATGTTGGGGTGCATGACTGGTACTGTGGAAGAGGTACCAAAAGGTCCCCGATGGAATTACAAGCAATCATTTAAGTAGCTATGATTGTGTCTGAGGCTGTTTAAATGAGCATTTGTACATTAATTCAGGAACTGTAACAAATACCTAGTATAACTCTTTGCTGCAGCTTAGTAAACATGTCCAATTACCGAAAAGCTCTTACAAAGATAGACAGCAACTGACAGTCAGTGAAATATAACAATGAGCTTCATCAGCTCTTGGTTTCAGCTTAGCAAAAGTGTTAACAGAACAAGTTGTTGTAATATACACACACACACACACACACACACACACACACACACACACACACACACACACACACTAGTTTTTTACTTAAGCTAATGACCTGAAAGTACTTTTTATTTTATTCTCAAATCTGAGAGGACTTTTTTGCCGTCATCTTCAAACGAGGGAGATTCCAAATGGGGGCACTGCCCAGGTATCTCAACTGACATTGATACAGCTCTGCTATTGTTTCACAAAACATCTTAGATTTCCCAAAAAAGTTCTCAATGCACTACACTTCTTTACCTTTTCTTATACCTGTGCAAAAGACTCTAGCTAGATCAGAAGTTGTACAATTTTCTGGAAATATCTTCTTTGATGCAACAACTTACTTTATTCAAACCATCCACGAATCAGCCATAAGCAAAATGGACACTGGAAAGGAGCAGTCATAGCTCATTTGAAAAGGACTTTCACAACATAATTATGATGAAAATCTTTACCTTATGACAAGAGTTATTCATTTAACAAACTTACAGGTGCTGTTGGTACAAATTAAAGGGCATAAATGCAGCATTGTGGCCTTTTCCTTTCATCAGCTACTCTTTAACTTAAAAGCACCATTAAAATCTAAAGATTCCAGTGTGTTAAATGATCACTGCAAGTCAACATTCTTACATGAACTGAGTTAATTACAGACTCTGGGGATTCTTCCACGTTTATGACTGACAGCTCGCCCTTTTTATGAAAAGGAAAACCATAATCTTAGCCTCAAGCAAACAGTTTTCTAAGCTGCAAAACCCAATCCTTGTTAAAAGTCAGGGTCACAGAATCATTAAAGACTAAAAATAAGCCAACTTGCTGAAGGAGACTTTTGTCTTTCAGTACCAGTAAGTGTAGCTGCAATGTGCTGCGTTGATTTAACAAAGCCACTGCCTAGAAAAAAATATTACTTATACTCTGTCCAACTGGTACAGATGCAGTACATTTTCAAACGAAGTCTGCAATCAGCAGTATAAAAATATCACATGTATGCCTATAACACATCTCGTATGTACAGAATGCTTGCTTCTTATAGAAAATGACATTCCTTATACAAGGACTTCAAAAACAGGACTGTGTCATGAAAAAGTTTACTTCACAGTTTAAACAGTGCAACATGAATTTTTAATATCAGAGGGCAGACTGCCCTTTATACACAGCAGTGTAACAAACTACTTGAAAAAAACCATAGTGCCAGAAAATATGTTTCCCGATAGTATTTTTTAGCTGTATTGTCTTAGCACAAATTGTCTAAAACCCAAATAAAGTTAAATATGTATTTATCTATCCTTTGTTGACCAAGTTAGCCCCATTAGGCTAGTAGCCTCTTTTCAGGGGAGACTGGAAGTGATATTTATAGTAAAATCCCTAACTTGCCACAGCCCTATACAATTCACGTTTGCATTACTAGAAAGCTACACCTGTGGTTTACTTATAATTTCAGTTTTTCCCTGTGTTTTCACTTCTTCACAGAAATCAAAATGGAAATGGGATGCTAGACAGCCATGACACGTAACTACTGTGGCAGATGGAAGGATTTTGAAAAAATGCACCGACTTTATAAGGATTACTTTGTGCAGAGAGTTCTACCACAGAAATAAGTTTGTTCTATATCAGTATGTTAAACACTGCCTGAGGCACAGCTGCATGCAACTGTACTGGTTTTTACATTTGGGATTCACTCAGAGGCAATTCTAATACAACAACTGTGAAACAGGATGACTGGGGCAGAGAAGGCAAGGCTGAAAATGTATACTAGTAAAAGACAATAGACTAATCTAAGCCACCTTTTAAATGGCTTTAACATTTTACCTTCACTCCCTCTATCCCCCTTTTTCTTCACGTCATACTATCTTAAATGCTTTCCTGAATTCTCTCACCGCCACCAGTTCCAGCAACCTATTCAATGGATCCAGAGACTGCTCTGTCTCTCTAATTCTCTCTCTCTCTATCTCTGTAGTAGTTCTTTCACATATCCAGGGAGAAGTGGGTCCTTATAATGTGCTGTCTGTGCACCCCCCACTCACATATCCTTCCTGTTCGTGGCCTTTTCTCATCCCCTTCACATAATCTTGTGAATCAATAACAATACTATGCCCCTCTTGTCTCTTCCACTCTACTGAAAGAACCCCTGCACCTCTCATCTCCAGTTTCATATACCATTATAGTAGTTTTCCTCTGTACTCCTTTTAGCACTCTCCCTGTACAGCATTGAGTACTGGGGAAAAAAGTACTTGAGATGCAGTCTGGCCATAGTTACATAGAGCAGTATTATTACTTCTGGGTTTATGGACCCATCTCTGGGGGGGGGGACCATGGCATTCAGTCTGCTGCTTCCACAGCCTACTTGCTCCATTCCTTGTAGTACAGAAAAGGCCTGATAAACACCCACATATTCTCACTGCTCTACTGACATCATTTCCATCCCCCTCAGCTAGTACATCGCAGCAGGGCTGCTGCAGACCATGTGCAGCACTCTGGATTTATTTACTATGAATTTCTAATGTCTGCTTCCTTCCAACCTGAACTGCCTTTGTAAGTCCTTCTTATCTCATCACTGATTGCTGCATCTGTTTTTGCATCATCTGTCAAAGAATCAATAGGGGATCAATCCCTTTCAACATTCATCCAGGTAAGTCTGAAACATACATAATAAACAACAATGAACCAAAGACCACCACTGCATTTGATGCTTCCCCTATCAATGACAATATACCGCTTGTTACTCTCCAAACATACTACAGTCTTGTCCCTCAGCACAGCCTCCAAATTCTGCAGTTTTCCAAGGTGTGTGTGTGTGTGTGTGTGTGTGTGTGTGTGTGTGTGTGTGTGTGTGTGTGTGTTTAGGGGTAATGAATCAAAAGCTTTGCTGAAGCTCAACCAAACTATGCAAACCGATTCTTCAATGTCAGGTTTTACTGTTACACAGTCTTAAACTGGACTCTGTTCAAGTGACAGACTCATTCTAGCTTAAACTTCTCAACAGAAGACACTGAAAATCTGAACAAAGGCTCTTGAAAAGTCAATACAGCTGGCCAAAACTATGCACAGCTAATTATCAAGACATTTGAGTACATAACAGCATGACCCCTCTCATTTCCAGTAAGATTGTGGGATACCACTACTCAAACAGAAATTAAAAGTAAACTTGACAGAATCGTGCAAAACATAAGCAGAATAGCCAAACACGTACAACTAAGTGCAGTTCAACAGTGCAGCATTTGTGACCACTAAACGATAAGTAAAACAAAAGTGGTCAACGAAGATTAAAAAAAAAAAACTTTTATTAAATTATATAACCCATAAGTGCTTTAATAAATGGTCCTTCATGAGGCATAAAAAAGAAGGGGACTACCTTAGCAAAAAATACGTTAAAAATGTCTGTATCAGCAACTACTGATGTAACAGTCTATGACTAATACAAACAATGTATCCACTGAGACAGCAAACTCCAATGAATCTCTCACATGAACGGCCTGGTCTCTGAGTCACTGATAAATGGCTGGGCTATCCCACCTAGTGTCCTTCTGCTATATTTCTTCTGCTCCTTGCCATCACTGTAGGATTACTATCAGAATTCCTAGCTTGTTCTTATTCAGTGATACTGGAAATTGTGCTACATTATCAGGCTCATGCAAGTGCCCATGTGAGGACTGTTCCAAATAGTTTTCTATGTGGTGGAATGCTGGGTTCATTAATCTCCCCCTATAGATGGATAACCTGACTTACTATTCTCAGGACTAGTCGAAAAAAAAATACTGCTGGAAGATAATGCTCTAAATACTAAAAAGCTGCAGATACCATCAGTTGGGGCTGGATATGTTGGGTGGTTGGTTGAGCGGTGTAGAGGACTTAAGTACTATGGATCCACTGTAGCCATAGCCTGGGAGTTTCAACAGAGAATTATTCCAACTTTTTTTTCCTAAATGACTCAAAGACCCTTCTGCTTGCTTCCCCCTCATGCAGTCAATGATAAAGTCACAGCTGTAATTCTACTAACTTGACTGATAATAGTGAAGTAGATGAGGGGGTCAAACTGAAAAAAAATCGTAATTTAAAGGGACCACTTGAAATTTCTTAGCACCCTGCTATTTTAATTTTAAAATCCAGTATTTTCTGACAAAAAGTGGACATCTGAGAGAGAGGGTTCTACCTTGCAATCCTAGAGACTGCTCTTCCTTAGGAATGCAAACAGACTTTCCCATGATTTTCCTACCACCTTTCTAGCTGGCCTGCAGTCTCCTTCTCCCAGTTTTGTACAAAGGTACCACTCTTGCCTTCTTGCAGTTCTCAGTGCCTGAATGGATATTACCAGCAGAGTGCAGACAGAATCATTTGGATCCTGTAAGGCAGTCCGTCTGTTCCTTTTATCTTGACTCGTATTTGTAGAATCGTCTTCCTTTCCATCTCTATCCTCTCTACTCAAATGTCAACCTATGGCTGTCAACTCTGCTTTAACTATATTCTGCCCTTCCTTCATGAAGATGGTACAAAAATGTTCATTCAAAAGTTCTGCTTATTCCATGTCTTCTTTGCTCTTCTTCTCATCCTTATTCATCCTAGCCAGGTCTGTTCCTTCTGTCCTGCTTTTTGCAATACATTTAAAAGACCTATGTTCCTTTCTTGATCCATTCTGCCAAATTAATTTCAACTTATGTCCCTGCTGCCTCTATTTACTTTGTCACTTTTCTGCTTGCTGCTTTGCTCTGTTCCTCCTCTACCTCCCATCCCCTCTATTTCACTTTTGTGACTCATTTTTTGTCCTAACCACTAGCTTCACATGAACATGTAGCCAAATTGACTCCCCCCCCCCACACACGCACACCTTTTTTCCCCTTTTTTGAATCTTCTTCAAATCCTTGTACTGTCTTGAACTAATCACACAGTTTGCTAACCCTGTGAATTTGTCACTGTTCCCTTAAACTCATCTCTGACCCTTTGCTCTAGCTCATCATAATCCCATCACTGGAAATGTTACACCATTGTTTCCATCTTTGTGTTTTACCCTCGTGCCCATAAAGTGGGATGCATGATCCCTTTTTTCTAAGGATAAACTCACTGGGACACCTCTCACCCTCTGATCCCCTCCACCTTGATTAGGACCTGGTCTAGAATTCTACTGGAATTATATCCTTTCCTGTAAAGTTCTGCACCAGCTAGTTGAAACCCTTGTGTTAAAGACCTCAATCAATCCCCTCACTCCGCCTCCACCCTACAGCCTGCGATTCCTCCAGTCTACGCCTAACAAATTCAGATACCTTACTTAAGGACAGGAACAGTAACACTATTTTTGAGTTACATAAGAAGTCTGATAATGTCAGTAATGATAATTACAAAAATATAAACTATAACAATTAATGAAACTAGGAAATAAGAACACACATGACTGAAATGAAATAAATGCCACCAAAATATACAACACTTACCTAGCCATAGCTAGCCCAACTACACAGCCTCCAATTATTGACCAAAAGCCAATCCATCCAGCATCGACCTGATGCAAGCCAAAAGAAAAAAAAGATTTTTACAGTGTATTCAGACATCTACAGGCCACCCCAGTTTCTTAACATGCAAGTTTCTAAAATCCAAAAACAAGCAATTATTTTCCAAAATATATTCAATCACATGAATCATCAAGTGAGCTTCATGGAAAACAAAGACATGAGTGTGAAGGTTGGTTATAACAAGAGAAATGCTCAATACTGCAAGAAAATTGAGAAGCATGGGTGTATTGGTTTGTACGTCTGTTTATTTCATTTGAGTTACTTGCTTTTACTGTCTTAATAGGTCACATTAGACCTGCAACCTTTTTAAACAGGAAAACGAAAGGTGGCATACAGAGAAAAGGGAAAATCTGACCAGAGAAAAACATACTGTATATACTCATCTTATCAAGTAATCTGTAAATATTTTTCTATATCAGGTTAGTGAGGGCTACAGTCATCCCTCTCCATAAAGGAGGAGCGACTACAGACCCTGGGAATTATCGTCCCATTAGCTTGATGAGTCTGATATGCAAGGCTATGGAGCGCATCATCATGGACCTAATTAACAAATATATAGGGAATCTCCAAACTCTAGATCCCATGCAATTTGGTTTTGTGAAAGGTAAATTACATGACGATGAGGGTAAGACAGTTCATACAACCTACCTCGATCTGGCCAAGGCCTTTGATACCATTCCTCACTCAGTAATTATTGATAAACTCACCAAACTAGGCATCAACCCCTATATCATTAGGTGGGTTGCAGATTGGCACATAGATAGAACCCACAGTGTTAAAGTAGCGGATTCCATGTCAGACTGCTGAACAGTCATGAGTGGAGACCCACAGGGATCGGTCCTGAGTCATCTCCTGTTTGGCATCTACTTCGCAGACGTCCAGGCCAACACGGAGGAACTCTGGCTGACCAGTTTGCAGAAGACTGTAAGCTAGGAACCATTACTAACTCCCCAAGTGATGCAAACATCCTACAGAAAGGCCTCATTGAGACAAATGACTGGTGTCGAAACCATGGCCTTAAGCTTAATGCCAAAAAATCTGTCATCGCCTTTGGGAAAAACTCAGTTCCCACTAATTACCACATTGATGGGAGCCCACTCAACACTGAAGGCGTTATAACAGATCTGGGGACACAGGTTGACAGCAAACTCTCCTTCGACCACCACATTGCCACTGTAGTCAGAAAGTCCTTCTATGTGGCACACCTCATTACCAAGGGTTTTGCATCCAGGAAGAAAGAGGTCATTATTTCTCTCTACTCTTCCCTCATTAGACCAATTGAGTATAATACCCCATTTGACATGTACCTCACTAGACACCTGCAACAGCTGGAGAGTCCACAAAAGTACCTCACAAAGAGGATCCTAGGCCTTAAACACATGTCCTACATGGACAGACTCAAAATATTCCAGCTATTCTCTGTCTCATATCATCTACTAAGAGGCAATCTCTGCTTGACTTACAAAGCCATGTCCGACCCAGCTCTGTTAAAAATGCTACAGCTAAAGAAATCCCAATTCCTCCACATCACACGCTCCAGAGACCTCAACCTCATTACCACAATCAACAGAACATGCTGGAGGGACAAGTTCATAAATCAGAGACTCCCCATGCTCTGGAATAAATTTCCCATACACGTCAAGCACAGCACCTCACTGGCCCTCTTCAAGAGACATCTTGATGAGTGGATGGGAAATAGAAAGTTCACCCCGGGGATCACTCCAGTGGCTCTACTTGGTAAAGGCACTGGTAACTAACGTCAGGCAGCATGTCTAAGGACTACGCTTGTAAAGGCTCCAGGGCTATTAGCCTAGTACACACCCATGAACCTATGAACCTAACTGTCGAGATTTTCTTTTCAGTGGTCTCCAGCTCAGAACAAACCTGATTTTTTTCTCACCGTCATGCTCAGGGTCAGAGTATAGTATGATGTGAAATAGTGGACAAGGAGCTAGCATGCACTCTGGACACTACTTAGTTCAACTTTCATCCTCTAATAGCAAGCAGAACCTGTAAAACAGAACCCCCCCCCACCCCCAGAAAACACAACAAAATAAAACTGTATATTGACAAAACTTCAAGAAAATGCAAATACAGGTAAATGGCTGGAGGATAAAAAAACACCCACTGCAAGAGAGTAACTGTTGGGAGGAATCCCAAGAAGTGTACAATTATAACCTTCAAGAAGAAGGTGCCTACATGCAACAGCTCAGAAAAGCACAAGTTTTAAAGCAAAAAGGTGTCAAAGGAGGCCTAACTCTTGGAATCAAAGTCCAACAAACAATGCATGGTGAAAGTGTAAAGCAACAATGGCAGAACTATCTGCAAGGAGGGTATGTTTAAAGCAAGTACTGGAAGCAACCACACCTCTGATAGAGTAGCTTTCACAGCAACATTTTCCAAAGGCAGTTGATTTTCCAAAGGGTGTTTGAACATGAGATGACAGAACAAAATGGTGTTTGCAATCCACTTTAAAAGGGATTTACTAAACAATGGTCAACCCCTTTCTACAGTAAGAGACAAGCACACATTCTGCATTCTTGAACTTGTGCATACTCTTCAAGTAACAGCTATGCAAGTAGTGTACATCCAACATATGAACACTTCTCACACTTCCCCTGGATTTTGAGCCCCACACAGAAAGGAATGGACTGATTTTAGCTATAGTTCTAAAACTATTTTAGAGAATAGGCAAGTCTGCAGGTATTGAAATTCAAATTACAAAGAGGGCGGGGATTCTTCAAAGCAGGGCAAATTTACAGAACCCTTTTAAGGAGCTCAAACAGCAAGTGCTGGTCAACAGTTCTGTCCAGCAGAAAGCTGTGACATCCAGAGATGACTAAAACAATCACCCTGACTGTGGAATACCCAAGATCCAATTCAAACAGGTGTCAGACATAGGTCAAGGTCACCTGTTAAAAAAAAAAAAAAAAAAAAATGAAGCAACACATGATAGGTCTCAGACCAGACAGTCTCATCAACTTAGCAAAACAGTAATGAAAAAGTTGCTGACTTCTTCTGCCATCTCTCAGACTCTCAAAAGAAATTTTAACAGGAACAAAGGATCTAAAGGAGAAGACCAGCAGACAAAGCCAGCTGTCAGCCTAACCAAACTTCACTGTCATGTACTTACACATCTGAAACTGCACCCTTATTGAACCATGGAGCAACAATAAAAAGAAGTTATGTCTTACCATAACATTCCATCTGAGTTGTTGATCTTTTTCCAGTCATCACTGATCGGAACAGAGTCGGCCTTATACCAAGCTTGTGTGCACCAAAAACTCTTGAGCTGAGCTACTACCCACAATGCCCTTCACTCAGTTACCTCAGATCGAGTTTGCATGCAACATATAGAAGAAACAAAGTCAGAGGCCATCTCTGCGCAGAAACCCTGAAACACCACAAGACCCAAAAGATCTGCCAGGATCCTTTGGTGGGGGTCGGTGGGAGGGTGTGATGACTGGAAGATCAACAACTCAGATGGAACGTTATGGTAAGACATAACTTCTTTATCTGACGTTGTTAATCTTCTTCGTATTCATCACTGATGGGACAGAATCCCACGCTACTTGGAGAACCTGGGTGGCCCTTATGGAAGAACATTCCTGACAACCATTGTGCCAAAGGCTACTCTTCCCCTGGAGATCAGATCCAATTTGTAATGCTTGATGAAGGTATGGGGTTTAGCCCAAATGGCTGCTGCACAGATGTCATTCATGGAGGCCCTAGAATGGAAGGCAACAGACACTGCGATAGCCCTAGTTGAGTGAACTTTGATTTGAGCAGGCTTAGATTCACTCGTAAGCGAATATGACAAGGTAATGCAATCCCTGAGCCATTTTGACAAAGTAACTTTAGATACTGCACACCCCATTCTAGGACCAGAAAAGGAAATGAAATGTTGATCCAACTTGTGAAAGGACTTGGTTCTGTCCAGGTAGAAACACAGTTATCTATGAACATCCAATGAATGCAGACAGTATTCTCCCTTGTTTGAATAATTTAGAAAGAATGCAGGGAGCTCAATGGACTGGTTAAAAGAAAAGTCGGAAACCACCTTGGGGAGAAAGGATGGATTAGTACGAAGTGATACTCTGTCCTTATGGAAGGTCAGATAGAGACTCTTGATGCATAAAGCTTGCAACTTAGATAATCGTCTGGCTGAAGTGACCGCCACCAAAAACAAGGATTTCCATGACAGGAATTTTAGATCACATGTCGCAGCAGGTTCAAAAGGGGGTAAAGAGAGAGACTGGAGAACCCGGGAGAGATTCCATGCCTCCACCGGCTGCCTGATAGGAGGTCTGCTATGGAAAATTCCCTTGAGGAAGGTCTTGCAAAGTTGGGTGGAAATAAGCGGGACTCCATCTGAACCATTATGGAAGTTGGAAATCACTGCTAAATGGACTCGAATGGTGGAAGCTGATGCGTCATTGTCAAACAATTCAGAGAGGTAATGAAGAATAGTAGCTACAAGAACTGAAAACGGATTTAGCATCCGGTTATGTGACCAGATGCAGAATCTTTTCCATTTGCCCTGTAAAGTTTTCTGGTGGATGGTTTATGGGAGGCCAGGATAATATGACGGACAGATGAGGAGAGGATTTCCTGCCTGGCAACTAACGGAAGTGGGAAAGCCAAGCCGTCAGCTTGAGAGTGGACAGATTTGGTGGAGTCAGTCCTTGTGGTTGAGATATGAGGTCCTGACGAGTGTCCAGGATCCAAGGAGGTTGTAACAGGTGAGGTCGGAGGAAGGGAAACCACATTTGTCGAGGCCAGAATAGGGCAATGAAGATCACTTTGCTTCTCAACCAAATAACTTTCCTTAAAAAAAAGAGGGATCAGAGGTATCGGAGAATAGGCATAAAGGAGACCCGTGGGCGAATCGTGAGTCAAAGCGTCTCTCGGTGACTCCCCGTGACGGGGAAAGATGGCAAAGTAGCTGCTGCATTTTGTGTTTGAGGGGGAGTCGAAAAGGTCGCAGCATGGTTGGCCCCAATGGCTGAAGATTTCTGCCGTCACACTCAGATTGAGAGACCACTAGTGAGGACAGAAGATGCATTAGCTCAGCTTGTCCGCAATCACGCTGGAGCTCCCCGGGATATGCACTGCGACCAGAAAGTGGTTGGATCTGTGAGCTCAGGGGATGAAGACTGGATATCCACTGAGACAGAAGTAGCCATTGTAGCAGTCTCGTATGTAATCTGACTAGGGGAACAATTGGGATGGCTGCTGCCATAGACCCCAGAGCCTGAAGAACTTCCCTTGCAGACAACTTCCTTTGACAGAGTATCAATTGAACTTGTGCCCTTAATCTCTGAAGCCTGTGAGGAGGGAAGAGAGACCAGACTTGTTTGAGTGTTAAATACTGCCCCTATAAATTCCAATTGTTGTGAGGGCTGAAGGTTGGATTTTTCTCAGTGAATGGTGACGCCCAGTGACTCCACTAGTACTAGAGTGTAGTGGAGGGCCCTGACCAGGAGGCGCTTGGTGGGGGCGGAGAGGAGCCAATCGTCTAAATACGGAAACACCTGGAATCCCTGAAGTCTCAGATAGCTGTGACCACTGCTAAGCATTTCGTGAACACTCTGGGGGCCGTCGAGAGACCGAATGGCAGGGCTCTGAATTGGTAATGATTGGCTCCCAGCCGGAAGCAAAGGAGACTCCTGGAGCTTTTGTCCATTTTGATGTGGTAATACGCATCCCAGAGGTCTATTGAGCACATCCACACACCCTCCTGAAGAAATGGGAGGATGGATAGAATCGTGACCATGTGGAACTTTAGCTGGCTGAGATCCAAAATGGGCCTCCAGTCCCCAGGTCTTTTTTGGCACTAAAAAGAATCTCGAGTAAAACCCGGATCCGCACTGGTCTGGGGGGACCTGCTGGATGACTCGTTTTTGACACAGCTCTCTTATTTCGGAAGCTGCCTCCTCCCTTTAACTGGATGGAAAATCGGGAAGGGATTTCGGAGGTCTTGGGTAGGAGATTAGGGGGATGTGATCGCCTCTGGAAATTATTCTCTGCACCCACTGATCATTTGTAATAGAGAGCCAGGCAGCTTGGTGCAGAGAGAAACGAGCCCTGACTGCTTCCAGAGGAAAGCAATTGGGTAGCGCTTGAGGAGTGCTGATACAGTTCCTCCCGAGAAAGAATCTCTGGAGTCCTAATTTTGGGGACTCCCTCTGCCCCGAAAGGGGCATCTTCTATTATTGGAACCCCCTCTGCCTCTGGGGGAGCCCTCACCACATGCCTCATGTAAAGGACCTTGAGACTTTTTGTGCCACATCTTTCCACTCCTCTGGTTCCTGGAGAAGAAGCGCTGAGGTTTGGAAAAACATAGACCCACGGCAGACAAGGGCTTCCCATCCTGCTCGCACCTGGCTAATGTGTCCTTGACCTTAGAACCGAACAGAGCTGATGGTTCGATAGGGGCAATTAAAAAGGAAGTCAGCGAGGTCAAAAATGCACATCCAGGTGTGGTGTCTCATAACTATACCTGCACCTGCAGCTCTAGCCGCTGTGTGGCACAGCAACCTCATGGACGAGTTGGAAATTGACTATAGGGTGGAAAGTTGGGAAGCAACTTTATCATGTGCCCCATCCGAAACTTGGCCCGCGAGGGTTCCAGAGAGCTCAGTGATGAGATCTCTCTGGAGCCTTGTAAAATGTGCCAAAAAGTTCGAAGATCTGACAGCAAAGGTTGCTGAAGCAAACACTCACTTCCATAACCTGTCCACCGCCCAGGACTCTCTGTTGGGTGGGCGGGACAGCAGGACTTTCCTCTGCAAGGTCCTTTTTCGTGGCCGTCGCCATCACCACCATAGCGTCTACTGGCAACCCTCTAGACCAATGGGGTTGATCCTCTTGGAGGGGAGAGTATCTTATCTGATCTCCTGGGAATGGCCTCAATGGTGTCTGGATTCTTCCATGCCAGCTGCACGATGAGCCTGGCTAACTCATTGGCAGGGGGGTGGGGGTCACCCAAGAAGTAGAGGGCCGAGAGCGGAAAGCCTGCAGGAAAACGGATTCCTCTGAGGAAGGGTTGGTGGGCTACCAGTCACCCCTCTGCTTCAAAATTTCCAGATATCTCCAAATGAGACTGTCAGGGGGTGACCATGAGGACCCTTCCCCATTATCGTAGTCCGTATCTTCCGTGAGGGACTCTTCTCGGGAGTCCATATGTTTCCTCTTACATGCCCATTTCTGCGGGGGGGGGGGTGTTCTTTGGTGGGAGCATCCGAAGAAGACTCAGAAAGGGAAATACCCTGTACAGGGGTCTGCTGGGTCTTGTGCTCTCGAAGTCCAGGGGGGGGGTGACCTTTGATAACTGAAGCTCAGAGGGAACGGTTGGTAGGTCTGACATAGGAGGATTGCTAGAAGCAATCTCCCTCTCCATCACCCGGAAAGCAGGCCCGCCTGAAGAGGAATGGGAGCCCAGAATCGAAGAAGACAATTTCGGAACCAGGGTCACACCCTGCTCCACACGGTCCACTCCCAGAGATGGAGCCTCAAGCAAAACTGGGGGTGAAAGTCATCCTCGAACTCGAAGATGGAACCGGTGACACAACCGGAACCGTGGCCAGAACCGTGGGTTCCACCCCCCAAGCATGAGATTGAGGAAGGGTGGGTTCCAATGGAACCGACACCTAAAGGGGCCTCAGACATGGTCGTTGTCAGTGCCGTGGCAAGGGGTCCTCTTGAAGATGTTGGAAATATGAGCCTTGAACAGAGGGGTCCAAGGGAGGAAAATGCATGGGGGTCGCCGGGGCAATGGACCCAAAATCCAGAGTGGGATAAGCTCTAGGAAAATTTGTAGGGCCCCTGGCGGTCAGCAGCTGATCAAAGAGGCGCACCACATCCACTTCAGATAGGCTCCCGGTGGACCTTACTGATGCCCCTGAGGGGGAATCAGGCCGGTCCAAAAAGTGGCTGAAAGCTTGTCCGGCAAATGGATCCACAGATGGGGAGTACTGGGTCCTTGATGTATTGAAAAACGGCACAGAGGATTCCAGTTTAGAAACCAACAGCAGGGGAATAATCTGAGCCAAAAACAGACTCGGAGCAGAAGCCACAGCTGGGGTTGAGGTAAACAGCGGCTCCGAAGATGTTGTCGGAACCAAAGTCGGAGCGGAGATGGGGGACACTGATGCCGAGGTTGAGACAGGCAAACTGGTCAGAAACCAAAGTTGCAGCGGGAGCCATAGTAATCGGTGCCGGGACCAGCACCAACGAGGCGAAAATAGCAACTTCTGTATGTACCACTGGAGCCAAACTTGGAGCCGAGGTGGTCGGAACTGAAGAGGCGATTCGATGCTCAGAAGTAGTCTTATGGGCCATGATTATGAGGCTTGCCCCTATCACCAGCCGGTGAAAAAGGGTCAGAACGAGGACGTTTTTTTGTCCACAGAAGGAGGGGTTGAGACCTCCGATGCAGAAATTCGAAAAAGGAGAAGGAAGCAGGCCCTTGAGTATTAACTTATTTCGTCTTTCATTCAGCGTCCGCTGACTGAAACTAGTGCAAAAGTCACAGGGAGGTTTTGCCGATAAGTGCGGAACCCCCAAACAATACACACATTCCTCATGCAGATCGCTATTAGGTAATTTACCACTGCAAAAAGAGCAGTGTTTAAAACCTGTAGTCCCTTCCTTTTCAGACATAACAATAGAAAAAACACACAATGCTAAACTAGAAAGGTGCTAAACTAGAAAGGAAAGTTAGAGAGAGAGAGAGAGAGGGAAGTACCAACAATGGTATTGGGAATACCACAAAGGTAAAGAGGGCAAATACCACCAATGATACGGAAAAGAGATGCCTATGGGTAAGAGCAGAGTGAGTAATTAGAGGAAAATAATAATTTGACAAGAAAGAACTCACAAATGCTTATAAAAAATTGAAAAGTATAACAGCTGGAGAGCTCGGTGAAATGCTGCTATACGGCTGCACGGCAAATGAGATCTGAGGTAACTGAGTGAAGGGCATTGTGGGTAGCAGCTTAGCTCAAGAGTTTTTGGTGCATGCAAGCTTGGTATAAGGCCGACTCGGTTCCAAGGGCTTGGAACCAAACCCATCACTGATGAATAGGAAGAAGGATAACAACTTCAGATTGGGTTTTAGCATTTCTTCTCTGAAACTGTGATAAGGTCATGAATCACAGTGAAAGAAGAAAAACAAATGAATCTTCCCTTACCATGGCAGAGTGAAAACACATCATATCTATCAATTTCCCCTTCCCCTGTTCAACCAAGGAGAATAAGGAAAGAACGTCATTTTCCTGTGTGAAGAAAGTCAAATTGTGGGATACCTTGCTCTCAGAAGATCCAAACAAGGCAAGATTCCATAATCCTCAGGTCCACGACAGGAGTGAAGTTGTTGTTTGGGAAGTCAGAAACATTTACTTTCACTTCAAAGTGAAGAGTGGTTAAGGTGAAGCCTCAACCTATGGACCAGTGACAGATCCACACTGTCTCAATGCAGATGGGGGTAAGTGTATCTGCTGCACTGCCTGTATACTTATTATACAACAGACCAGTGGTCTGACTGCAAAAGGACAGGCTCTGGTCCCAACCATATTTCCAAAGTCCTGAGGGGAGGAAACACTATGCAAAGGGCAAGCTGGTTTGCATGCAGAACTCACTCCTGGTATAAGGTCCACTTTCCTTAAATAAGGAGAAGCTCAAATTAGTTTTAAACCCCACTAATGATTCATTCATCATAAGGATTTCTCATGCACTCTGCTGTATGAAAGTAAGACTCACAGTGATGCTGGTAGAAATAATCCACCACTACAGAGCCCAGTGACATGGGTATGACACTAAAAAGGAATAAGAGAGTAAAGATGGCTTTAAAGCTGCTAAAAGTTCATAGTCCACAGAACACCAATATCCCCAGCGCATGAATGTAAATAGCAGACTACTGTGTGAGCTCATAATTTTCATACGCCACAGCACATTCACACCATGTCAGCTGATATATGATGTGTTCTTTTATTAGAGTCCAAGGGACACAGAGCAGTCTGAGCATTAACATTCCATTATGCCCTCAGACATGATTATAAAGACATTGCCTACTACAGCCTTTCTGCAGGCAGGAATGACTAACACTGAAAAGTGTCCCAAAGATGTTCCTACCAAACCAGTCTTTTCAGCAAGGATAAGACAGAACTTTGCCCAGTTTACAGAGAGTACAAAGAGCTGCAGGCATTGTAGTGTCCAAGCCTAAATGCCACCAGGAAGCACCCCTACAGAACTAGAGGCTATTCTTCCAGGGAGGGAAGCACATGAAGTTCCATCATGAGCAGGGCCTTTGACATCAAGGCTAGCATGTTGTAGACTCTCTGGGTGCAGAATGGAGAACAAACAGCAGCTTCTTGTTCCGAAAGTGATGGCCACTCGGATAAGATTGAATGAATCTCCTGTGTATGCTCCAGGTGATGATGCCCAGAAAGCATTCATCATACCATTCCAGATGTGCTGCAACAGCAATGGGGTGAAATCTTGCGAGTCGCCATTCAGAGTCCAACATAATGCATGTACTCAACGAAGTTGTTGAAGCCCAGGATGACTCAGCCATCTCACTTCCTTTCAGAACCAAAACAGGTAAAAGTAAAAACATTTGTTTATGTAAAGATGAGGAAAAGGCACTAGTACCTCCTTCAGGAGTACAGTCTTGGTCTGGACAAGACCTCTGTAGAGACTGCCCGGTCCAAGTGAAGAGGTCCTACTGGAGAATGAACCTAAACGTCATAAGCTGTGACCATGCATTGCCACATCTACTGCCTGTGGCTGTAGCACTCCAAGCTGGAGTAATCTCGTATAATCATCCCCCAGAGGAAGTCTTGCACAGTAGTCAGGATGGAGACTTCTGGGCTGAATGTGTCCTTTTTTCAGACTTAAATGGTACCAATACAGGAGGCAACACTACCTGATGCTTAAAGGCCATCTCTCATTCTACACAAGGTTGGTTCTTTTACTTAAACTGAAGTAGACTAAGAGTAGCACAGAAAAGGATCTTCAACTCTGGTCAACAACTGTTTCTAATAAATTACCTTAACCAAGGCTTGCAAGGCCTTCCCCAAAGAAAGTCTCTGAGGGCATCCAGGATAACCTATCTGTGCTCATCCTAAAAGGGGAGGAACCTAAGCCACGCCATCTGGTACAACTACATTCTTGAGACTATTGCCATGGCCATAGTGTGAGTACAGTCAAAACTGCAGCTGGTCTCAGCCTCAACAATCTGTTGAATTTATTGTAACTTTGAATAATATACAGGGTCATGATCAGGACTCCAATAATAACCAAGCTGTTATATATTCAAAAAATGGATGCCAACAAAGTCATCTCAACAGTGGAGAAAAGATGAGGGAGGTACATGTGCTTGGGGTACTCTGTCATGATTTAATTTCTTTGTTGGACAATGTGAAAACAATGCTGAGGGCAGGATAGGCATCCAACTTTTTTCATCCCCTTGTTGAAATGAGAGGGGGTCAGCAGTGAAGCCTATATCCCTTCCAGCCCACAGGACGGGGTGCAGAATAAATATAAATCACTCTACACATGCAATGCAATGCTGCCAAAAAGACCTCAACCTCCTCCCTGGCCTTAGATATTAGTTGGGTTATAGCTTGGGAAAACAAAGATGGCCAGTAAATCCAGTGGATGAAGACAGGAACTGAGTGCAGCTAATGGTCACCTATAAAGACCCAAAAAATTAAAAAATATATAAATGTCAGTACACCACCACGATGATGGTGACAGCACTGCATTGTCCCGTCAAACTGTGGTGTCTCTTTATGTGACGGATTTTTTTCATGAACAGGAAGTGACCATAACCCGCACCCTTGAGAAAGAAGGAAGGGTAATGGATGCAAATCACCCAGCCAGGAATAAAACAGTCCATTAACATATTTAGGTTTCTGTACCAGGGTGGTGCACAGATCATAGCCAACCATTTACAGGCCCAGACTTGGTGATTTACATCACAAGTGAAACACAGAAAATAAAATCAAGATTCATAAACAGTGTCAGAAAGCATACCAACACAAAGAACAATGGAATTGTAGTTAATATAAAGTTAACAGCAATAAATTCAGTTGATAAAAACAGGTCATTTTGGAAAAGTATAAAGTGCCTTCTGTAACTCAAACCATTAGGGTTTCATTTATGTATGTATGCAATTACTTTGGCATTGTACTCTTTTGCAGGAGAAATTATGCAGTGTTTTCAAATGTTTACGCAAAGGAATTTCTTTATTTACTTACTCGTCTCCCAAAATTTTTCACATTTTTACTTAACACCATATATATTTCACAAATTAATGTAATTATATGGTAGATTGCCATATGTCTAATATCAACTCAAGGTCATGCATGAGACCTTCCAGCTGGATACCCTCCAGTCACCAGCAGACCTCTAGGCTTTCTCTTTTCCTCCTGTGAAAGACTAGTACTTACAATAATGTTTAAAGTCACGATATCTTGTCTAGCAACAGAGGCAGTGCCAGTGTGGATGCAGCCAGGCCTGTGATCTGGCAACAGCAGGAGGACTTGGATAGTTTTGGAACTTTTGGTATGAAATGAGAACCTTTCTTAAAGAAGGAAATTAAAAAAAAAAAATCAGGCTAGAGATCCAAACTATGTGATCAGAAGACAAGAACTGAGCAGCACAGGGCCTGAATAAGCTCTGCCAGGCCAGAAGAAGCAGTATGCCTTTTGGGCATGGGCACCCGAAAAAAAATTGTGTGAAAGTAAATGTCAGCAAAGGAAATATCAATGGCTAGCCACTACAAAAAGACTATGAAATCAGTTCATGGAAAACTCCCTGGTCTTCAGTGACAAGTAATGTGGAATATTTAATATTCTCCAGAATTACCACCACGTTCAGCAAGTTTTACAACCTCATCTGCAGGCAGGCCGCTCAGGAACGTAACTCTCTTGCTGCAGTGCAAATCCATTCTGGAATATGAATTCAAGCACCTTGTCTGAGAATAAAACCCACGACCTTTTGATCTCCCCTCCATCAGATGTGGCTGTTCTACCTACTACACCACTGACACTCAGGCTAAATGAGTACTGTGCAAACTAACTCAGACTGCTCTGACAGTGCAGCCTTCACAACATGACTGAAGTATCTCATCATTTGCTCAATGACGTTTTAATGAAAGACTATTCAGTTGACAACGGCTGACAACATGGTACTTTGTTAAAGTATGTAATGTACTGAAAAACTTCATGACCTCAGAGTATGTTACATTACAGAGATGATGCAGAGGGACTGCAGATCCCAGAGATACAAGAAAATAACATTCCTTACAGTCACATGGTGCTGACTGAATGACCAACAAAATGGTCTGCAATTACGCCAATCATATCCCACACTTTGATAAATGTCAATTGACATACATAAATGTATCCCTTTCTACCACTATTTTTGCATTACTTTTCACGGCCTTCCTGAAAGGACATTTTTCCGCACAGTTTATGTTTGTTTGTTTTGTTTTTCACACTGTACCTATGAACAAAGACCCCCCTCCCCCCAAGCAACACTAAAACAAACGAAGTAGGAAAATGAAGATATCAGTATGTTAGATCTCCAGGTCCATAACTTAAAGAATACAGTGTTCTTTCCTCAGCTCACCCTATGGTGTGCACTGGATGAAACACATGATAAAAAAAGGAGTTGGCGGACCTTAATTCCAGCAAAATATATTCTATTTCATAACTGTTTCACCTCACTAAGCACTCCTCAGAACACTCAACATGAAGACGAGGAACTAAGTGGTCTTGTTAAAACACTGTTCATGGAAGTCAGATGTGATTCAGCAATTTTTTTAAACTCAAAGGTGTGAGCAGGTACAACACTGATGTGCAGTACACAAGCACTCAATGATGCAAATACTTATGCATGTATGTTTGTATACATTTTTTTCCTTACAAGTTTAACTTATATAAATACAAGTTATAAATGGCACATCACTTGGGTGCGGTCAAATGTACAAAACAAAAACCACACTCCATTACCAGTAGCATCACTTTCATCAGTTAAAAAAAAAACTCTGCAAATTAATCAAAGAATGTCTTTAAACAAAGTTAATGGCAGCGATTGTATTGCAACACTGCAGCAGTCAATTACCTTCATTAACAGCCATCAAGCAATTAAGAACTTGTTAATTAGTGCACCCTGCTTTCCTATTAAATATTCTGTAGTCATCGTTTTAGTCCAAATAAAAAAGTTTTAATTTGCACCACTTTACAGAGCACAAGCCAACACAGTACTGCTCTACAAAGCATGCTGATAGTACGTCAAACATTTAAAACTCATTTTAGAAAAAAATGTCCACCCTTACTGATGAACAGTGAATTAACAATGCAACAGCTAGGTCTTCCTGCCACTTATGAGTGACACAGCAGCAAAATTGCTCAGTCACACAAATGGCTACTTTAAGTGGCTTTGACTGTGTACAAACAAAAGTGATAAATGTAACAAAAAATAATGTCAAGAAAAAAAACAGCTCCTCAACTTACTTAAAATGTAAGTGTAGCCTTTTTTAAATACATCAACCATTGTTTCTGTAATGAAATACAGTACATATTATGGACCTTGGAGATGGTCAATTACAGGGCCAATTCTACATATGTGGACATTGAGGGATGACCAGTCTACTGCATTCTGACATGGAAGCCGAGAAAAATATTCTCCTTGTAAACCTTCATGACTAAAATAATAAACCCCCCTTCCACCCACAGTGTTTCCAAATTCAGTACCTACATATAGCATACACCAAGAACACTGGTGGTACCAGTCTGTCAGGGTCAACTTCTCCATGTGTGAGCAGCAGCAAGGACTTGGTACAGTAGTGCCCAGCTTTGAAAATGGGCACCTTATCTTCCAGAAATTGCAAATCCTGCCCCATGATAAAAACATCCTTGTCTACTACTCCAACCAAAAAAAAAAAAAAAAAAAAAAAACGCCCTCTATATAATGGGGACCCTACAAGAGTGCACAATATTCAACATGTGCAGATGAGCAAAAGCCTTAGATATAAATACCCTCACTTGGCACACCACCCAGACGTAACCCCATCAATGCAATAATGTAAAATTATCAATCAGTAAGGAAATTCACACCATCGTTTTTGCCAAAGGAGCACACAAGTCTTCAAAACTGAAAAACAAGGCAAGTACTTGCAAAGTTTCATTGTGAAGAGTTCTGATTTCCTGATTCCTGAAAGGCACTTCAGAGTCAATTCCCTCTCAGTTTTTTTTTTTTTTACTTCCTCCCTGGCAATTTAACACCTCCAGCACCCCATTGACCCATTCGTTTCTCACACTGGAAAGAAAGCTGGTCCTTTTTTTTCCTTTATTTAGAGCAACAGTCTTACTGTACATTAATTCCTTGACTGGACCAATGGCCCAGACCAATGTGTTCCCCAACAGAAGTGAAATTTGGGCATCAGCAGGCTGTTGTACGGATCTATATCACTTAATCGAAATACGTATTCATCAGCATACCTTGGACTTTTTTCCAGGGTCAGGAACCACTCATCCGCTAGTACTCCAGAACATAGATTGCACTAAATCAAACACATCCAAGTGGGGGCTTTGCCCCCCATAACCCCTAACTACCTATACAAACTCTGAGATCACACTACAGTGGAGAAAAGGACAAAGTTGTGGCGATGGTCAAGTGCTTCTGAACTCTGGGAAAAAGTCCAAGGTTTGCTGAAATGAATTCCGATGTTTAGAGCAGAACTGCAATTCAAATTGGAGCTTGCTACAAATGACCCACCATGTCCCAGGACTCCCATTCCGCATTTCTGGAAATACTGGGAAACAAAGGTCATACCAAACACCCTGATATTGGATGATTTCAATTACCCAAACATTAACTGAGAGAACTACTCAAGTACCAACTCCCTTGCCCAACATTTCCTAGAATTTATAAACTCGAATGCCCTGGATAAACTGGTCAACACCTCCACCAGAGGTGGCAATATATTGGAGCTGGTCATCACCAACATGGGCAATCGGTGTTCCACACCAGAGGTCAACCCCTCGCTGGTTAGATATGACCATAAACTAATCACTCTGGATATCCACATTCTGCCCCCACCCCAGTCACAAAAACCACCGTGAAAAACTTTTCAAAAGCAAACTTCATGTTACTTAAGACTGAGGTGAAAAGTTTCAAATCCCCCCATGCTAAAGGATAACGCTGCCCAAGCTGCAAAATCCTTTACTAATGCACTCTATGGGCACCTACAAGAATGCATGGATCGTGCTATCCTAAGCAAAACTAAGACTCACTCCTCCAAGAAAAGGAAACCAGTCTGGTGGATCCTTGCCATAAACAAGGTATACAATACAAGGAGGAAACTAGTACAGAAAAGAGTAAAATCCCAAGAGGAAGACATCCCTGATCAGTATCGGCAAGAAACTACGATCCTCATAAAATCATCCAAGGCTAGCTTCGAAAGAAAAATTGCGAAGCACTCCAAAGATAACCACAAGGCATTCTTTAGCTATGTCAAAAATCTAAGTGGTAATTCCCAGATCTGCTCGGAGTTCGTGCAGAATGGCACAAAATACACTGAACCGACCGATATTGCCAACATACTGGCAGACAGGTTCAGTGCAAACGTCACCCCCTCACCCCAAAGGGCCCATAACCATACTAGAAGAATGTAGTGCCCCTGAAATCACAGACACTCAGGTTAAAACAGCCCTCTCCAAAGCCAAAAAAAACAGCATCAATGGGACCGGTGTCCCAGGCTGCGTCCTACATGAGCTCAAAGATGAACTGACGCCTCACCTAAACACACTGTTCAAACTCAGCCTCTCCACAGGCTACGTGCCCATAGAGTGGCGTGCAGCAATGGTTATTCCACTCCACAAAGGTGGAGCCACAACAGATCAAGGGAACTATCGCCCTATAAGCCTGACTAGCTTGGTCTGCAAGGTGATGGAGTGCATCATCATGCATCTCATTAACAGAGACATTGGGAACCTACAAACACTGGAATCAACCCAGTCCAGCTTTGTTAAGGGCAGATCATGCCTCCTAAACCTGGTGGACTTCTATAAGACAGTTACGAAGGCTATAGGCGAGGAAAACGTGGTCTACACAGCCTACCTAGACCTCGTATAGGCCTTCGACACCATTCCCCATTCTGGTATTATAGATAAGCTCACCAGCCTGAACATAAACCCCTATGTCACGAGATGGGTTGCCAACTGGCTCACGGACAGAACCCACATGGTAAGAGTTGCGGGAGCTAGGTCTGACTCTAAACCGGTTACAAGTAGCATTCCCAGGGCTCAGTCCTAGGACCCCTCCTGTTCGGCATATACTTCTCAGAGGTAGAGGTAAGCACAGGAGGACAATGGCTGACCAAGTTCACAGTTTACTGCAAACCAGGGTCTATAATTGACTCTCCGGCTGACACATACATCCTCCAAAAGGGTCTCACTGAGACAGATACCTGGTGTCAAAACCATGGCCTCAAGCTAAATGCCAAAAAGTGCATAGTCATCCCCTTTGGAAAAAACAAAGTACCCACAAATTACCACATAGGTGGTAACCCCCTAAATATGGAAGATGAAATAAGGGATATGGGGATCCAAGTAGATAGTAATCTCTCCTTTGATAATCACATTGCCAAAGTGGTTAGAAAATCCTTCTATGTGGCCCATCTAATCACAAAAGGGTTTGCATCCAGATCAAGAGAGGTCATTGTGCCCCTCTACGCATCACTCATCAGACCCATCATAGAGTACAATGCCCCATTTGGGATGTACCTTACAAGACACCTGCAACAGCTGGAAAGACCACAGGCGTACCTCACCAAGAGGATCACTGGCCTCAAACAGATGCCCTATGCAGCTCGACTGAAGAATCTCCAGCTGTACTCGGTTGCATACCGCCTACTCAGAGGTGATCTCTGCCTGACATACAAGGCCATGTCCAACCCAGAATTGATGAAACATGTTCCACCTAAAGAAAACCATATCCCCTCGAGCCACACACTCTAGGGATCTAAACCTCACCACAACAATAAATAGGGCGTGCTGGAGGGATAGATTCCTGTCCCAGTGACTTCCCATGCTCTGGAACAAGATTCCAATGTACATTAGGCAGAGTTCCTCACTAACACTCTTCAAGAGAAACCTTGACAAGTGGATGGGAAACAGGAAGTTTACCCCGGGGATCACTTCAGTGGCTCTGCTGGACAGAGGCACAGGTAAAGTACAGTTGTGTACCTACCATAAATGTAGATGTTCGAGTGTATTCACTGTTGCAGTCATTACAATCCTGCTGGCAGGCTACCCGCAGTCGGCCTGAATTCCAAAGTCTATGTCCGGCGTCGGTTGCTGTCGCCTCCTCCCTGACTCAGTGTGCCAGGGGTATAAAAGATGTAGCCAATGCCATTTTCTTCAGTTTTTCTTGCCCCAGATGTCAGGTGCCCCCAAAAGGGTAGGCTAAAAATATGTAAATAAAGCATGCATGCACCAAAGTAAATTATTCCTTCATTTACAAGCAAATACACCACATAGGTTGTATAGAATAGAGAAGTACAGATAAGTTCCAGCAAAGATAAGCGGGATGGTGGGTGGGTAACCTGGATTGCAACAGTGAATACACTCGAACATCTACATTTATGGTAGGTACACAACTGTACTATGTTCATTGTGTTTCACTGTTGCAGTCATTACAATTGGGTTGAATCCCAAAGCTAAGGTTGGGAGGCTGGAGCTAAATAGGATTAGGAGAGGCTATGAGGCCCTGCAGAACTGCAGTGGCAAAGCCTGCCCTGGATTTAGAGTAGAGTGGTAAGTGATAGTGCTTTGCAAAAGTGTGCACTGAACTCCAGGTTGCAGCCTCTAAAATGTCTTTGGTTGGTACTCCTCTGAGGAAGGCTGCTGAAGTGGCTGCTGCTCTGGTTGAATGTGGCATAATGGCCTTAGGCACTGATTTGCCATGTTGTGAATAGCAGAAACGAATGCAGTGGCCTATCCACTTTGAAACTGTCTGCTTTGAGATAGCCTTTCCTTGTGATCCTGCAGCATATGCCACTAGTAATTGCTCAGTCTTTCTGAAAGCTTTGGTTCTGTCAAGTAAAAGCGCAGCTGTCTGTGTATGTCCAAAGAATGCAGAAGTCTCTCAACCTTATTCTGTGGGTTTGGATAAAAGGTAGGCAAGTGAATAGTTTGGTTAAGGGTCACACTGGACACTATCTTAGGCATAAATGTTGGGTTTGTCCTCAGAGAAACCCTATCTGGATGGAAAATGACAAAAGGTTCCACAGCCATGAGTGCCTGTAGCTCTTAGACTCGTCTTGCAGAGGTTATTGCTAGGAGCAGAGCTGCTTTCAAGATAAAAATTTTATATCAACTGTAGCGGCTGGCTCAAAAGGAGGCAGGGTGAGTTTTTCCAAGACATAATTGCGGTCCCATGCAGGTATTGGTGATCTCCTTGGAGGCCTTAAGTTTTTGGCTCCTCTGAGGTACTGCCTTAGTAAAGGATGAGAAAAAATAGGTGGCTCTGTATTGTAATAAGCTGAAATGGCAGAGGCATGAATCTTAACTGATGAAAAGGATAGGCCTTTGTCCAGCATCTCAGTTAAGTATTGCAAAATCTGAGGAATATTTGGTACAATCGTGTCAATCCCTTGTGCCTGGTTCCAAGCACAGAATCTCTTCCATTTTTCAGCATAAGATTTTCTGGTACTAGGACTCATGGCCTCCAAAATAACATCCATCACCGCTTTAGAAAGAGGGGTGTTTTGAATGACTACATTATCCGCCATGCTGACAGATTTAAGGTCTTGAGCTGGCTGTGCAAGATATGATTATTTTGTTGGAACAGTAAGTGAGGAATATGAGGTAATGTCCAGGCTGGGCATTGAGACAGGTTCCTGAGGATTGGGTACCAGTGCTGGCGGGGCCAGTCTGGGGCAATCATTATCATTTTTGGCTTCTCTTGTCTGACCTTTAGGAGTACCTTTGGGAGGCCACACTTTGATAAATGTCAATTGACATACATAAATGTATCCCTTTCTACCACTATTTTTGCATTACTTTTCACGGCCTTCCTGAAAGGACATTTTTCCGCACAGTTTATGTTTGTTTGTTTTGTTTTTCACACTGTACCTATGAACAAAGACCCCCCCCCCCAAGCAACACTAAAACAAACGAAGTAGGAAAATGAAGATATCAGTATGTTAGATCTCCAGGTCCATAACTTAAAGAATACAGTGTTCTTTCCTCAGCTCACCCTATGGTGTGCACTGGATGAAACACATGATAAAAAAAGGAGTTGGCGGACCTTAATTCCAGCAAAATATATTCTATTTCATAACTGTTTCACCTCACTAAGCACTCCTCAGAACACTCAACATGAAGACGAGGAACTAAGTGGTCTTGTTAAAACACTGTTCGCGGAAGTCAGATGTGATTCAGCAATTTTTTTAAACTCAAAGGTGTGAGCAGGTACAACACTGATGTGCAGTACACAAGCACTCAATGATGCAAATACTTATGCATGTATGTTTGTATACATTTTTTTCCTTACAAGTTTAACTTATATAAATACAAGTTATAAATGGCACATCACTTGGGTGCGGTCAAATGTACAAAACAAAAACCACACTCCATTACCAGTAGCATCACTTTCATCAGTTAAAAAAAAAACTCTGCAAATTAATCAAAGAATGTCTTTAAACAAAAGTTAATGGCAGCGATTGTATTGCAACACTGCAGCAGTCAATTACCTTCATTAACAGCCATCAAGCAATTAAGAACTTGTTAATTAGTGCACCCTGCTTTCCTATTAAATATTCTGTAGTCATCGTTTTAGTCCAAATAAAAAAGTTTTAATTTGCACCACTTTACAGAGCACAAGCCAACACAGTACTGCTCTACAAAGCATGCTGATAGTACGTCAAACATTTAAAACTCATTTTAGAAAAAAATGTCCACCCTTACTGATGAACAGTGAATTAACAATGCAACAGCTAGGTCTTCCTGCCACTTATGAGTGACACAGCAGCAAAATTGCTCAGTCACACAAATGGCTACTTTAAGTGGCTTTGACTGTGTACAAACAAAAGTGATAAATGTAACAAAAAATAATGTCAAGAAAAAAAACAGCTCCTCAACTTACTTAAAATGTAAGTGCAGCCTTTTTTAAATACATCAACCATTGTTTCTGTAATGAAATACAGTACATATTATGGACCTTGGAGATGGTCAATTACAGGGCCAATTCTACATATGTGGACATTGAGGGATGACCAGTCTACTGCGTTCTGACATGGAAGCTGAGAAAAATATTCTCCTTGTAAACCTTCATGACTAAAATAATAAACCCCCCTTCCACCCACAGTGTTTCCAAATTCAGTACCTACATATAGCATACACCAAGAACACTGGTGGTACCAGTCTGTCAGGGTCAACTTCTCCATGTGTGAGCAGCAGCAAGGACTTGGTACAGTAGTGCCCAGCTTTGAAAATGGGCACCTTATCTTCCAGAAATTGCAAATCCTGCCCCATGATAAAACATCCTTGTCTACTACTCCAACCAAAAAAAACGCCCTCTATATAATGGGGACCCTACAAGAGTGCACAATATTCAACATGTGCAGATGAGCAAAAGCCTTAGATATAAATACCCTCACTTGGCACACCACCCAGACGTAACCCCATCAATGCAATAATGTAAAATTATCAATCAGTAAGGAAATTCACACCATCGTTTTTGCCAAAGGAGCACACAAGTCTTCAAAACTGAAAAACAAGGCAAGTACTTGCAAAGTTTCATTGTGAAGAGTTCTGATTTCCTGATTCCTGAAAGGCACTTCAGAGTCAATTCCCTCTCAGTTTTTTTTTTTTTTACTTCCTCCCTGGCAATTTAACACCTCCAGCACCCCATTGACCCATTCGTTTCTCACACTGGAAAGATAGCTGGTCCTTTTTTTTCCTTTATTTAGAGCAACAGTCTTACTGTACATTAATTCCTTGACTGGACCAATGGCCCAGACCAATGTGTTCCCCAACAGAAGTGAAATTTGGGCATCAGCAGGCTGTTGTACACGGATCTATATCACTTAATCGAAATACGTATTCATCAGCATACCTTGGACTTTTTTCCAGGGTCAGGAACCACTCATCCGCTAGTACTCCAGAACATAGATTGCACTAAATCAAACACATCCAAGTGGGGGCTTTGCCCCCCATAACCCCTAACTACCTATACAAACTCTGAGATCACACTACAGTGGAGAAAAGGACAAAGTTGTGGCGATGGTCAAGTGCTTCTGAACTCTGGGAAAAAGTCCAAGGTTTGCTGAAATGAATTCCGATGTTTAGAGCAGAACTGCAATTCAAATTGGAGCTTGCTACAAATGACCCACCATGTCCCAGGACTCCCATTCCGCATTTCTGGAAATACTGGGAAACAAAGGTCATACCAAACACCCTGATATTGGATGATTTCAATTACCCAAACATTAACTGAGAGAACTACTCAAGTACCAACTCCCTTGCCCAACATTTCCTAGAATTTATAAACTCGAATGCCCTGGATAAACTGGTCAACACCTCCACCAGAGGTGGCAATATATTGGAGCTGGTCATCACCAACATGGGCAATCGGTGTTCCACACCAGAGGTCAACCCCTCGCTGGTTAGATATGACCATAAACTAATCACTCTGGATATCCACATTCTGCCCCCACCCCAGTCACAAAAACCACCGTGAAAAACTTTTCAAAAGCAAACTTCATGTTACTTAAGACTGAGGTGAAAAGTTTCAAATCCCCCCATGCAAAAGGATAACGCTGCCCAAGCTGCAAAATCCTTTACTAATGCACTCTATGGGCACCTACAAGAATGCATGGATCGTGCTATCCCAAGCAAAACTAAGACTCACTCCTCCAAGAAAAGGAAACCAGTCTGGTGGATCCTTGCCATAAACAAGGTATACAATACAAGGAGGAAACTAGTACAGAAAAGAGTAAAATCCCAAGAGAGGAAGACATCCCTGATCAGTATCGGCAAGAAACTACGATCCCTCATAAAATCATCCAAGGCTAGCTTCGAAAGAAAAATTGCGAAGCACTCCAAAGATAACCACAAGGCATTCTTTAGCTATGTCAAAAATCTAAGTGGTAATTCCCAGATCTGCTCGGAGTTCGTGCAGAATGGCACAAAATACACTGAACCGACCGATATTGCCAACATACTGGCAGACAGGTTCAGTGCAAACGTCACCCCCTCTCACCCCCAAAAGGGCCCATAACCATACTAGAAGAATGTAGTGCCCCTGAAATCACAGACACTCAGGTTAAAACAGCCCTCTCCAAAGCCAAAAAAAACAGCATCAATGGGACCGGACGGTGTCCCAGGCTGCGTCCTACATGAGCTCAAAGATGAACTAACCCCTCACCTAAACACACTGTTCAAACTCAGCCTCTCCACAGGCTACGTGCCCATAGAGTGGCGTACAGCAATGGTTATTCCACTCCACAAAGGTGGAGCCACAACAGATCAAGGGAACTATCGCCCTATAAGCCTGACTAGCTTGGTCTGCAAGGTGATGGAGTGCATCATCATGCATCTCATTAACAGAGACATTGGGAACCTACAAACACTGGAATCAACCCAGTCCAGCTTTGTTAAGGGCAGATCATGCCTCCTAAACCTGGTGGACTTCTTTGAGACAGTTACCAAGGCTATAGACGAGGAAAAGGTGGTCTACACAGCCTACCTAGACCTCGTATAGGCCTTCGACACCATTCCCCATTCTGGTATTATAGATAAGCTCACCAGCCTGAACATAAACCCCTATGTCACGAGATGGGTTGCCAACTGGCTCACGGACAGAACCCACATGGTAAGAGTTGCGGGAGCTAGGTCTGACTCTAAACCGGTTACAAGTAGCATTCCCCAGGGCTCAGTCCTAGGACCCCTCCTGTTCGGCATATACTTCTCAGAGGTAGAGGTAAGCACAGGAGGACAATGGCTGACCAAGTTCACAGTTTACTGCAAACCAGGGTCTATAATTGACTCTCCGGCTGACACATACATCCTCCAAAAGGGTCTCACTGAGACAGATACCTGGTGTCAAAACCATGGCCTCAAGCTAAATGCCAAAAAGTGCATAGTCATCCCCTTTGGAAAAAAACAAAGTACCCACAAATTACCACATATGTGGTAGCCCCCCCTAAATATGGAAGATGAAATAAGGGATATGGGGACCCAAGTAGATAGTAATCTCTCCTTTGATAATCACATTGCCAAAGTGGTTAGAAAATCCTTCTATGTGGCCCATCTAATCACAAAAGGGTTTGCATCCAGATCAAGAGAGGTCATTGTGCCCCTCTACGCATCACTCATCAGACCCATCATAGAGTACAATGCCCCATTTGGGATGTACCTTACAAGACACCTGCAACAGCTGGAAAGACCACAGACGTACCTCACCAAGAGGATCACTGGCCTCAAACAGATGCCCTATGCAGCTCGACTGAAGAATCTCCAGCTGTACTCGGTTGCATACCGCCTACTCAGAGGTGATCTCTGCCTGACATACAAGGCCATGTCCAACCCAGAATTGATGAAACATGTTCCACCTAAAGAAAACCATATCCCCTCGAGCCACACACTCTAGGGATCTAAACCTCACCACAACAATAAATAGGACGTGCTGGAGGGATAGATTCCTGTCCCAGTGACTTCCCATGCTCTGGAACAAGATTCCAATGTACATTAGGCAGAGTTCCTCACTAACACTCTTCAAGAGAAACCTTGACAAGTGGATGGGAAACAGGAAGTTTACCCCGGGGATCACTTCAGTGGCTCTGCTGGACAGAGGCACAGGTAAAGTACAGTTGTGTACCTACCATAAATGTAGATGTTCGAGTGTATTCACTGTTGCAGTCATTACAATCCTGCTGGCAGGCTACCCAGTCGGCCTGAATTCCAAAGTCTATGTCCGGCGTCGGTTGCTGTCGCCTCCTCCCTGACTCAGTGTGCCAGGGGTATAAAAGATGTAGCCAACGCCATTTTCTTCAGTTTTTCTTGCCCCAGATGTCAGGTGCCCCCAAAAGGGTAGGCTAAAAATATGTAAATAAAGCATGCATGCACCAAAGTAAATTATTCCTTCATTTACAAGCAAATACACCACATAGGTTGTATAGAATAGAGAAGTACAGATAAGTTCCAGCAAAGATAAGCGGGATGGTGGGTGGGTAACCTGGATTGCAACAGTGAATACACTCGAACATCTACATTTATGGTAGGTACACAACTGTACTATGTTCATTGTGTTTCACTGTTGCAGTCATTACAATTGGGTTGAATCCCAAAGCTAAGGTTGGGAGGCTGGAGCTAAATAGGATTAGGAGAGGCTATGAGGCCCTGCAGAACTGCAGTGGCAAAGCCTGCCCTGGATTTAGAGTAGAGTGGTAAGTGATAATGCTTTGCAAAAGTGTGCACTGAACTCCAGGTTGCAGCCTCTAAAATGTCTTTGGTTGGTACTCCTCTGAGGAAGGCTGCTGAAGTGGCTGCTGCTCTGGTTGAATGTGGCATAATGGCCTTAGGCACTGATTTGCCATGTTGTGAATAGCAGAAACGAATGCAGTGGCCTATCCACTTTGAAACTGTCTGCTTTGAGATAGCCTTTCCTTGTGATCCTGCAGCATATGCCACTAGTAATTGCTCAGTCTTTCTGAAAGCTTTGGTTCTGTCCAAGTAAAAGCGCAGCTGTCTGTGTATGTCCAAAGAATGCAGAAGTCTCTCAACCTTATTCTGTGGGTTTGGATAAAAGGTAGGCAAGTGAATAGTTTGGTTAAGGGTCACACTGGACACTATCTTAGGCATAAATGTTGGGTTTGTCCTCAGAGAAACCCTATCTGGATGGAAAATGACAAAAGGTTCCACAGCCATGAGTGCCTGTAGCTCTTAGACTCGTCTTGCAGAGGTTATTGCTAGGAGCAGAGCTGCTTTCCAAGATAAAAATTTTATATCAACTGTAGCGGCTGGCTCAAAAGGAGGCAGGGTGAGTTTTTCCAAGACATAATTGAGGTCCCATGCAGGTATTGGTGATCTCCTTGGAGGCCTTAAGTTTTTGGCTCCTCTGAGGTACTGCCTTAGTAAAGGATGAGAAAAAATAGGTGGCTCTGTATTGTAATAAGCTGAAATGGCAGAGGCATGAATCTTAACTGATGAAAAGGATAGGCCTTTGTCCAGCATCTCAGTTAAGTATTGCAAAATCTGAGGAATATTTGGTACAATCGTGTCAATCCCTTGTGCCTGGTTCCAAGCACAGAATCTCTTCCATTTTTCAGCATAAGATTTTCTGGTACTAGGACGCATGGCCTCCAAAATAACATCCATCACCGCTTTAGAAAGAGGGGTGTTTTGAATGACTACATTATCCGCCATGCTGACAGATTTAAGGTCTTGAGCTGGCTGTGCAAGATATGATTATTTTGTTGGAACAGTAAGTGAGGAATATGAGGTAATGTCCAGGCTGGGCATTGAGACAGGTTCCTGAGGATTGGGTACCAGTGCTGGCGGGGCCAGTCTGGGGCAATCATTATCATTTTTGGCTTCTCTTGTCTGACCTTTAGGAGTACCTTTGGGAGGACGGGCAGTGGAGGAAAGGCATATACTGTTAAGTTTTTCCAGCTGAAAGACAGAGCATCCACTTTCCATGCTTGCTTGTGATAAGTCCTTGTGCAGAATCTCTGTAGTTGGCAGTTGTGAGGGGAGGCAAATAGATCTATGTCCGGGCATCCCCATTTCCTTATTATCATGCTGAAGACTTGCGGATCCAATTTCCACTCGTGGGGATCCAAAAGGTTTCTGCTTAGTTCGTCTGCCAGAGTATTTATTTTTCCTGGTAGGAATTGTGCCTATAGATGTACTTGGTAAGTCAATGCTGTGTCCCACAAAGTCATGGCTAGTCTGCAAAGGGGATAGGAATGAGTGCCTCCCTGCTTGTTTATGTACCACATGACTGTGGTATTGTCCGTCTTTATCAATAGTTGTTCCGGATGAAGTTGATCCTTGAAGGCTGTCAGGGCATTCTGAACAGCTAGCATCTCGCCTGCCATGTGGGCCCCCTAGGCATAATCTGATGCATCTGTTGTTAATGTCTGCCTGGCTGTGGGTAAAGTGAATGGCTGCCCCTTGTTGTGGTGACAGGCCTTTGCCCACCATCTAAACTCCTGTTGCAGGCAGGGAAATGAAGGTAATTATTGTTTCCAGGCTGTAGCAATGTTGAGTCCAAACACTTTTTAGATACCAATGAAGTTTCCTCATATGCAGTCTTGCATATGGAATAAGCAGAATGCAGGATGCCATGAAGCCCAAAGCCTGCAGAATTTTTCTTGCAGATAACTGGGCCTTTGTTGCCAAAAGTTTGAAATAAGTAGTCAGTTGCCTTTGTTTGTCTGGCGTGAGATAAGCCATCTGGGCAGTTGCATTCAAGCTTGTACCCAGGAATATTATCTCTTGAGAGGGTACTAGTTTTGATTTCTTTTCATTTACTGTGTACCCTAGACCTGTTAGTAATCTTTTTACAAACGCCAGATGCTTTAGTAGGATGTCCTTGTTCTCTGCTTGAATGAGGCAGTCGTCCAAGTAAGGATATATTTGCATTCCTCTTTGTCTGCAGAATGCAATTACTGAAGCCAGGCATTTTGTGAAGACCCTGGGCGCAGTAGATAAGCCAAAGGGCAGTGCAGAGAATTGGTAATGCATTGAGTCAGCTATGAATCTGAGGTATCTTCTGCATGACTGTCTGACTGGGACATGCAGGTATGCCTCTTTTAGGTCTAAAGTCACAAGCCAAACCTTCTTGCCCAGCATGGGCAGAAGCTGCCGCAAAGTCAACATCTTGAATTTTGGAATATTCAGATATGTGTTTAGAATAGATAGGTCCAGTATTGGTCTCCAGGCTTTGTCCGTTCTGGGCACCAAGAACAGTCTTGAGTAAAATCCTTGTCCCTGCTCTTGCTCTGGTACTTGCTAAATGGCCCTCATGTCCATGAGGGATGAAACTTGCCTTTGTGCCTCTGCCCATTGATTTTTTGACAGGTCTGGCAAACCGTGTGCCCTTGGCAGGGTATGAAAGTGAAACTTGTAGCCTTGTGACACTATGTTCAAGACCCATTTGTCCTGGGTTACTATGTGCCAATTCTGATGAAAAAGTGCTAGTTTTCCCCCTAAAGGTGCTGCCAGAAGACAAGTGCTTGGCACAGGCAGGGTAAGACATTGGGACTGTTTCCTGTATGGCTGTGCTTTGTCTTCTCAGCTTTTGGAGGTAGAAGCACCCCATTGTTTAGACCTGTATGTGCCTTGGGGCTGGGATCTGCCTCTAGGGCATCTGTATCTGCCCCTTTGTGGCCTGTCTGACACTGGAAAGGACCAAATCTTTGTAGGCCAGTGTCTGCTAAATCTTGGAGGCTGTACCTGTAATAAATCTTTGACTGTTTGCATAGATTTTGCTTTGTCCTCCATTTTCTTCAACACCTCCTCTGCTTTAACACCAAACAAAGTATCATGCTGTAATGGAGCATCTAATAATTTTGCTTTAACATGATCAGGCAGATTCTGTTCCTTTAACCAAGCATGCCTCCTGATGACAGAACCCATAACAGCAGCCCTGCAAGAGGCCTCCAGAGAATCAAAACCACATTGCAAAGTATGCTTTCCAACTTGTTCAGATGCATGCAATAAATCCTGCATTTCTTTGTTTTCTGCACATTCAGAATTTATCAACATTTTCTGTTTAAGCAGTAACATAATGTTGTATCTTGTTGTATCTTTTTCCCGGTTAGGGGTCGCAACTTCGGAACTCCGGTCCGCTAATGATTGGCAGTAGATTTTTACGTACCGAGTTGCCAGCCCTGACGCACAACTGTCAATTAAGGTACGCCCATTCACGCATGTCTCCACACAGAAGACGCTTTAGCTGAGAATCGAACAGGACAACGTCTTACTGTGAGGCGACAACGCTACCGCAGCATAAGCATATGAAATTAACAATTTAAAGCCCTAATAGCCAAGGTAGCAGAAGTGTAAATCTTTTTTTCCCATCTGTCCAGAGCCCTAGAATCCCTGTCAGAGGGGGTAGGGTTTTTTGCAGTGGAAGCCTTGACCCCTTTGGGACCCTGAGAGATAGTTTCTGGATCAGCAGCAGGGTTTTTAAAGAGAAATTGATGTGAATCAGGAACCCTGTAGTATCTATCTGGCTTAACAGGAGCTGGAGGCAGAGAGTCAGGAGTCAGACTGGACTCTGAAAAAACATCATCTACAATGTCTAACACAGGTGGAATAGCAAGGGGCCTGTGCTGAGGTAGTAAAAGGAAGTCTCTGAGCCTTTTCTTAGATTCTGAATAATCTTGACTCTCCCAGTGGAAATGCTCCCTCATGGTATGCAGAGTTTTCCCAAAAGAATAGTCCTCAGGAGGAGAGGCTGAAGGGATAGATTCTTCAGCATCAGAATCCTCATAGGGAGGAAGAGAGTATTCCTGATCAGAAGAGGAATCAGATGAAATGGAAACCTGATCTGAAGATTCATATTCTGTCTCTTGCCTAGGCCTCTTATCAGGAGGGGGATGGGAACCCCTGATCAAAGTAATTAGGTCTTCGGCCATTTTGAGCATCTGTTTTTTAAGCATGGAGGCCTGTCCATGGGTCTGTTGTACTTGTTTTTTTTGTCTTTAAAGGTGCCTTAATCTTTGCCTTTGAAGATAAAGTCGTTTTTACATATAATTGTGTAGGCCTGAAAACACCCTCAGAAGCCGATGCCTGCTCACCGGCTCCAGACCCATCTCAGGGAATAGTTTCCGAGGTTCCAATACCTTAAGTTTCCTGCGGCCTAGTTGGCTCCACGTGGGAGTCGGTAGTGGCCTGTGGCTCTAAAGTTGCGGGCGTCAGGGGCTGCGAAAGCACCTCACTGAGAACCGGCAAACCGGCGACTGGCTTAGAAGAAGCCTCGTCATCAGTTTTTGGACCTCGGATGCTTGTCCTTTTCTTTTTCTTTGCGTTTCTTGTGAATTGCGGTAGTCGGATGGCTATCCGACAACATTGTGTAATTAAATCTTCTGCCAAAATAGTGAAATGCAAAATCGTACCGACGCTTAATAGTGCGTTGGTTAAATCTAGCACAGAACCAACAATTAGCAATGTTGTGGTCAGGGCCTAGGCAAGGAATACAGTAGGAATGAAAGTTTTTATGAGGTATTTGCTTCCCACAAGAAATACAATTATTAACTTTTTCTGACATTGGTCTGGAGCAAGAAAAAAGTTTCCCCAACGGGGTACTTAGCTTTTATTGAAGACTTCGGACCTGAAATTCGAACACAAAAGTCTCAGGAGTCGGCCGACCGGTACTTGCGAACTGCTTTTGCTTCGGGCACCGCGTGGCGAGAAAGACTGAAGAAAATGGCATCGGCTGCATCTTTTATACCCCTGGCGCACTGACTTCAAGGAGGAGGCGACAGCAACCGACGCCGGACCTAGACTTTGGAATTCAGGCCGACTGCGGGTAGCCTGCCAGCAGGATAACCCAATTGTAATGACTGCAACAGTGAAACACGATGAACATCTAATCTAAGGGGGCGGCGAAAGCCAACACATTTTGGCTAGGCTTATAAATGCCTTTGGGCAGATAGCCTAGCATCTACCTATGAACCTATGAATATGTATTTGATGAATACATATTTTGGACTAAATGATGTAGACCTGTTGTACATATGAAGGATCCCATTCCAGTAGTACCAGACCTTAGAGACACCCTTATCCACTTCCCCCGACCAAACCTGGTGTTATAAAGCACACATCCATTCACCAAATAGCTGGTGCCACTGTAGTACTTCAAGCCTTAAGCTGAGGTTATGGTGCAGGAAGCACACCATCTCCCTCTCCCACCCCAGGATGAATGAGCTAGCATTGGCTGGTCTCTGACATTTCCCCTGCCGTAGTCCTTCCAGCACCTGAGTTAGCAATCCAACCAGGATTTACACCTCTAAACCCACAGGGCTGTGGCTCCATTCCTTGTCTTGATGCTTTTCTGTAAAATACTTGCTGAATCATTATTGCTTTAAGGGGCAAGCATTGCTGCAATACATAAGGTGTATATAACACAGTTGAATTCAAACACTGTCTGAGACAGGAGAATAATGTGGGCCGTAAAACACTACTACATCCAGCACATATAAATGGTCTTTAAAGCTGCTCTACTGTGAAGGCCAGTGTAAAATCAATGCACTTATTGCCACTCTAATCAACAATGGGTAAGTGAGTGAGGCTCCCCTTAGTCTGACTTGAAAAAACACAGTACAGTGGGATGATGTTGTGTGAGCATACATACAGTGCAAGGATTTAATACGAGTTAAACAAAGTTACACCTGTAGTGCAACACATAACAGGAAGGGCTGCAACACACTTTACTTCATAAGTATAAGGCACAGTGGTTTGCAAGAGGTTCTCCGGTTCGATTTTCATTTGGGGTGCCTTCGTTGTGGAGTCTGCATGTCCTCCCTGTGTTTGTGTGTTTTTCTTCCAGGTGCTCTGGTTTCCTCCCATGTTACAAAGACATGCATCTGGAGCATTTCTCTGCGGGCCTCCGCTGAAAAGTGACTCCTTCCAAGTCGAACTTTCCCGGCAAACAAATGTTAAATAAATAAATAAGGTTTTCATTTCACTTTGCCATCTGTGAATAATCATTCATGAGGTATAAATGTAGAATATCTTTCCTAACCCAATCTGCAGGTAAAACTGATAATCATAAATTAGGTGTGTGGTAAATAATGGAAGCACTTTTTCTGTCAATCCAGCTGAGCTTACTTCTGCTGTTGAATATGTCCGAGAGAGATTTACATATTCTGCACTGACCAGTGACAAAACATAGCCTAGTCATAAAATCAGGATCGACAACAAGCAACTGGAACATGCAGTAATACTAACAAAATCTACTGTAACTGAAGAAGTTAGCATTAATACCTCATATATGTCTGCAACTGAAACCTTAATAAAAATAACAGATGCAATGAAAAAAAACAAGTTTATTTAAAGACCTGGATATGCCCATAAAGAAAAAAGAAGAAGTGTTCTAAGTGTGTGTTTCCTTCACTTATCCAGAGATAACCATCTGTTACACAATACTTCTGAAAGATAAAACTACCCAGAAATAATTAGAGAAAGGAGTTGTTTGCTGCAGTAAAATACGAAATTCTCTATTGAAGAAAAAAAAAAGAAAAGATTCTTAACCAAACTGAGAAAGAGCAAGCCACTATCATCTGACATTTCAGCATTAGGATAAGACTTGGCTGGGCTACAGAAGGAAATTTAAATTAATCACATGTGGAAACAATGTGAAACAAGGTACTCTCCTTCAAACAAAGTAACAAGAAGGCTATTCTCCCCAATGTCCTTCCTGCACAGGGATACAACCTTAACTCTTCCCCTCAACTGTTTAGATACCACACAAAAAAAAAAAAAAGCTGACTACATGATGCCCTTGAAGCAGATGTTTCTAGGAAAACTGCCAGAGATCTCAACAGCAGATGTACAGCTTGCTTTCCACTTCTTGCACCATATGGCAGTGAAGGGTGTTACCCAGCATGCAAATGAAATATCCTTCATCAAGACCTGCAACAGATTAAGTGTTTATCAGAAAAAATACACCAGCAGACTAGTGTAGATTGTCCATTGCTCCAGGGCCTGGCAACAAGTGTCCAACACTGAAAGTCTATGAGTACATCATAGTTCAGATCACTGATATCCTACAGTCCACTGCAACAACCCCATTCTTAGGTGGGTCAACAGAACCAAGAAGACTGTGGCAACTATTTGGTCCAAAAGGCATAGCAGTCTACTATGAATTCTTGGCCAGGCTGACAAGGTCATGATCTCCTAGATGCTTTCCAAATTTATGATCACTTTTGTAGGCTCCAACCATGGGCCATAACATCATAGTAACCATATGGAACTTGAATACACAGAATGCGCTGGCTGAAGTCACTAAGGTCCAGAATGGGATGCTAGTTATCCCTCCCTCTTTCGGACCAGGAAAATGTGGAAATAGAGCCCATTCCCCTTATCTGTCACTCTACAGTGGGACAGTCTCTACAGCTTTTAAGAGCTGCCCAGTTTCTACCTGTCCTAAAATATATGCTGTCACAGCTTTTTTAAGCAATTAAGCTCTTTTTAGGAAAACCATTTCAGCTACCAATATACAGCTGAATGTAGCCATGACCAAAACAAATCACTATTTTGCAATGACTTTCTGATACATGGCAAAATCAGGGACACCACCCTTGGACCCATAGGCAGTCCAAGACTCGACTAAGGACTGCTGGGAGGTGGTGATGGGAGTCGCCTTCCTGACAACTTAGTACCAAGAAGAGGCAATTTGGCTACCACAGAAACGTCTTTTCCTTCTGAGGCTGACGAGGTTTAAAAGAAAAAGGATTCAAGAAGCAATAGGGATATCATTATGGTTCCAAGCAACACTCTTCCGCTAAACACTCTCACCCTCCACAAGACCTTTATGGCTGTTTATGAGCAGATTTATTCATGTACTGATTACTTTATCTTCCAGTACCAACCAAACTAGACAATTACAGCTGGTACAGAGCTCTGCACTCCGATTACTTACAGGTACTTTGAGTTATCAACATATCACTCTGGCTGTGTGCAGTTGCACTGGCTTCCAACTGTGTCTCATATCATCAATAACATTCTAGCATTAGTATATCAACTGCTACATGTGTTGGGTCTCCCACCATCAAAAGGGGATTCTGACCTCTTACAATCCATCTATGGTAATATGTTCCTCTTCACTGAAGATGCTGAAGGTTACTTGGGTAAGTATGGAGCCATCAGCAAACAATCTTTTTCCCATCAAGTGCCTCTCTGCTGGACCATCCTTTATTGGTGAGGGAGGGAGTCCCCCACACTGGTTAGCTTTAAAACAGCCCTTAAGACCTACCTTTTTAATTTTGCTTATGACTACACTTGACAAATAACCACTGTATTTTTACCTATTTACTGTTATGCACTTTGCTTTATAATGTTTAGTATGTTTTAATTACATTATTTTTACGTAGCGTCACACTACGTTTGCCTAAATGCAATACTTAATGCGTGTTTAGTTTCTTTTTTTTATTAGTCTCATCCCTCGTCTTTCTTCTGGATACTACAGTGTCACTGCATGGTAAGTATTTGAGCCTTTTCCTCTCCACTGTTACTTATTCACACAATCTTTACTATTCTTTTTTGCCTACCATAGGAAGTGAACTCTACCAATTATCTACCTCCCACATACAATTAAACTGCTGGATTGCTGTTACATTGATGTCCTCTGAAAACACCATCATCTATGAAAACAAATCTGGGCATTCCCTCTTCTGAATTACCTTGCATGTATGCTGTTAAACTTTAATTTTATTCTTGCACATCAGTCACCTTAAAGCCCCAACTTCTGCTGCACATCACCAAAGCTCCAACCCCTCCTTCCCTCTAAATTGTCTCTCATGATTTCGCTCGTCCTTTTCTACAGACATATATAGTTACTATTTCAAACAGCTCCTATAGCATTTTGCTCCTTTTTGTTTCTATCCTTCCCCTTCTTGTCTGTACTGGTCTTTGATCTCCCCCTCATGACTTCTCAAGTCTACTCTATACTGATTCCGCTCTTTCCCTCCTTAATTTTTAGTCCCTAAAATTGCTTCCAAGTTAGTAGCCCACTATTTCACAAATTTTTTTTCATAGCTTTCCTTCTTAGATTCCTATCTGAACTTTTCCTGATCTGTCCTCCTACTCTAATAACTCAGCCAATTCTGCATTACAGATGGAAGTTCATTCTTTAACTAATCCTTCCCATAAGCTACTCACCCCAAGAAACCTGTCTCTTGTTTATTTATACAAATAATATATAAAAGTTGTGCTTACTGATTACTTTGGGAAAACTCTGCTCTGGCCTGAAGTCCGCTCCATTCGCCCTCACTCCACTCCCCCACCCATCCCCACTTTCCCTAAATGTATACTCACTACACCACGCCTCTTAAGATTACTCCAACCTATCAGATATCTCCACCAATAACAAACCTCAATGCTCTTGTTCACTTACCTAAATGCTCCTCTCTCCTAGTCTGACTATATATATATATATATATATATATATATATATATATATATATATATATTTATATATCTTCTCTCCCTGTACTTTCCTACTTTCACAATCATTACCCCCAATTTAAATATTTTACTTCACTTTCTGTCATATCTTATTCTTTTCATAGATACACTTCTCTTGGACGGTGACAGCCATCCTTACCCAGGATCAACCACTACCCTCTCTCACAACCTCTTACCTCACAGCTCTCTCACCAACTCCTCATCTCACAGCCCGCTCCCTTTACCAAATCTTTACATATCTACACTCTAAACATTCAAAGCCTTGTTAACATGACCATTGAACTTCACTCCTGGATTGCTAACCCCCCCCGCTTATCCTAACCCTGTCAGAAACCTGGCTAAAACCACACATCTCAAACACCAAAATCTTACCCCCAGGTTATAATATATTTCACAATGACAGAATTACAAAAAGAGGTGAAGGCGTTGCTATCGTCTATTCAGACAAACTGAATCTCTCCCTGCTTTCCATTTCTATACCCAGCTTTGAGCTTGCTGAACTTCTCATAATGAACTGTCACTTTAACTATCACAAAACAATTTGCCATAGCCTCTATCTAGACTCCCCCCTGGGAAAAATATTCCTATCCTTGAAAACGTACTATAATGGATAACTCTACATATAACATATGAGACAATCATTCTGGGCGATGTAAACATAGACTGGGCTAAACTAACAACTACATCCCCTAACTATTGCATCAACCTTCACGGCTTCCACCAACTCATCAACTTCCCTACTTGCTTTAACAAAAACTCCACTACTGGCCCTATTCTGGACTGGATCCTCACCTCAGATCCCAACCTTTACCATAACCCTGGGACACTATCACACTCTCTAAGTGAAAATCTCCCCACCTATACCCAAAGATACTCCCACCAAATACCCAAAGACCACCTGTATAGAAACTGTTATAAACTCACCAACATCTGTTCAGTTACATTTAAATCTAAATTGTTTAGCATAAATTGGTCTTTCTTTCATCAACTCCCTCTAAATGAGGCTGTCAAATGCTTCAATCAGATTTTCCTTACAGGATCACAGGGTCATAGGATGTTATTAGGCTAATGGCCCTGGAGCCCTTACAAGCCTAGCCAAGAGTTTATCCCAAAAAAGAAACCTTAGCCATATCCCAAAAAAGAAACCTCAGTCAGCACCTGTTGCCCCTGTCAATGAGGGACACAGGTGGAACCACTGGGACAAATATGTGGTTTCTCATCCACTCATTAAAGCTGTGCTTGAAGAGGGTCAGCGAGGTGCTCTGTTTGAGGTGTATGGGAAGTCTATTCAAGAGAAGGGGCAGCCTTTGGGAGACAAACCTGTCTCTCCAGCAGGTTTTGTTGATGTCACATTTTAGATTCAGGCCTTCTGAGTGGGTAGTGCGTGGAGAGTTAGACTTAAGGATATTGAGCATCTCTAGTAGGGCAGGGTCCGAGATTGCCTTGTAGGTGAGATACAGATCACCCCTGAGGAATCAGTACGATACTGAGTAGAGTGATAGTGATTTGAGCTTGCCTGCATAGGACAGGTGTTGGAGGCCATGGATTCTCTTTATGAGGTATTTCTGTGGCTTTTCCAGTTGATGCAGATGTTTGGAGAGGTACATCCCAAAAGGGGCGTTATGCTCAATTACTGGTCTAATGAGGGAGGAGTGTAGCGAGGTAATAACCTCCTTTTTTCTGGATGCAATCCCTTTACTTATGAGATGAACCAAGTAAAAGGCTTTTCTGACCACTGCCAATACATGATGGTCAAATGTGAGGTTATCAACCTGACTGCCCAGGTCTCTCACCACAGGTTGTGTTGCTTAGGGGGTTGCCATTGATGTGGTAATCAGTAGGAGTCATGTTTTTGCCGAATGGTATGATGATGCTCTTTTTGCATTTAACTTGAGGCCATGACTTTGGCACTAGTCATTAGTTGCTGTGAGACCCTCTTGCAGTATGTTAACATCATCTGGGAAGTCAATGACAGCACGCAACTTATAGTTATCCACAAACCTGATCAGCCACAGGCCTTTTGTCTTTGCCTGGACCTCTGAGGAATGGATGCCAAACAGTTGGAGTCCAAGGACAGATCCCTGGGGAACTCCACTAGTGACAGGTCTGCTATCAGAGGTGGAGGTGTCTATTTCGACTTTGAGGGTCCTGTCAGTGAACCAGTCAGCCCCCCATCTGATGAGAGAGGGATTTACTCCAAGTTGTGTCGGCTTTTTGATGATGCCCAAGTGGGGGATTGTGTCAAAGGCTTTAGCCAAGTCAAGGTAAACTGTATGCACTGACTTTCCTTCATCCCTCATTGGTGACGGTCTCAAAGAAGTAACCAGGTTCAACAGGCAAGATCTGCCCTTGACAAATCCGAACTGGGTGGGGTCAAGTGCTTGGAGATTGCCTATATCCTTATTTATGAGAGCAATAATAATATGCTCCATGGCTTTACAGATCAGACTTGTCAAGCTAATGGGGTGATAGTTTCCAGGGTCAGTAGTGGCACCACCTTTGTGCAAGGGGATGATAATGACAGTTCTCCACTCTGCTGGAATGAAGCCTGCACTTAGGCTGTGGTTGAATAGGGTGCCTTGACATGCTAGATTCACTAGCTACTACTAGAAAAATCTGAATAAAATCCACTTTTGTCCCCTGGCTTACTAAACATACCTGCTCTCTACTATGGGTAAAAAGGATGGTGTATGGAAGGCCTGGGTTAAAAAATAAATCCACTCCCCTACTTCAGCAGTATAAAGAGCTCAGAAACCTAACAACAATAAAAAGAATTTCTTCTACTCAACCCAGTCAACCTCACAAAATAATCCAAAAAAATTTTGGACTACCATCAATTAACTCCTGTATCCCGGTAACTCTACAACCCCAAACTCTTTCTCCCATAACTCTACCACTGAAACAGCCACACTCCTTAACAACTACTTCATAGAAACAATTCAAAAACTAACCCAAAATAACATTTCCTCTACCCCTCCTCCATCCCTAAATAAAACACCATCTAACGGCTTCTCATTTAAACCAGTCCTCATTACCTACATCAAATCTCTCTTGCTTAAGCTCAAACCCTGCTCTCCCTCAGCTGACAAATGACCTTCTTACTTTGTCAAAACTGCTGCTATTGTCTACCCCATCTCTATACTTATAAATAAAACTATTAATGAAGTCTGTGTCCCAGACATGTGGAAATCCTTTTTTACAATTCCAGTACATAAGGGCGGAAACTCCACCAACCCTTCAACTATGGGCCCGTTGTCATCCTGTCGCCTACCTCAGAAATTCTTTAGAAATGTATACATTCTCAATTAATCAAACACCTGCTGGACAATAACCTACTGACCTTTACCCAACATGGTTTTAGGCCTCACCACAGTACATCCACAGCTTTAGTCTCCTTCACCCAGACTGTAGCAGAGGCCTTTGATAACAACACGCTCATCTCCTGCTTATTCCTTGATCTCTCAAAGGCTTTTGATACAGTTTCCCACCCTAAACCTCTAAATAAACTGTCTGAACTTAACCTCTCCAGCTCCTCAGTAAATTAGTTCTTCAGCAACCGCTCAAATAACAACAACAATCTGTTCGCTGGCAAACCGTCTTCTCCCTCTATCTTCCAGTCACCACAGTAGTCCCTCAAGGATCCATCCTGGGCCCCCTCTTATTCACTACTTTCACAAATGAACTACGCTCTGCCTGTAAGAGTCTACCCTATTACAATATGCGGATGATTCCACACTTATCTCCACCGCTCAAAGTGTTCCCAATCTATTAGCACTCACCCAAAATACCTTCTCATCTGTTGAAACGTGGCTCTCCAATAACCAGCTAGTATTAAACCCATGGCTCTCCAATAACCAGCTAGTATTAAACCCTAAAAAAAAAACTCCTCCTCTTCTTTACTAGAACATTGGAACAACACAAAGCCCCCTTTGTCATCACCTAACTCAATAATACAGTTCTTAAATCTGAACCACATACTAAATTACAAGGAACCATCATAGACGATGAACTGAAATTTGACTTGTACACCCAACAGTGCATAAAGAAAACTCACCAAAAACTTGGACTGCTGTACAGAAACCAGAAATTCCTTACACAATCCAAACAGTCCCTTGCCAAGTCACTGCTCTTACCAAGTCTCCTTTATGCTGCCCCCATTCTTACTAACATCCAATCTACTCTACTGTCCAAATGGATCCAAACATAATAAAACTGCCAGATTTGCACCTAATCTTCCCCATAACACCCAGCACTGTCTTGCCCTAAATAAGCTTTAATGGCAAGAATTGTCTCATCAACTACTACTTCCTCAACTACATATCACTCGCTCTCTTCTCTATAATCCCTCTTCCTGCCCCTCTCTCTCCAACCTAGTATCTTACTACACCCCTCACCTGCACCTCCACACAACTGACAAAAATCTTCTTGATGTCTACAAACCTAAAAAGAACATAGGAGAATCCTTTTATAAGTACACAATAGCACATATCTGGAATACACTCCCCCTTGATACAAGAAACATCTCCCAACATCACTTTAAGAGAGAGTTAAAAGGCTTTTTCCTAAATACCAGGGCCTGTTCTTGCCACGTCTCTTCATGACTTATTGATTACACTCTGTAGCACACTTATAGAACTTACTACCCTACATTAATGTCCCTTTTGGTTATACACAAATGATGACTCCTTGACATTGTACTTTATCATTTTATATGTTTTACATTTTTCATGAGTCACAGTATTATTATGTTCTATGTTTATTTTTATAAGTCATAGTATTGTTTGACAGACATGTTTTCCTTTGTTACATGAATATACCAAGATGTGATTGACCAAATATTTGTAAATATTTCCAAAAAATGTTATTTTGTTTATGTATTTGGACTGTTATGATGAGCTGTTAAAAGCATCTTAAATTTGAACTTGAAAATGATAATTTATTAACAAAGTCAATAGGGACAACAAGGACATTAGAAAAACAAAAGTATCTTCATGAATTCAGATTAGCTACAGAAGCCAATAAGCAATAACACTCAACATTGCTCAGGGTTTATTCACAATGATACTACCTACTCTGATCCAGTAAATACTGCCAACATAATGGCAAATACATTTAATGCCATCTTCACTTCAAAGACAACTATTCCAAGCTTAGTTCTCCCAAATGAAATCAAGTAATCAACCATCACAAAAAAATATACTGAAAGTACTCTCCAAAATGAAGAACACCTCTTCCACAGAGCCTGACAAAATATCCGACTGCCAGAACAGCACTAAATAAGCAATGAAGGGCCCATTCCTCAAAATTAACTTGAGCCTAGCAACACGTTTTGACCCACAGCTATTGTGATGCTACTCCCCACGGGTGAACCCACCACTATACTAACAAGTCTGCAATTCCCAGCGTTAATGTGTCTTATATAGGTTCATAGGAGGTTACTATACTATTGGCCCTAGGGCCTTTATAAGCCTAGCCATGTTATACCCCTGTTCCCTTACTGACCAAGTAGTATGGTTTATATTTGCAGAGCGAGTCTATGAACAGCACCGACTGCCCTTATCCAAGAGGGACATAGGTGACACCCCGGGGTAAGATTACAGTCTTCCATCCAGTTGTCTAAGTTATGCTTAAATAGCATCCTTGAGGAGCTCTGTTGACGTGAATTGGGAGTTTGTTCCAGAGGAGTGTCAATCTCTAGGAGACATATCTGTCTCTCCAGCATATCCTGTTAATGTGGCAGGCTAGGTTAAGACATCTAGAGTGAATGAATCTTGTTCCATTTGACTTACAGATGTGCAGCATTTCCATTAGGGCAGGGTCCGAGACTGCTCTGTAGGCCAGGCAAAAGTCGCTTTAAATCAGCCTATACGATACAGAGTACAGTGATAGGGCCTTCAGTCTGTCCATGTAGGTCATGTGTTGTAGGCCCTAAATTTTCTTGGTGAAAAACTTCTGAGGTCTCTCCAGTTGCTGCAGGTGTCTGGTGAGGTACATACAGAAGGGAATGGTGTACTCTATTAGTGGTCTGATGAGGGATGAGTACAGGGTCACAGTTATTTTTAGCTCTGGATGTGATGCCCTTATTTATGAGATATGCAACATAGAAGGCCTTCCTTACCACTGTGGACACAGGGTGATCAAAGTTAAGGCTGCTATCAACCTGTGTTTCCAAATCTCTCACCACAGGGTTTGAGCTAAGGAGGGTACTGTTAATATTGCAGTTTGCAAGGACTTCCACTTTGCCGAAAGAGATAACACAATTTTTTTTTGCGTTTAGTTTAAGTCTCTGGCTTTGGCACCAATCATTTGTCTGTGTAAGCCTTTTTTGTAGTATGTCAACATCGCTGTGGGGTAGGACTCACTGACTGCACCCAGTTTGCAGTCATCAGTGAACTTGGTAAGCCACAGGCCATCTACCTTGCCTGGACTTCTAAGAAATAGATTACAAACAGCAGGGCACCCAGCACAGACCCTTGTGGTACACCACTGGTAACTGATCTGCTGGTAGAAATGGAATCCCCAATGTATGCATTCTGTCATGAGCCAGCTGGCTACCCAACTAGTGACATATGGGTTAATTCCAAGCTGGCTGAGTTTCTCAGTGATGCCTAAGTGGGGGATGGTGTCAAAAGCTTTGGGTAAGTCAAGATAGGCTGCATGTACTGTTTTGCCTTCATCCAGGGCTTTGGAGACATTCTCAAAGAAATCCACCACATTCTCAAAGAAGTCCACCAGGTTTAATAAGCATGATCTACCCTTAAAACTAAATTGGGTCAGGTCAAGAGTCTGAAGGTCAACTATGTCTTTGTTGATAAGGTCCATGATGACTCTCGCCAGAAACTTGCAGATAAGGCCGGTTAGGCATATGGGTCTACATCTCCCAGGATCAGTTGACAGACCCCCTTTGTGCAAGGGAATTACTGTTGCTGTTTTCCACTCTGCTGGGAACAAAGCCAGTACTTACACTGTGGCTGAAGAGAGTGCCAAGTGGTTCAGCTATGTCCTGTTTTAGACCATTTAGTAGGTAGCCTGGGATGTTATCCTGTCCCACAGAGGCTGTGTTTTTGGCTACGGAGCATGCGGTTATGACCTGCTCTTTGGAGATACTCGGTGGAAGACTGGTGACAGGTATGCTTTCAGGTATCTGTCTGCTAGCAGGACGTCAATGTCCTCAGGGTCAGTACGAGTGATACTGTCCTCTACTAGTTCGGCACAAAGCTGGGCCTTCCCTTTTAAATTTCTGACAGAGCTAAAGAATGCCTTGTGATTATCCTTAGCTAGAGATGATAGTTTAGCTTTGTAATTGGCTTTACAGGACTTTACAAGATATATAATTTGCTTGTTAAAGCTGTGGAGGGTGCTTCTGCTGAGTCAGTCCCTTGTGTTCATAGGCATTAGTTTCTTCCTCTTGTATTATAATCTATTTATGTTTGATGTCCACCAAGGTGGCTTTTTCTTTTTTGAGGGTACATTGTCTTGATCCATTCAGGTACAGCCGAGTCTATACATTTCTTTAGGTGTTTATACAGGGCATTTGTGTACAACTCAGTACAGGAGTCATTGTTGACAGTGGTAGCAGGGGTGTGTGAAACTATTTATGCCATCACTTAGGAAGTTATAGTTTGCTTTGGAGAAATTTTTCATCCTTTTTGCTCTTGGGGGGGGGGGGGGTCAGGTATGATGCATGATCATACCTTACCAGGGATGGCAACGCACAGGAGGTAGAGCAGAGACCCCCTATGTTGGTAAGTACTAAGTCTAAGACATTCAGGCCCCTTGTGGGGGTGCAGACTATCCGTTCCAGAGCATTTGTATTAACAAAGTCCAGGAACCTTAGGGTGAGAGCATTTATGCTCACATATGACTCCCAATCGATGGAAGGATAGTTGAACTTGCCCATGACCAAGCAGTTTGACTGTATAATGAGAGACTCCAGTAGGTCCAGGTAGACTGAGTGGTTCTCGTGGTTCATGGTGGGGGGTCTTTAGCTAACAATGACATGGAAGAAGGTTTTACCTACAGGTATGGTTGGACTTGGAGTAGCTCTAGGGAGTCATACTGTTTGACCAGTCTTGAGCTGTATTTGTTTTTAATGAAGATGGATACACCTTTGCCTTTGGTTCTCTCATGCTTGTTTTGAGGTCTGAAAGTGTGGAAGGCACTGTAGCCTTCCATAGCCAGAGTCTTTTTGCAGGCTTGAACCACGTCTCTGTGAATGCACAGACATCAGCATCTTTCGAGGTAAGGAGTGTTTTCAGTGAGTGCAGTTTCTGATTTAGACTCCTAGCATTAAGCAGAATAACCTTTAGTTTGTCTCTAGTGGATTTTTTTTACATCAGGAATGTTGTTATGACATTGCTTAAAAAAGCACTATGGGGGAGGCAAGTATCTTTGCCAGTAACCAAAAGCTAAGAGGTGACAGTTGAAGACCATCTCTGGCAAAGCAGCATGGTCTGTCGACCACATCTTCCCAGGCTGACAGATACTGGATCCCCCTGGATAGACACCAGATGCAAAGCCAATTGCTGAAGTCAATCATTTTTTGTTTATACTGAAACATTACCTTGGATGAAGGTAGAATTCTGCTTAGGGCTATGGACATATCTGCCTGGGACACAATCGGAGAGCTCAGTCATGTCTCTCTTCATATAGTCCAGTGAGGTACAAGTCATGGAATGCTTCAAAGCAAATCTAATTAACTACGATATAGAAACTCTTATCAGACTCGACCCCCTGAAGTTTGGCTTTGAAGATGTCGGATGCAGCATCCATTCGTGGGCATCCGTGGTAGTCCTGCTTAATATGTCTGCTAGAGTGTTTTCTTTTCCTGGTACAAAGATTGCTTGTAACTGAATGTTATAACTCAGGGCCACATTCCAGAGGTCCAGGGCCATCCGGCATAGAGGGTACGAATGTGTGCCTCCTGCTGTTGATGTACCACATAACTGTGGTGTTGTCTGTCCTTATCATCAATTGGCCTTCGAAGAAATGGTTTGAAAGTCTGAATTGCCAGTTTTACTGCCAGCATTTCCTTTAGGTTTATGTGTAGGTGCAGCTGCTCTTGAGTCCATAAACCCTGTATGCATTTGTTCATCATGTGGTCCCCTAACCGAGGTCTGAGGCGTCCGTTGTGATGGTTTGGCTTGGTTGAGTGCTGTGGAAGGGCAATCCTTCGTTTGATTGACAGGCCTGAGCCCACCATTGGAATTCTTGCTTCAGGCATGGAATTATTGGAATTTGAGTTTCTAGGCTGTGCTTGTGCTGAGACCATAAATTCCTTAGGTACCACTGTAGTTTTCTCATATGCAGTCTGGCATGTGGGACCAATATTATGCAGGATGCCATGAAGCCCAATGCTTGCAGGACTTTTCTTGCTGTTAGATGGTTTTGTTTTGTTAATGCCAAGAAGTAGAGAGGGAGTTGCTCCTGTTTTTCTACTGTTAGGAATGCCATTTGTTTGGATATGTCCAGCTCCGCACCCAAAAAGGTTATCTTTTGGGATGGTATCAGCCTTGACTTTTTTGTATTGACTGTGTATCCCACGGCTTGTAGAAGGTAAATGACTCTTATCAAGTCTTCTGCTAGCTTGTTTTTGTTGTCCGCTTGTATTAGGCAGTCGTCCAGGTAAGGGTAGATTTGGATCCCCTGAAGCCTGCAATGAGCGATTACTGATGCCAGGCATTTCGTGAACACTCTGGGCGCAGTAGATAAGCCAAAGGGCAATGCTGAGAATTGATAATGCTCTGATCCTGCAAGAAATCTGAGGTATCTTCTGCAATTTGGTCGTATGGGGACGTGCAGGTATGCCTCCTTGAGATCTAGAGTTACCAGCCAAGACTCCTTGCCCAGCATGGGAAGAAGCTGCTGTAGGGTCAGCATTTTGAATTTTGGAACAATGAGGAATGTGTTTAAAGTGGAGAGATCGAGAATAGGTCTCCATTTGCCTTCTTTCCTTGGTACTAGGAAGAGCCTGGAGTAAAAGCCCTTTCCTTGCTCCATATGGTACCTTTTCACAGCTCTCATCTTTAATAATTGATTTACTTGTTGTAGAGCTTCTGCCTTTTGATTTGGAGGTAGGTTTGGCATTCCTCTCTTTCCTGGTAGAGTATGGAAATGAAACCTGTAACCTTGGTCTATTGTCTGCAAAATCCACTTGTCTCTTGTGATGTAATGCCAGTTCTTTGTAAATAAAGCTAGCTTCCCGCCTAAGGGTGCTTCTAGTTGTTCCCTGGTAGGCGGTGCCAGAGACAAGTCACTGTGATTGTCCTGTAGTAGTGGTGGTGGCTGTGTCTGTGCCTCGCTGGTTGTTACCCTGCCACTGGCGTCCCCTGTAGGCACCTTTGGATTGGCTTCTGCCTCGAACGCCTATTCCTGCCTCTCTGTGCTTTGGAGGAGTCTGGAAAGGACCAATTCTTGGAGGGCCAATTCCTGCTAAACCTTGGAGGTTGGACCTGTAAGAAATCTTTCACTGTTTGGACAGATTTTGCCTTCTCTTCCATCTTCTTCAGTACCTGTTGTGCAGGAGAGCCAAACAAATTGATCTTGTCCATGGGAGCATCTAATAGTTTTGATTTGACATGGTCCGGTAAGGCCTGCTCTTTTAACCATGCATGCCTTCTGATAACTGTGCCAGTCATGGCTGATCTAAAGGAAGCCTCCAGTGCATCATAGCCGCATTTTAAAGAATGGTTACTAACTTGCTGAATGTTATGTACCATTTCCTGAACATATTTCTTGTCTAAAGGCTCATCAGAGGACAGCTTTTTGGTTAACTGGTCTAGCATAAATTCTTGATACTGGATCATATGAAATTGACAGTTCAAGGCCCTAGCTGACAGAGTAGCAGAAGTGTAAACTTTTTTACCCCATCTCTCTAAGGACCTGGATTCCCTTTCAGAGGGAGGGATTTTTGGCAGAGGTAGATGCTACAGCCTTAGGCCCCTGGGAGATAGTCTCGGGATCTGCAAAAGGAGCCTTGTATAAATGGTGATGTGTGTCCGGGACCCTGTAGAACCTATCGGGCTTAGCAGGGGCCGGAGGTAATGAATCAGGAGCAGTACAAGCATCATTAAATGCATCATCTACAACAGACAGAACTGGAGGTATAGCTAAAGGCCTATGTTGTGGTAAATGCAAAAGGTTCTAAGCCTTTTTCTGGAGTCTGAAAAATCTTGGCCCTGCCACTGAAATTGTTCCCTCATAGCATGCAAGGTTTCCCCAAAGGAAAATTCCTCAGGTGGAGAGGCAGAAAGGATGGACTCTTCAGCATCAGAGTCTTCATAAGGGGAAAAAGGAGCCTCTGGAGGGTCTGTATTATTTGAATCATCAGAGGAATCATCTGTGGAAACTGGTTCAGGGGGCTCTGCTGTAGGCCTCTTCTCTGGAGGTGGGTGAGAGGCCCTGTCTGGGAGAGGTTGGGATCCCCGGATTAAAGAAATGAGATCCTCTGCTAAACTAAGCATTTGGGAACTGGAGCTAGGCCTGTGAGAGGGGGTCTTAACAGGCACAGATTTAGTAGCTTTAGCTGCTTTAGCCCTGGCAAAGGCCTTAATGGACATGGCTGCAGGAGGCCTAGCAGCTCCACGTGCAGGGGTTGAAGTATCCAAGGGAATAGTGTCAGATAATTCCTGGGAAACCACAACTGCAGGTTGGATTTCAGAAGCCGATTCCACCAGGTTGAAAGAGGCCTCGGTAGAAGGTAAGCTTTCGGCTGAAGGAAGAACCGCTTGCTCGGTTTCAGCCGAAACCGAGACACTCGCAGTTGTCTTAACCGCGGTTTCGGCCGAAACCGCGGACCATGAGTGTCGGTCCTTTTCCTTGCGTTTTTTGGATATTTGTGAAGTCGGAGGATCCGACGGCATAATATAAGCAAAATCAGAGCCGAAAAACTGCTCAGCAAATTCCGACCGACGTCCGTCGGTTAAAAGAAGCACAGGCTAGACAAGCTGCTACGTCGTGGTCTGGGCCTAAACAAGGTAAGCAGTAAGAGTGTAAGTCTTTATGAGGTATTTGTTTCCCACAAGTTAAACAGTTATTCACTTTTTCTGACATCGGCTGAGGCAAGAAAGAGTCCCCAACGGGGTACTTAGCTTTTTAGAAGTCTTCGGTAGTAGTAGTATTCGGTGGTAGTAATCTCTGGTTCTGACCGACCCGGCACTTCCGAACAGCTTCTGCTTGAGCGCCACGCGGCAAGAAAGACTGGGGAAAATGGCGTCGGCTGATGCCTTTATACCCGAGTAACTGCAGCAATGACGTCGGGTGAAGTGCGACACCAGCCGAAGCCAGACCCAGACTTTGGAATCCGGCCGACCGAAGGGCTGCCTGATGACAGGACAATCCATTTGTAAGGACTGCAGATGCATCCTTGAAGGACATCAGCACAGACTACCCTTATCCAAGAGGGAAATAGGTGACACCCCGGGGTAAGATTACAGTCTCCCATCCAGTTGTCTAAGTTATGCTTAAATAGCATCCTTGAGGAGCTCTGTTTACGTGAATTGGGAGTTTGTTCCAGAGGAGTGTCAATCTCTAGGAGGCATATCTGTCTCTCCAGCATATCCTGTTAATGTGGCAGACTAGGTTAAGACATCTAGAGTGAATGAATCTTGTTCCATTTGACTTACAGATGTGCAGCATTTCCATTAGGGCAGGGTCCGAGACTGCTCTGTAGGCCAGGCAAAAGTCGCTTCAAATCAGCCTATACGATACAGAGTACAGTGATAGGGCCTTCAGTCTGTCCATGTAGGTCATGTGTTGTAGGCCCTAAATTTTCTTGGTGAAAAACTTCTGAGGTCTCTCCAGTTGCTGCAGGTGTCTGGTGAGGTACATACAGAAGGGAATGGTGTACTCTATTAGTGGTCTGATGAGGGATGAGTACAGGGTCACAGTTAGTTATAACATTTTTAGCTCTGGATGTGATGCCCTTATTTATGAGATATGCAACATAGAAGGCCTTCCTTACCACTGTGGACACAGGGTGATCAAAGTTAAGGCAGCTATCAACCTGTGTTTCCAAATCTCTCACCACAGGGTTTGAGCTAAGGAGGGTACTGTTAATATTGCAGTTTGCAAGGACTTCCACTTTGCCGAAAGAGATAACACAATTTTTTTTTGCGTTTAGTTTAAGTCTCTGGCTTTGGCACCAATCATTTGTCTGTGTAAGCCTTTTCTGTAGTATGTCAACATCGCTGTGGGGGGCAGGACTCACTGACTGCACCCAGTTTGCAGTCATCAGTGAACTTGGTAAGCCACAGGCCATTTACCTTTGCCTGGACTTCTAAGAAATAGATTACAAACAGCAGGGCACCCAGCACAGACCCTTGTGGTACACCACTGGTAACTGATCTGCTGGTAGAAATGGAATCCCCAATGTATGCATTCTGTCATGAGCCAGCTGGCTACCCAACTAGTGACATATGGGTTAATTCCAAGCTGGCTGAGTTTCTCAGTGATGCCTAAGTGGGGGATGGTGTCAAAAGCTTTGGGTAAGTCAAAATAGGCTGCATGTACTGTTTTGCCTTCATCCAGGGCTTTGGAGACATTCTCAAAGAAATCCACCACATTCTCAAAGAAGTCCACCAGGTTTAATAAGCATGATCTACCCTTAAAACTAAATTGGGTCAGGTCAAGAGTCTGAAGGTCAACTACGTCTTTGTTGATAAGGTCCATGATGACTCTCTCCAGAAACTTGCAGATAAGGCCGGTTAGGCATATGGGTCTACATCTCCCAGGGTCAGTTGACAGACCCCCTTTGTGCAAGGGAATTACTGTTGCTGTTTTCCATTCTGCTGGGAACAAAGCCAGTACTTACACTGTGGCTGAAGAGAGTGCCAAGTGGTTCAGCTATGTCCTGTTTTAGACCATTTAGTAGGTAGCCTGGGATGTTATCCTGTCCCACAGAGGCTGTGTTTTTGGCTACGGAGCATGCTCTTTGGAGATACTCGGTGGAAGACCGGTGACAGGTATGCTTTCAGGTATCTGTCTGCTAGCAGGACGTCAATGTCCTCAGGGTCAGTACGAGTGATACTGTCCTCTACTAGTTCGGCACAAAGCTGGGCCTTCACTTTTAAATTTCTGACAGAGCTAAAGAATGCCTTGTGATTATCCTTAGCTAGAGATGATAGTTTAGCTTTGTAATTGGCTTTACAGGACTTTACAAGATATATAATTTGCTTGTTAAAGCTGTGGAGGGTGTCCTTCCCCTGCTGAGTCAGTCCCTTGTGTTCATAGGCATTAGTTTCTTCCTCTTGTATTATAATCTATTTATGTTTGATGTCCACCAAGGTGGCTTTTTCTTTTTTGAGAGTACCTTGTCTTGATCCATTCAGGTACAGCCGAGTCTATACATTTCTTTAGGTGTTTATACAGGGCATTTGTGTACAACTCAGTACAGGAGTCATTGTTGACAGTGGTAGCAGGGGTGTGTGAAACTATTTATGCCATCACTTAGGATGTTATAGTTTGCTTTGGAGAAATTTTTCATCCTTTTTGCTCTTGGGGGGGGGGGGGGTCAGGTATGATGCATGATCATACCTTACCAGGGACGGCAACGCACAGGAGGTAGAGCAGAGACCCCCTATGTTGGTAAGTACTAAGTCTAGGACATTCAGGCCCCTTGTGGGGGTGCAGACTATCCGTTCCAGAGCATTTGTATTAACAAAGTCCAGGAACCTTAGGGTGAGAGCATTTATGCTCATATATGACTCCCAATCGATGGAAGGATAGTTGAACTTGCCCATGACCAAGCAGTTTGACTGTATAATGAGAGACTCCAGTAGGTCCAGGTAGACGGAGTGGTTCTCGTGGTTCATGGTGGGGGGTCTTTAGCTAACAATGACATGGAAGAAGGTTTTACCTACAGGTATGGTTGGACTTGGAGTAGCTCTAGGGAGTCATACTGTTTGACCAGTCATGAGCTGTATTTGTTTTTAATGAAGATGGATACACCTTTGCCTTTGGTTCTCTCATGCTTGTTTTGAGGTCTGAAAGTGTGGAAGGCACTGTAGCCTTCCATAGCCAGAGTCTTTTTGCAGGCTTGAACCACGTCTCTGTGAATGCACAGACATCAGCATCTTCCAAGGTAAGGAGTGTTTTCAGTGAGTGCAGTTTCTGATTTAGGCTCCTAGCATTAAGCAGCATAACCTTTAGTTTGTCTCTGGTGGATTTTTTTTACATCAGGAATGTTGTTATGACATTGCTTAAAAAAGCACTATGGGGGAGGCAAGTATCTTTGCCAGTAACCAAAAGCTAAGAGGTGACAGGTGAAGACCATCTCTGGCAAAGCAGCATGGTCTGTCGACCACATCTTCCCAGGCTGACAGATACTGGATCCCCCTGGATAGACACCAGATGCAAAGCCAATTGCTGAAGTCAATCATTTTTTGTTTATACTGAAACATTACCTTGGATGAAGGTAGAATTCTGCTTAGGGCTATGGACATATCTGCCTGGGACACAATCGGAGAGCTCAGTCATGTCTCTCTTCATATAGTCCAGTGAGGTACAAGTCATGGAATGCTTCAAAGCAAATCTAATTAACTACGATATAGAAACTCTTATCAGACTCGACCCCCTGAAGTTTGGCTTTATCAAGAGTAGATTTTGTCTGATGAATCTACTGAAATTCTTTGAGAAGGTTACTCAGGCCATAGTCTGCAGGTAAGCAGTCCACACAGCTCATCTTGACTTATCCAAGCTACTAAACACACCACCACATCCAAATATAACAAACAAGCTGAAAGAGCTCCAAACCGACCCATACATGGTTATGTGAATAGCCAACTAGCTTACGGACAGGATTCACACAGTGTAGGGATTCCACACAGTCTAAGGATTGCATCCCCAGAAAGCACGAAGATGACCAGTGGAATGTAAGCTGGGAGCCATCATCAAGTCTCCCTCTTACATACAGGCACTCCAAAAGCAACTTACACGTGTCAACAGCTGATGTCTCAAATCCACTGCTAAAAAGTGCAACATCATTGCATTCAGTAAGCAACTTTTAACTCCAGCTTACAGTATAGAAAATACACCACTTCAAAATAAGAAGGTAATGAGATATCTTGGTTACATGGATGGATAGCTCTCTCATGTTGCAGTGATGGTTTGGAAATCCTTTTACCCTGTACAGCTCATAGCTGACAGTATTTCCTCTAGATCAAATGACATTTTCAACTCATAATGGACAGCAACCCGTTTAGGATGTATCTAAGCATATCAAGCAACTGGAAAGACCCCAGGGGTACTTAACTAAGAAGATCATGGGCTTATATGATTTGAGGTACCAAGACAGAGTGGAGACTAAATCTGTACATTAAGTACCAAACACGCTCCATGGGACAATCTGTGCCTTGCTTATAGGGCCATAAAGGAATCCAGTGGTCCAATAAGACAGACTTCCTCTCTAAGCAACAAGACTCACTACCATGGCCCTCATTAAAAGGAAGGCACTCTGAGAAAACAGAAACGGCTGAGTTGTCTTGAAACTCCTGTGAACTCCTAAGACTTACATTACAGACTTATTTTGCTGCTTTATTTCCTGAACACAGCAATGTCATCAGATGAACCTGAAATGATATAACTGCCTTTTACGCTTTGCATTTTTTTATTTGGTTGTACAAGTCTGGACGAACAGTGGTGATTCATACATTGCTCTGTGCTGCAATTAGTTTCTTTCCTTGTTGTAAAGTGTCTGTAAAGTACAGATGTGCTGACCAGATAATGACACAGCACACTCAGTAACACTGACCCAGAGAAACATTAAGTGCGTAACTCTCTACCAAACTACATCTGTTCATCAGGCTCTAGATCAAGGGGCTACTGCTGAGGAACACAGAAGGCATCATCTACAAAGCACCACTTGTACGACATGGAATTAATCATCTTATTTTTTTTAATGCCTGCTAACAAGGCAGGTGATCTCACTCAAACAAAACAATTTTACAGCCATTACAGAGGTCAAAAAAAGAGAACCACAAACACAGTTGGATGAATTTTGTCAGCACCTTCTTAATTAAACAAAGTGAGTAAATATGCCTGACACAAAAGGATACATCACTTTAACTTCACACATGCACTCCACCGGATTTTGTCTTGCCCAACTTGTCTATCGACTCTGACTGCATTGCTTGTACAGATGTACATAGCCTTCAGTTATTTTTATTTATTCTCTAGTCAATCAGTTCTGTTTATTTTAGTACGTATAGAGTCTATTGGTACTTTTATGACTTTATCTCATTTCTTGTACTTTGTTTACTGACTATACTCTCTAAAACATAGTCTCAGTTTATATGTATTTGATTACTAATTGTTTACAACACGGGCGTAGCCTGAAACTGGTTAGTTGTGATCAGTACTGCTGAATCCCAACACAATTAGTATCTCCAACAGTAACAGTGGTGCTTTTACAAAGACTGCTCCACATTTTGAAAAGCTTACTGTCGCAGATCAAACTTCAGGTTTGATGAACAGCAGCAAAATCTGACAAATGTGTATTTGTTCGATGATGCTGGCAGCTTACATATGTAAAACTCTGCAAAGTGGTACAAGTAACATGACTATATATAGTAACAATGCTTTTGCTTTTCCATGGCAAGATAAGTGGTGAACAAGAACTAATTAATACTATACTATGTATTTTGATGTCATTGCATCTGTTTAGTTTTATATAATATGTAGTGAAGCTTTTCTATCTGGGCCTCCACCTGAAAGGGGATATAATGCCCAGATGCAATTTTCTGGTAAATAAATGCAAACAAATATTCAGTATGCAACATTCTGAAACTACCCTTACCTGTCAACAAATCAAACACGTCATGTATCGTTTGAATGCTGTCATGTTACACCTGTACTTTACTGAAGCAGGGTTGTACTCATTTATGAATGCAAACCAATACACACAGACACAAATGCTGGCACACACTCACACGCGTGCACACACGTGAAAATCTGCATCTGAGATAGGTCTCTCAAAAATTTTCAGCACATTCATCCACACAGTTATTAGCAGCACAACCAAATCCACAGAGGTTATTCTTTATCCACTGACCACATCAAATACAAAAACACAGTATATACACAAGAAAGTCCATGTACAATCTTACCTGACTGACATTCACTTGGGTTAAAATCATATCCAGCACCCCTGTCCATCCACCTAAAACACCCAGTGGTATAGCATATGCCACAGCTATCATCAGAAAACGGCAGTTCCTGCAAAGGGATAAAAAGCAAATACCTTTTGTCTGGATGGACTTAAATTCCTAAAATGTGTTCTGTAATTTTACACATCGGCTCTTTAAAAGATTAACAGCAACAGCAATCACAGTTGTAAGAATCAAAAATTAAAATACTCAATACAGTAAACAGGAAAAAAACAATGACTGTAAAAGCATGTCACTCTGATGTTATGTTTAGTCTCACATCTATCCATCAGTTCTTCTCACAATACCACAACCAATACTTACGAGAGTTTACATTGATGGAAGTCATGATAACTCACTGATGCATACTTACCATATCAGTTGATATGTGAGGGATTTCTCTGAAGTGAAATGGCTGCTGTAATCAGCTGCTAATTTTCCTCTTCCCGACTTGCAATAAGCGCCATGGCAGACAATATGGCACAGCATGCCTATCACCTGTTCCTACAGATTTGCCCCATCCACTAACAGAAAACCTAGACTGTAGGGCAGAAACCAAAATGCCACAACAGATAAGGCTACATAAATACATCCTTTACCAACAGGGAAAACCAAATAAGTCACTGTGCAGAGGAGCGGTCCAAGTACAGATGCACAGTTGAAGGGAAGTAAATACCCACTACACAGACAAACGTATACTGTCAGCATATACCCATTTTATCTGATATTGGCAAACCTCTGCAGTGAACTGACTTTTTGGGAAGAACTGTACACAGTACCACAAACGCTCATGTGCCTAGAGGTGAAAACAGACAAATAATGGAAACTCAGAAGGCCGAATATTGTAACACTGTAATGCCAAAGGAAGCCTAACTTTTGTTGTTGTGGTCTAAACAATAATGAAGACGTGAATGAATCACCAAATGGCCACGGCACAAGTGTCTGCAGTGATAACATTCTTAATACAAGCATTCAAAGCAGCCATGTTCTTTTTGCAGCTGTGGTTTTTGCCAGAAAATATTCCGATAGGATTTCTGAAACAACAGATCAATACTTGATGGTAAAATATAATATAGACACCGATACATCTGAAAAGGGTTGCTTGGCAACTGCAAGTTTCTTCCTCCCTGGTGCAAGTGAGACAAATAACTGTCACACAATCTTGAATACATGCACCATCTTCAGGCAGGACCTGAGCTAGCTGCACATATACAGAGAAATGGCAGCTCTTTTTCACCATGTTTCCTGCATTCCCCAGAAAGACCATGGGAGACTTAAGAATAAGTCTGACACCATTTGTGGGAGAAAGTGTGCACAAGCTTGCAAGCCTGAGAGACACTGGATCCTTCTGAAAGACTAAATATGGCTAAAAATAAAGACCATAAGCTTTATGATATAATAAAAAAGGTGATCACCATTGCAAAAAAAGTCTTCCAAGAGATGAACTGCAGAAGCACTGAACAAGCTTGAAAGATGGATTGGTAAAACCTGTTAAACCAGAAAAAAAAAAAAAAACTCAGGACAGCACTTCTTCAAAGGAGACTGTAGATGAATCCTTTAAAAAGCTGCTTGACCAGCAAGTGGTGAATCACTGTTCTGTCCACTAGGTCATGATAGGTAGGGTCAGCCTTTGGTCAACTGGTGCCCTAGACAAAAGGTCTCCACAGCACCCCCCCCCCCCCAACACCACTTGGTGCCCCCATCCTGGTCTACCTATACCTTACAGATTACTGGAAAAGTGCCCCTGCTAGAGTGGCACCCTAGGTAACCACCTAGTTGGCCTGTGCCTAAGGGCGGCTATGATGACGGGCTCAAATGGGACAGACATGTGCAATGAATACAGAACAAATGAGACCCAAACCATACTGGTATATGACATAGGTCTGAATAATATGTGAGCTAGAAGACTGAAGTGGCAAACAGCATCTTTCTGCCTAAACAGAGAACCTCTTCCACTTAACACAATACGATTTAGAATACAAGCCTTCCTGGCACTTTAACCAACAAGGCTCCATAATAAGGTACAAAGGAAGCAAGGGATCTAAATCAAGAACCAAACTTCGAGATGGAGCCAACTGTCACATCAAGTCAAGGTACCTCCTTGGTTTGTACCAAGATACTTTCAAGGTACAGCTATGGACCCAAAAGCCTGAAAAAGTACAGTTGTGTACACTTACCATAAATGTAGATGTTCGAGTGTATTCACTGTTGCAGTCCTAACAAATGGGTTATCCGGCTCCCGGTAGCCCTCGATCGGCCAGAATAACAAAGGTAAGTAAATATGACGTCAGCTGCCATCGGTTCTAAAGGACATCAGTACATCGGATACAAAAGGAGGCAGCTGACATCACTTCCTCAGTCTTTCTTGCCATAACAGTCAGGAGCCCCCAAGAAAAAAAGGCTTAGACCAAAAATAAAGATATATTTGGTAAAATAAAACAGATCAAGCCTGCACCTTAGGAAAGGAGAGCAGGAGAAGACCAAAAAAGGGGGAAGGAGGGAGGGAAACCAGGACTGCAACAGTGAATACACTTGAACATCTACTTTTATGGTAAGTGTACACAACTGTACTATGTTCATCATGTTTCACTGTTGGAGTCCAAACAAATGGGTTGATTACCAAAGTCCAGAGAAGTGGGAAGAGGTACCAACCCAATCAAGGATTGGAGAGAATGCCCTGCAGAACAGCAGTGGCAAACCCCGTCCTGGATCTAGAAAACAAAGGCAAATTATAATGCTTTATGAAAGTGTGTACAAAAGACCATGTGGCAGCCTCTAAAATGTCTTTAGTAGGGACACCCATTAAAAAGGCTGAAGTGGAGGCTGCTCTTGTGGAGTGGGTCCTCACCCCTAGAGGAGGAACCTTGCCATGAAAGGAATAACAGAAAGTAATACAGTGTGCAATCCATTTAGAAATGGTTTGCTTACAAATAGCTTTGCCCTGAACTCCAGGAGCAAACCTGACCAATAGCTGAGCTGATTTCCGAAGGTCTTTAGTCATGTCCAGGTAAAACCTGAGCTGTCTGTGCACATCAAGAGAATGTAGGATCCTTTCACCTCTATTTTGAGGATTAGGAAAGAAAGTAGGAAGGTGTATGGACTGATTAAGAGTCAGGCTTGAAACCAACTTAGGCATAAAAGAGGGACTGGTTCTCAGAGGGACACGATCTGCATGGAAGATGAGAAAAGGCTCCAAAGCTTGCAGCTCCGAAACTCTCCTTGCTGACGTTATAGCCAAGAGGAAGGCCATTTTCCAAGAGAAAAACTTTAACTCTGCAGTGGCAGCTGGCTCAAAAGGAGGAAGAGTGAGCTTCTCTAAAACAAAATTAAGGTCCCAGGCCCGAGTAGGCGTCCTTCTGGAAGGTTTTAAGTTGCTAGCACCTCTGAGAAACATTTTCATCAGGGGATGAGAGAAAATGGGTTGTTTAAAGGAGCAATAAGCAGAAATAGCTGAAGCATGGATCTTGACAGAGGAAAATGAAAGGCCACCTTGAAGCAAATCAGCCAGGTATTCCAGGATCGGGGAAGAGTAGGCTGAGAAGAAGATTCCCCTCTAGCTTGCATCCAATGAGAGAATCTTTCCCATTTGCCAGAGTAGGACTTCCTAGTGCTAGGCCTCCTGGCCTCTCAAAGTACATTAATCACCTGCTGGGAAAGGGAAGAAAAAGACTGATTCATACAATGAGCCATGCTGCCAAATGGAGAGACTGAAGATGAGGATGCAGAATTTTTCCCCCTTCCTGAACAAAAAGATCTGGTTTCAGAGGAAGATGCCAAGCAAGAAATTGGGAGACACTGTGAAGCAGTGGATACCAATGCTGCCTGGGCCAGTCTGGAGCTATGAGAATTGTCCTTGGTCTTTCATCCCTGATCTTCAATAGTACTCTGGGAAGAAGAGGAAGAGGAGGGAAGGCATAAACTGAAAGTAGCATTCATGGGAAGGACAGAGCATCCACTTTCCAGGCCTTGCTGTGATGCTGTCTGGTGCAAAAAAGTGGCAGAAGGTGGTTGTCCAGGGAGGAGAAAAGATCCACTTGAGGAGTGCCCCAACACTGAATGATGCTGTAAAAGACTGCTCTGTTCAGTTGCCACTCGTGAGGATCCAGGGTCTGTCTGCTCAAATGGTCTGCCAAAACACTGACTCTCCCTGGAAGAAACTGAGCTAGAAGATGTAGGCCCAAAGATGCTGCTGTGGACCATAGAATCATGCTCTGTCTGCACAGGGGGTAAGAATGAGTCCCTCCCTGCTTGTTGATGTACCACATGACTGTGGTGTTGTATGTCCTGACAAGCAGAGTTCCTGGAGAAAGAAGATGCTTGAAAGCCAGTAAGGCCTGCTGAACTGCTATCAACTCCTTTAGGTTTATGTGCAGGTGCATCTGCTGGGCATTCCAACATCCCTGTATCCATCTGCCATCCAGGTGAGCTCCCCAGGTGTAGTCCGATGCATCTGTGGTAAGAACTTAAGTGGCAGGAGGCGGGCGGAAAGGCATGCCTTTGTTTTGTAGACAGGCTGTCGCCCACCATAGAAACTCTGTCTGCAGACAAGGAAGCAGAGGAATTATCATATTGAGGTCGTGTGTGTGCCGACACCAAAGGTTCTTGAGGTATCACTGCAATTTCCTCATATGCAGTCTTGCATATGGAATCATGAGAATACAAGAGGCCATGAATCCCAGAGCTTGCAGGTATTTCCTTGCAGGGAACTGGGACAGGCTTGCCAAGTTCTTGAAGTAAACTGAAAGAGTTGTCTGCTTCTCCTGGGTGAGATATATCATTTGGGCGGCTGTGTTCACTCGCTCCCAGGAATGTTATCTCCTTGGTTGGTACCATTTTTGATTTTTCCTCGTTGAGAGTGTAATCCAGGGAAGTGAGAAGAGTCTTTACAAATTCCAAATCCTTTAACAGCTGTTCCTGAGAATTTGCTTGAATTAGACAGTCGTCCAAGTATGGATAAATCTGAATTTTCTTCTGCCTGCAAAAAGCAATGACTGGAGCCAGGCACTTTGTGAAAACTCTGGGAGCAGTAGATAAGCCAAAGGGCAGTGCAGAGAATTGATAATGTTGCCTGCCCACTCTGAAGTGAAGGTACTGGCTGCAGCTTTCCCTGATAGGGATGTGCAGATAAGCTTCTTTGAGATCCAAAGTTACCAGCCAGGAGTCCTTGTCCAACAATGGTAGCAACTGATGTAGAGTGAGGATTTTGAACTTTGGAATTACCAAGAAGGGAGTTCAGAATGGATAGATCTAGGATACAACGCCAGGTGCCTTCTTTTTTTTTGGAACTAAAAAAAGTCTGGAATAGAAGCCCTGGCCTACCTGCTGAGCAGGAACCAGTTCTATTGCCCCCAGATGTAACAGAGATAAAATTTGCTTTTCTACTTCTGCCTTTTGGTTTGAAGGAATGTCCGGGAAAGGTGTGGAAAGAAAACCTGTGTCCTAGGGATACAGTTCTGAGTACCCATTTGTCGTCTGTGATGGTGGCCCAGACATTTGCAAAAATGGCCAACCTTCCCCCTAAAGGAAACTTCGGGCAAGCAGGAACAGGCAGAAGTTGGACAAAGTCATTGAGAATGCTTGGACTGAGATGCAGGCTTAGAACTTCCAGTCTTAGAAGTGGAAGCATGCCATTGCTTAGCCCTTTGAGGGGTAGTCCCATGCCCCCTAGAAGATTTGTAACCTCTAGTCCTAGAATGGTTCTGTCTGTTGGTATCAGGAAACATCCAACTCTTAGAAGGGTAAGCGAGGAAGATGAACTTGCAGAAAATCTTTAACTGTTTGCATAGACGGCCTTATCCTCCATCTTTTTGAGCACTTCCTCTGCTTTGCTGCCAAAAAGACTGTCCTTATGTAAAGGTACATCTAAAAGCTTAGACTTGACAGGCTCTGGAAGGGGCTGCTCCCTGAGCCAAGCATGCCTTCTGAGAACAGATCCAGTAGCTGTAGCCCTGTAGGAGGCTTCTAGAATGTCAAAACCACAATGTAATGAATGCTTGTTGACAAGACTGGCAGAATTCAGCAAATCCTGCATATGTTTACTCTCTGCCAAAAGAGGCGCACTTGCAATCCTTGATTTAATAGTCTCCAAGGTGTGCTGCTGATACTTGAGCATATGAAAAAGGCAACTGATAGACCTAATAGCAAGAGTGGCAGAGGTATAAACCTTTTTTCCCAACCTGTCTAGATTCCTAGATTCTCTGTCAGAACGAACAGGATTTTTGGTAACAGTGGTCTTAACCCCTTTAGGCCCTTGAGAAATAACCTCTGGGTCAGCCAGAGGATTCCTAAAGGAAACAAATGAGAATCAGGAACTCTATAGTACCTGTCAGGTTTCCTGGATGCAGGAGGAACAGAATTTGGAGTCAAGGAATTTTCCAGGAAAACATCATCAACCACGTCCAACACAGGAGGAATAGCCAGAGGCTTATGCTGAGGCAAATCCAAAAATTCCCTGATCCTTTTCTTAGACTGGTGGTAATCTTGACTTTCGTTAAGGCAAGAAAAGAGGATCCCCAATGGGGTACTTAGCTGTAGTTGGCTTCAACTTTGTAGTCGGAAATCAAAAAGGTAAACGGCCGACTGGCACTTGTGCAAAATTGCTTCTGCTTCGGGCTCCGTGTCAAAGAAGACTGAGTAAGTAATGCTGGCTGCCTCCATTTGTATCTGACATACTGACGTCCTTTACAACCGATGGCAGCAGACGTCATATTTACTTACCTTTGGTATTCTGGCCGATCGAGCAGGATAACCCATTTGTTAGGACTGCAACAGCGAAACACGATGAACATACACTCTGTTCTCAGATAATTATTCAGTGACTGCAAGCCTTGCTCTTATCAGAACACTGTGATTGGCAGCAGAATAAAAAGGAAATGGTGGGATGGCATACATGGATTTTCCTTTAAGCAAGGGTACTAATATATCTACAGTTAATTCCCTCTTGTCTTGAGTCACTAACATGCAAATTATTACAATGTCCCACTCCCAAAAATTCAACTGCAAGGCAGGACTGGAGGTGCAGCTTGGGGAAATGGACAGCTCATTAACTCCCTAAACTGTTTTTTGAGCAATACTACTATATAAGGGCTACTGCCAGGGATATATCATCTTCATACAGAAGGGATACAATAAAGTGCTGTCTTGTTTAAGTACCACAGATTGCTTGCCAGAATAGATCCGGGTGGGGGGAGTTCTTTGCACAGCTGTCCACCACAACCTTCATGGAAAGAATTGCCTATAGCTCCAGGTTGTTTGTATGGAGTTTCCAACCTTGGAAGGTTCACTTACCTTAGACAAAAATAGGAAAGCCCCATGCGAAGACTGGCACAATTTATGTACTGGGTCAAAGCTTAAGCAACAGTTGTCTGACATTAAGAGAAACCTTGAAAACTAATGACTCCACAGCCACTAACAATACAGCGTCTGCTGCAATGCTGAATTCCTCACATGTAAAATGGAATGCAAGCACGGTCTCTGTTTCCAAGTTCCAAAAGCACAACTGCAGGAAGCCCTTCCACAGCCACAGCCTTGTCTTCCAAGTCACTTTCTATGGGTGAAAATAACTAAAACTCAGTTTGTGTACCTCATCCCTATGACAGCAATCATCAGGGCAGGACTCCAAGACCTCTCATGTGACAAATCTTTCCAGGGCTTACAGCAAAGCCAAAGAGACTACCTGGAAGTCCGTAAATGGGCCACCAAAAACAAGTCACCCATGTAAGGGAACACAAGACATTTGTTCTGTATGGCCTCCATCACAATGGCTAGCACCATCCTGGCAGGCATCATGGTGCAGAACAGAGGCCAAACACTCCAGTCAGTCAGTGATGTACCACAAAACATGCATCATATCCAGTGATGCTATCTAGGCTTTATCCCTTCAAATGTTACCATGTGAAATGTGGCATTCCAGACATGCTCACGGAAGCCACTGGTGTCCAAGATGGGTAGGACGACTCCTAGCCAGTTCAGAACTAGGGAAGAGTAAAATTAAAAGCCCTGGCCTTGTTCCATGGGAGGGAAATTTCCAGAGAGCTTTGAAGACTACAGCATGCACCTGTTCCAAGAGACCTGTGGAGACAATTCATTATCTTTTGCAGAAGAACCCAAATAAAATGTGCCAGTCTGACTACGCTGAGAACCCACTTGTTCTCTGTAGTGAACAGTAAACTACGGCTAAGCCAGATGGTTAACAATGTACTGCAGTTAACTCACAATATCAGACATTTCCGTATTTATCAACTTTTGAATGCATCCAATTCCACTCTCATACAGCTGTACTCTACACATTTGCTGCCTTCTCTTCACTAGCGTCAGCTTGCATCAAATAAAGTTTTTAAAGTTATGGAAAAAAAAAACAGACAGAACCATAAAGAACAGACATGACAGTATTTAACAAGGTTAGTGATCTCTGCAAATAAATAATAAAGCAAGTTCTTGTTCTTACAACAGTCTACCAGAGAGCATTTGATAAGTTTCTCTGTCATAAGATACTTTCAACTTAACACTGGCATCCCTTGCACCTGAGTTAATGTCTGTGCTCATTTCAAGTGAATCCACTTACTCCCCACTATCAAACAAGGAGGCCTTTCTCTAAGGAGACTAGGAAAACATCATTTTTTTTTTCAAAGCTGGATGTTGTGTTACACTAGTGAGTTGCTGTAGCAATAAAGTAAAAGGGAGGGACACAGGAAAACAGATACATAGACATATATACAGAGAGAAAGAGACCTGTGGGGTAGCACATACCATATAAGCTGTGGTACCAAAATAAATTTGGAGGTAATAGTTTCATCCATTTCAAGGGATGCACAAATCTCAACTATATTTTGTTTCCTCAAGTATATTTTGTCTGATGCTGTGTCGCTTTTTCTTAGTACTTAGAACAGCATACCTGTATTATCCTGAATGAATGTGTGTATTGTTCAACCAAACTGACAAAAATAGGCATCTATTTTGAAAGGAAAATTCAGACTGACTACTTACCTCCATCTCAATATAAAATGTTAAGACTCCAGCTTGTACACGACACATGCTTTTGTATGCTTTCCCAATTTCTTTCCTAACAGCTGTAGTTCATTACACATGCATGTTAAAATCAAGCAGTGAAAAATGCTTGTTTTGTGTGCTAACGTTTGTTCTTATTTCTTCATTAAGTCCTCTATGAGACTTCCAGACTTCCACAATAACTTCCATTCCTGAGCACCATGAACTCATTCTTTCCAGGGGTAACAGCCATGTACTCACAGACTGGGTGAGTGTCCTTCAGTCCATTTATTCCTGCCTCAAACTATGCTGGTGTAATTTTGTTACCATACAAAGTACTGGGATGACCACATATGTAGTATTGAAGAAAAAAAGTCACCAAAATAGCATTGCTAATGAAAAAACAGTATTGTGAAAAAAGACTCAGAATGCCTGGCTGCTCAGAGTAGTCGGTGTTTACGTAATATGAAACAAAAAAGGAGAGATAAAATACCAATGCACTGTATTAATGTAAAGCAAAACAATAAACTAAAAAACAGAGTTCAGGAATTATTCACGATTGGTAAAAAGACCGACTTAAAAGTATATTGGCTCAAGGTGAGGATAAACAGTAACAAGAAAATGTGTGTGTGTGTGTGTGTGTGTGTGTGTGTGTGTGTGTGTGTGTGTGTGTGTGTGTGTGTCAACAGAAAGTTGAAAGGATTTCTGCAGCAGATAATAGGCGGCATGGGATAGGGCAGTTATTAAGGGTTACCTGTAGCACCTCAGCAGACCTGACAGACTGCAGGTCTTCAATCAGAATTTAAGTCGTTTTTTATGAAATCCTAAGATAAATGGGTTTCTATATTATTAAAAGTGGTATAGTTTCTGCCTCTCCACTCAAGTGTTCAGGGTTCAATCATGACCTCCAGAAACTGTTAAAGTGGAGTTTTGCATATGTATCCCTCTATTCTTGTTTGTGTAGGCGTTCCCTCCTGGGTGTTACAGTACATTCCAACAAAAAGAAACACACTGGGTAACTGGCTATCTGTACACATCTGTGTGTGTGTGTGTGTGTGTGTGTGTGTGTGTGTGTGTGTGTGTGTGTGTGTGTGTGTGAGATTGTGTGCGTGTCATACCTACCCTTCGACTTGTGCTCCACACCGTGTCTAAAAGGATCTAACAAGAGCGCCCTGCTGGTTACCAAATAAAAATAAATAAATGTGCGCACATTGCAAACTTTTGGAGACTTTTTCTCTTCCTGGCTGCAAAGACCGAGAGCAGTGGTTGTAATATTAAAATTCTAACTATGTATGTGGGACAGAATATACTTTTATGCCCTTACTAACATAATTACAGCCTATACAACATAGTACTGTGGGTGGTACATAATTATGTGCAATGTACCTGCTGTTCTTGACTTTTGCATTTTTTACTTCTGACATCAAAACATCATACTTACAACGGTTTATGAAAACAACTGGAAAATCACCAAACAATTGAATATATGACAAAATGCCAGGAAAAATGAAAATATACCAACAAGCACTTTATTATGGCTGAAAAAAACGTCACTTTACTCTAACACTTTGGCAACAAATGCCTTCTAGGAGTACATCATAAGGAAGAAACTGTGCCATTAAATACTCTCAAAAATTAATCAACAATTAATTAATGAATCTATTACAAAACACTTACCACATAAAATAAGCCCATTGACATAAATTAAGACATAAAAAATCTAAATCATAAGTTTCCATGAACATTCTGTATTAAGCCCACGAGGGCTTAAAGTACCATATTTTAAAATGCAAATACTTTCTTTATACAGAAGACTGTTTTTATTTCTAACCTCAGAGTCACCAACAGAGCAATTAACTTGTTCTAAAATACTTGCTTTCAAAAACTTAGGGTTACTATTGTGAAATTTCTTAAAGTGCATAACCATTAGGCTAAAAGCCTTTTCTAATTTAATGCCTCTGATGTGCTCCTGCAGTCTCAGTTTAAAAACTCTCTTTGTTTCACCTATATAAAAGAGACTGCAGGGGCACCTGAGAAAGTACAGTTGTGTACACTTACCATAAATGTAGATGTTCAAGTGTATTCACTGTTGCAGTCATCACACTTGGGTCAGTCAGCCCGAATACCAGAGGCTTAGTATTTCTACGCCGGTTGCTGTCACTCCAGGACTGACGTCATGTCGTCAGTGGTATAAAATCAGGCAGCTGACGCCATTACATCAGTTTTTCTTGCCCCAACTGTCAGGAGCCCCCAAATAAGGAGCTAGGTTATGGTGGAAGAACACCACCAGTAAAAAGTAATAACCAAAAATTCCCTGTATGGACAGTGGAAGAGAGAGAGAGAGAGAGACAAGGGGGATAGAGGGTGGGAAATCATGACTGCAACAGTGAATACACTCGAACATCTACATTTATGGTAAGTGTATGCAACTGTACTATGTTCTTCATGTTTCACTGTTGCAGTCATCACACTTGGGTTGATTCCCAAAGCTGAAGAAAAGGGTGGAGGCAGTCAAGAAGACTGGGGGCTGGCTAGGATGCCCTACAAGATTGCAGTGGCAAAGCCTGCCCTGGATTTGGAGAAGACAGGCACGTGGTAATGCTTAGTGAAGTTATGAATAAAAGTCCATGTTGCAGTCTCCAGGATGTCCCTGGTAGGACCCCTCTGAGAAAAGCTGCAGAGGTGGAGATTGCCCTGGTGGAATGCATCCTAACCCCCTTTGGTGGTGGTGTCCCATGCAGTTTGTCGCAGATATGGACGCAGTGTGTTATCCATTTGAAAATGTTTGTTTGGATATGGCCTTGCCCTCTGCCCCTGCTGCGAAGCTGACTAGCAATTGGTCGGGTTTTTTCTAAAGGATTTAGTCCTATCCAGATAGAATCTGAGCTGTCTATGCACATCTAGAGAGTGCAGAATCCTTTTCCCCTTGTTTTGTGGGTTAGGGAAAAAGGTGGGCAAATGAATGGATTGGTTGAGAGCCACACTGGACACTACTTTAGGCATGAAGGATGGGTTAGTCCTGAGGGAGACCCTGTCAGCATGGAAAATGATGAAGAGCTCTACAGCCATGAGTGCTTGCTGCTCTGAAACTATTCTAGCTGAAGTGATGGCCAGAAACAAGGCTGCTTTCCAAGAGAGGAATTTTAACTCTGCTGAAGCTGCAGGTTCAAAGGAGGGTAGGGTGAGCTTTTCCAACACAAAGTTAAGGTCCCAAGCTGGGGCAAGAGCTCTCCAAGGTGTCCTTAAGCTGTTAGCCCCTCTTAGGAACTGCTTGATGAGAGGGTGTGAGAAGCGAGGTGGCTCTGTGTTGTAATGAGCAGAGATGGCAGAGGCATGAATTTTAATAGAAGAGAATGACAGACTCTTGTGGAGTAGGTCTGCTAAGTAATCCAGGATGAGAGGTAGGGATGGCTGTGCTGTTTTGGCTCCCTTAGCCTGGATCCAAGTGCAAAACTTTTTTCATTTGTCAGCATAGAATTTTCTAGTGCTGGGGCATCTGGCCTCACGTATAACATCTAGGACTTGTTTGCTTAGTCTGACTGCTTCAGGAGAGGTCAGGGAATAAGCCAGGCTGCCAGGCTAAGGGTCTACAATTTGGGATGCATGAATTCTCCATCCTTCTGGGTCAGGAATGTTGGGATCTGAGGTAGGAGCCATGGTGGCAGGGGTGACAGGCTACACAGCAGTGGGAACCAGTGCTGGTGTGGCCAGACTGGGGCAATCAGGATTGCCCTGAGTTTTTCCTCCCTTATTTTGAGCAGTACCCTTGAAATGAGTGGTAGAGGGGGAAATGCATAGACTGAGAGGTTTACTCACTAGAAGGATAGAGCATCCACTTTCCAGGCCTTGCTGTAAGGTTCCCTGGTACAGAATATGCTGAGCTGATGATTGGAGTGGGAGGCAAAGAGGTCCACCCTCGGGGTGCCCCACTTCTGGGCTACAAGGGTGAAGGTTCTGTAGTCTAGCTGTCACTCGTGTAGGTCTAGCAGGTTTCTCCTTAAGTTGTTTGCCAGAGAGTTCAGGGAGCCTGGCAGGAATTGTGCTAGCAGGTGAATTTGCTATCTGAGGCCATGTGCCAAAGGGTCATGGCATGCCTGCAGAGAGGATAAGAGCGAGTCCCTCCCTACTAGTTGATATACCACATCAATGTGGTGTTATCCATTTTGATCAGTAGAGGCCCCTGGGAGAGTAGGGGTCTGAAAGCTGTCAGGGTGTGCTGAACAGCTAGCAGCACTTTTTGGTTGATGTGCAGATGTATTTGATTTGGGCTCCAATGGCCCTGAATGCGCCTGCTGTTCAGGTGAGCACCACAGGCATAGTCTGATGCATCCGTGGTGAGGGTCTGGGCCGTGTGGTGTTGTGAGTAGGGAAGCCCCTTGTGGTTGCATGCTGCGGCCCACCAAAGAAAATCTTTCCTTAGACAGGGTGTCATTGGTATGATAGTTTCCAGGTCTTGAGAGTGTTGACACCAAAGGCTTTTTAGGTACCACTGTAGTTTCCTCATATGCAGTCTGGCATATGGAATGAGTAGAATGTAGGAGGCCATGAACCCTAGAGCTTGCAGGATTTTCCTTGCGGATAACTGGGTTCTGGTGGCTAGTTTAGAGAAGCAGACTGTCAGTTAGGCTTGTTTTTCTGGAGTAAGGAATGCCATCTGGGTTGCTGTGTCCAGGCTTGCTCCCAGGAATACAATCTTTTGTGTGGGGATTAGTTTTGATTTCTTTTCGTTGACAGTATACCCCAGGGAGGTCAGTAGGTCCTTTACAAAGGTCAGGTGCTATAGCAGCTTTTCCTGACTGTCTGCCTGACTCAGGCAATCATCTAAGTAAGGGTAAATTTGAATATTTCTTTGTCTGCAAAAAGCAATGGCTGGAGCCAGGCATTTTGTGAAAACTCTGGGAGCAGTGGATAAGCCAAAGGAAAGTGCAGAGAACTGAAAGTGCAAAGATCCTGCCCTGAACCGTAGATATTTCCTGCAAGATTCTCTGATTGGGATGTGTAGGTAGGCCTCTTTTAGGTCTAGGGTGGCTATCCAAGCATCCTTGGAAAGCATAGGAAGAAGCTGCTGGAGGATGAGCATTTTGAATTTTGGCATCACCAGAAAGGTGTTTAGAATGGATAGATCTAGGATTGGGCGCCAGGTGCCCTTTTTTCTGCGTACAAGGAAAAGTCTGGAATAGAAACCTTGGCCTATCTGGTCTCCAGGAACATGCTGAATTGCCCTCGAGCAGGGAATGGACTTGCTTTTGGGGTTGGCAGAGTGTGGAAATAAAATTTGTACCCCTGGAGCACTATGTTGAGTACTCATCGGTCATTGGTAATAGAGGCCCAGTTCTTTGCATGGAAGGAGAGTTTTCCTCCTAGGGGCACAAGCTGGTGGACAGAGATAAGGGGTGGAGGTGTGGAGTCATTGTGACTTCTTACCATAAGGGGGTGGCTTAGCACTCCGTTTTTGAAGAGGAGGAACTCCATTCCTTAGATCTCTGCATTCCCTGGGACTGCTGTCTGGGGGTTCTGTTTCCCCTGGGTCTGGGCTAAGCTGGCCTGGAGGGGGCCGGAAAGGGGCCATTCCTTGGAGGGGCAATGCCTACTGAACCTCGTAGGCTGGACCTGTAAAAAGTCTTTAACTGTCTGCATAGATTTAGCTTTTTCTTCCATCTTTTTTAAGACCTCTTCTGCCCTGGTGCCAAACAAATTGTCTTTGCTCAATGGGGCGCCCAGTAATATTGATTTGACATTGTCTGGCAAGGCCTGTTCCTTACGGCAAGCATGCCTTCTAAGGACAGAACCAGTGACTGCTACCCTGCAAGATGCTTCTAGGGAGTCAAAGCCACATTGCAAGGTGTGCTTATTAACTTGGTTTGCAGAATGCATAAGCTCTTGTAATTCTTTATTTTCTGCACAAGCAGGAAAGGAAGATATTTTTTGTTTGAGTAGTTCCATGGTATGCTGCCGATATTTCAGCATGTGGAACTGACAATTTAGTGCTCTAATAGCGAGAGTTGCAGAGGTGTATACTTTTTTACCCCATCTGTCTAAAGTTTGAGAATCCATGTCTGAGGGGATGGGATTCTTAGCTGAGGTTGCTTTAATTCCTTTAGGTCCTTGGGAGATGACCTCTGGGTCAGCAGCAGGATTTTTGAAAAGGAACTTGTGAGAGTCAGAGACTCTGTAGTACCTGTCAGATTTCCTAAGAGGAAGGGTGTCAGGAGTCAAACTGGATTCCATGAAAACATCATCCACAACATCCAGGACAGGAGGAATGGTTAAAGGTTTGTGCTGTGGTAAATCTAAGAATTCCCTGAGTCTCTTTTTTGACTGAGGATAGTCCTGACATTCCCATTGGAAATGCTCCCTTAAGGTATGTAGAGTTTCACCAAAAGAAAAATCCTCGGGTGGAGAGGCAGAAGAAATGGATTCCTCTGCATCAGAATCCTCATAAGCAGAGAGGGGTTGCATGTCTTCATATTCTGAAGCATCAGAGTCATCGGACTCCTGTTCAGATAAAACCACTGGGGACAAGTCTCTTTTTCTTTTGGAAGGGGTCGGCTGAGTTCCCCTAATAAGTATAATAAGGTCTTCCGCCATTTTAAGTATTTGAGATTGAGGCATGGAAGCCCGTGCCTGAGCTTGGGTCATCATTTTTTGGACGTAGTTCGTACCCTGGGCCTTAGAAACTCAGTAGTTTTAGAAAGAACTTAAGACGCGAAAGAAGTCGTTGGTTTGTGTCTAGTATCGGTAGTGCGAAGAACTTCCTCGGAAGCCAGTGCCTGCTCAGTGGCTCTGGACACATCCAGGGTAGAGACATCCACAGGATCCTTAGTCGAAGAAGTGTCTCGCAGCATACCGGATTCCGAAAGGGTCTCAGTAGCAGCCTGCAAATCCACAGAAGCGGGCATCAGGGGGCTGCGAAAGTGCCTCACTGAGGACCGGAGAACTGACGACTAGCGGAAGCGTCATCGGCAGTTTTGGACCTGTGTGGTCTGTCTGTCTCTGTCTTTATCCTTATGTTTTTTTCGGAAGATTGGTAGTCGGATGGCTTAGCGAAGCCATATTGGAGATCGAGGACTGAGAGCAACAATATCTAGCTACAATAAGGGTTTGACAATGTATAGTTCTGGCACTGAACAAAGCACAAAAGCGACAGCGAGGGATGTCATGGTCTGGGCCTAAACAAGTGACACAGTAAGAATGGAAGCCTCTGTGTGGTATTTGCTTTCAACAAGTGAGACAATTGGTAACTTTTTTTGACATCGGTTAGAGCAAGAAAAAAGGATCCCCAATGGGGTACTTAGCTTTAGAAGACTTCAACTTCAATTCAGAAACGAAAACTCAGGTAGCGTCTGACTGGCATTCATGCGAACTGCTTATGCTTCGGGGTCCTCAGCAAAAAAGACTGATGTAATGGCATCGGCTGCCTGATTTTATACCACTGATGACATTCCTGGAGTGACAGCAACTGACGCAGAAATACTAAGCCTCTGGTATTCGGGCCAACTGAGGGCTACCCCTGGCAGGATAAACCGAGTGTGATGACTGCAACAGTGAAACACGAAAAACATCATAAATTACATTTGATGTTAAACAAGCAAAATGTCCTCTAGGACTAAAAGGAATACCATTAATATTACCAAAAAAGTTAATTAAATATCTACATACTGAGCACCTAGTACAACCACTAGTGCCCAACACAGTCAAAGTGCTGCACACTAAAACTGAAGAAAGTAAAAAAAAACGGATAAAAGGAAAACCATGAAAAGTCAAAGGTACAAACAGCAACAAGAATTTAATACGATTAAGCGCTTTTCGTCCTACTCACTGGTAGGACTTCTTCAGATAAAATAAGCGTGTTCCACCCAGGTTTAAATATGCATGATGTTAAATACACAATCACTTAATTACAACGTTCAATTAATCAATAAAACTGTGTAACGCTCACTTAAAAACTAATAATGTTAATAATATCAATAATGTCACTATCTCATTCCACCCTGTGAATAATCACAAAGAAACTCATTCATAAATACACATTTTACACTGGAAATAAATATAATTAAACAATTACTATTTCCATAAAAATTACATCATCAGCCCACATTCTCTAACAAATAAATAAAATAAACATGTACATAAACAATAATCATATATATATATATATATATATATATATATATACACATATAATATATAAATAAGCTCAACCACAAATTGAAAAACCTACTTCATCTTTTCAAACTTTTTAATTTAAGTATACATAGTGAATACACCCCTAAGTCCTGGGCAAAAACAAGCCCCTGTCCGAAGTTGCCAGCACAGTTCCAGGCGCTTCAACAATAATGAATCCGGACCACCCAACCCATCTTTTGTCACTGAATCAATAGCCCTAAACTTAAAGTTGTGATCGGGGTTTGCAAGAACATGTCTTCCCAGAGCATTCTCTGTGTAATGATTTCTCATGTGGTATAGATGCTCATAAACACGTTCTCTTAATCTACAGTCGGTTTTTCCGATGTAGAACGCGTGACATTTTTGGCATTGCACCATGTAAACAACAGATTTAGTCTGGCAATTAAGCTTGCATTTGGTTTTGTAAGTAACATTCCTAATAGTGAAGTCCCTCCCTGTGTCCATATATTGGCAAAAGTTGCACATGTAACATTTCAGCATTCCACTCCTTAAACTGGATACTGACTTCTTTACTTCTAAAATGTTTTTTTTTAGATTCAAACCCCTCATATATAAAAGTCGAGGAGAGTTGTGAAGTCTACCAACAAAGTCAGAATCTCTCCTAATGACTGCCCAGTTCTTCCTCAAGATAGACAAAATCTCTCTGGCATCACTACTAAAGGGAGTAATCATACTAACCATATGATTAATGTCACTATCAACTACAGGGTATTGCATTTCATTCCTACTGGGCACACCACTCAAAACTGGTTTATAGAACAATTGTTTTCTTTTATTCTGGACTTCCTCCTGTATAGCATAAATAAGGGAACTTGGGTTGCCTCTCTTTAGGAACATTTCCCTTAAAATATTACATTCTTTAAAGAAATCAGTGTCTTGTGACACCATACGGGCAGCCCTTATGAGTTGCCCTGTGACTACGGATTTCTTCTGGTACCAAGGGTGGCTACTGCTAAAATGCAGGAAAGAATTTGAATATGTTGGCTTTCTATAAATTTTAGCCGAATAACATTTGTTTGACAAATCCTTGGTAAGATCTACATCCAAATAAGCCACCCTACAGGTATCAAAGGAATATGTAAATGACAGAAATTCCGTAGTACTGTTCAAATATGACACAATCTTCTGCCTTCCTGTTGTCACCATCAAAAATTATGAAGACATCGTCAAGGAAACGTGTATAAAAGTAGATTTTGTCACAAATATCTGGTTTATTGAATATAAATTCATGCTCCCAGTAGGCCATGACGAGACTGGCATAGCTGGCTCCACAAGGGGAGCCCATAGCTACGCCTATCTTTTGTAAGAAGTACTTGCAGTTAAAAGTGATGTAAATGTTGAACAAGATAATGTCCAACATCTCTTCTACAAGTGCTACTTCATCAAATGGGGCCGACCTTAGACGTAACATATAACTAATCCATTCAATGACTTCAACATGAGGTATTGATGAATAAAGGTCTCTGACATCAATGGTTAAAAAATTCAGATGTCCCTTAAATTCTAGATTGTTAATTTGTGCCAAAAATGACCACGAATATTTACAGATATGTTTTTCTTTTACTACGTATTTTTTAAGTACTTGGTCGTCCCATTTTGCCTAGGGATATGTTAAACTATCTCTCGCATCCACTAAAGGTCTCATTGGGGGGTTGTTCGTGTTCTTGTGGATCTTAGGGATCCCGAACAAAATCGGGATCCTGAGTGCTGGTATACTCAGATAATTAAACAAGTCAAGGGGGATACGTGCTTCAATGAACACGTCAATAAAATGTAACCTAACCTTGTTAATTGCTTGCTTAAGCTCATTTTTAGATACTCCTCGATATGCAGAACTGTCTAAAATTTTAAACATTTTAAGCACATAGTCATCCATGTTCATAAATGCAAGACCACCACCCTTATCTGGTGTCACTGACATGGTGACATTATTGATATTATTAACATTATTAGTTTTTAAGTGAGCGTTACACAGTTTTATTGATTAACTGAAAGCTGTAATTAAGTGATTGTGTATTTAACATCATGCATATTTAAACCTGGGTGTAACGCGCTTATTTTATCTGAAGAAGTCCCACCAGTGAGTAGGACGAAAAGTGCTTAATTGTATTAAATTCTTGTTGCTGTTTGTACCTTTGACTTTTCGTGGTTTTCCTTTTACATAGTTAAAGTGCTACATAATTTCTCCCCTGGTTTGATGAATTTATTGCGGACAATAGGGAGGGTGGCCTAATGGTTAAGGTGTTTGCCTTACAAACACAAGGTTTGAGTCTGAGTTGAGGATATAATTGGCTAAGCTTAAAAAAATGGCAAAGAGCAGTAGCTTTAGTACTAATCTATGAACCTATGAACCTATAATGTCCTGTATATTTCTGCCCCTTGTAAAAGAAAAAATAGGGAATTTACACAATAAATCAGAAAATTCCTTGAAATTAAATAAAAAAGGTCAAAAATATTTTATAATCCTAACTTGTTTACTGGAAAAAACATTACAAGAAGCAACTATATGCATCTGTCTACATAACGGTTTATGCTCTGAAGCCTCAATTTTGACTCTCCTGCTTGTACTCTCATAAGGTATGCCTAATAAGAGGTCACTGAGACCCGTGCACTTATCCAGTCATGAAAAAAATACATAAATAACTGAATAAATATCTTGCAGGAGTCAAAGTCAAACTGATGCATTTTTCTTATGTTCACTGGAATGGTAAATGCTGCTGTCTCGCACTGCTTGGTTCTATGGTTTAGTTCTGAGCTAGGATGCCTTCTGTGCACTGTCTAAACATCCTCCCCGTGTTTCAAGATGCTCTACATCCCAAATACATGCTGCAGGTCAAAAGATACCCTCAACACTGCACATGGGCAGGCTGTAAATGACTTTCATACCAGTAACGAGTAATGAAAGGGCACAATTGCAGCAATGCTTATACAGCTGGCAGACACAAGGGACAGAGAAAATACACAACAGTGTGGACTTACAGTTTAGTAGTGTGTCAATAGACAACAGTTAAAGCTTCCATCGCCAAGGCAAGCAACAGTGGCACAGAGTTACAGCAGTCGTCCAGATATTCTTGCAGAAAATAAAGAACTTTTAAACTGAATTCAGACAGGAAGTGGAAAGCCCAGATATGCAGTTTCAAATATGCAAACTAAACAAAAATAACTTCAACAATATGACAAAGTAGAAGCAGGGACTGAGTGCTATGGAAAAGGTAATCTCCACTTCTGGCAGAATTAACAAATGCAGCAAATGTGTTTGAAGACTTAGAAGATAGCAGTCACACAGTGAATAAGCAATTTCCTGAAATTCCAGATGGTAAGGATGCCCCATGAGTGTGTATACTGCTTCCTGAAGATCTTATTAAGGAAGATTATAACCCAATGCCCTTGTGCTTTTTGGTACAAAGCACATGCTAAGCAGAAGCTGGACAAAAAAGAAAAGTCCTAGACTTATGACAGCATTAAACAACTTCTACACCAGCAAAAACATATTCTGGAGATACAACTATCCACAACCCCTTTTTCCAATTTTTGCATAGGGGTCAGGGTATCAGCTTCACCACTGACAATGTACAGCCAAGGTTTACACTGCAGTGTGGCTAGCCCTGCCTCTGTAGTTCTTAAACACCACACACTCGCATGCACATTTACACCTATGGCCAATTTAGTGTGTCCAATCCACCTACCGCACAGGTTCATAGGTAGATACTAGGCTATCTGCCCTAGGGCATTTATAAGCCTAGCCAGAGTGTATTTGGCTTCCGCCTCCCTATTAGATTAGCCTACTGTGCCTCTGTAAAGTAGGTCACAGAATGTACCCTTTTAAGATTAGTTTACTGTGCCTCTGTCTAGCAGGGACACAGGAGAGATCCCAGGGGTGAATTTGCGATTTCCCATCCACGCGTCCAAATTTCGCTTTAAGAGGGTCAGCGAGGGGCTACGTCTAACATGAAATGGGATTCTATTCCAGAGTGAGGGGAGCCTCTGGGAAATGAATCTGTCCCTCCAGCATGTCCTATTTATTTTTGTGCTGAGGTTTAGGTCCCTGGAGCATGTAGCTCTAAGGGACTTGGATTTTTTGAGGTGGAGCATGTCCATTAATTCTGGGTTTGACATGGCTTTGTACTTCAGGCATAGATCGCCTCTGAGAAGGCAGTAGGCAAGTGAGTAGAGCTGGAGTTTCCTTAGTCGAGCTGCATAGGACATCTGTTTGCAGCCCATGATCCCCTTGGTGAGGTACTTTTGGGGTCTCTCCAGGTGCTGCAGGTGTCGGGTAAGGTACATCCCAAAAGGGGCATTGTATTCAATTATGGGCCTGATGAGTGACGAGTAGAGGGGCACAATGACCTCTCTTGATCTAGATGCGAACCCTTTCGTGATAAGGTGGGCTATATAGAAGGTCTTTCTAACCACTTTGGCAACGTGATTATCAAAGGAGAGATTACTATCTACGTTGGTCCCCAAATCTCTAATTACTTCTTCCGTACTTAATGGATTACCACCTATGTGGTAATTTGTGGGCACCTTGTTTTTCCCAAAGGGGATGACTATGCACTTTTTAGCATTTAGCTTGAGGCCATGGCTCTGGCACCAAGCATCCGTCTCTGTGAGACCCTTTTGGAGGATGCTTGTGGCAGCTGGAGATTCGATTATGGCCCCCAGTTTGAAGTCATCTGCGAACTTTGTCAGCCATAATCCCCCCGTGTTAGCCTGAACCTCAGAGAAGTATATACTGAACAAGAGAGGTCCCAGAACTGAGCCCTGTGGGACGCCACTTGTAACTGGTTTGGATTCGGACATGGCACCTGCGATTCTGACCATGTGGGTTCTATCTCTGAGCCAGTCTGCAACCCATCTTGTGATATAGGGGTTGATATTTAAGCTGGTAAGCTTATTTATGATGCCTGAGTGGGGTATTGTGTCAAAGGCTTTTGCAAGGTCCAGGTAGGCTGTGTGGACTACCTTGCCCTCATCTATGGCTTTGGTAACTGTTTCAAAGAAATCAACTAGGTTTAAGAGGCAAGATCTGCCCTTAACAAAGCCGAATTGGGTAGGATCCAGTGTCTGGAGGCTCCCAATGTCTGTTTATGAGTTCCATGATAATACGCTCCATAGCTTTACACACCAGACTAGTCAGGCTTATGGGGCGATAGTTTCTGGGGTCCGTTGTGGCACCACCTTTGTGGAGTGGGACCACTGTAGCTGTACGCCATTCTTTGGGTACATATCCTGTAGTAAGGCTAAGTTTGAACAGTGACAATGTGAGGGTTCAGTTCTTCTTTGAGCTCGTGTAAGACACAGCCTGGGACACCGTCCGGTCCCATAGATGCTGTGTTTTTTGCTTTGGAGAGGGCAGCTTTCACCTGTGCATCTGTGATGTCAGGGAGGTTACATTCAGTTGGGATAGGCGTTTGCTCCTTTGGGGGGGAAGGGGGGGGGGTTTGCACTGAATCTGTCTGCCAGGATGTTGGCTATGTCTGTAGGTTCGGTATATTTTGTACCGTTATGCAACAATTCAGAGCATATCTGGGAGTTTCCGCCCATGTTTTTGACATAACTAAAGAAGGCCTTGTGATTATCTTTAGTGTCTAGGGCAATTTTTCTTTAGAAACTTGCCTTTGATGATTTTATGAGGGATCGAAGTTTCTTGCTAATACTGATCAGAGATGCCTTCCCTTTTTGGGATTTTGCTCTGTCATGTAGTAGCTTCCTCCTTCTGTTGTATAGCTTATTTATGGCCGGGGTCCACCAGACCGGTCTACTGTTTTTGGAGGAGTGAGTCTTGGTTTTATTTGGGATAACACAATCCATGCATTCCTGCAGGTGCTCATAGAATGCATTTGTAAAGGATTCTGCGGATTGGGCTGTATTATCCTCTGGCCCAGGGGCTTTGAAGGATTCCACCTCAGTCTTGAGAAGTGCAAAGTTGGCTTTTGAGAAATTATTTACAGTGATTTCCTTGGCTGAGGGGGGGGGGACGGGATATGGATGTCCAGGGAAATTTGTTTATGGTCTGATCTTACCAATGAGGGGTTTACCTCTGGTGTGGAACATAGAGTCCCCATGTTGGTGATGACCAGGTCCAATATGTTGTTCCCTTTTGTGGGAGTGGTGACCAGTTGTTCCATTGCATTAGAGTTTATAAATTCAAGGAACCGTTGGGCGAGGGTGTTTGGGCTTGAGTAGTTTTCCCAGTCAATGTTTGGGTAGTTGAAGTTACCCAATAACATAGTGTTTGGAGAGACCTTCATATTCTCCAGTGTTCTCAGGAATGCCAAGTGGGGTTCCTGTAATAGGGAGGGTTTTCTGTAGCAGGCTACAAACTGAAAGGCAGTTTTGCCCGCTGTTAGTTGCACATGGATGGTTTCCGATGCTTCGTGCAGTGCCACTAACCTCGAGGTGTAGTTATCTTTGATGAATATAGATACTCCCCCTCCTTTTGTGCTTCGGTCCGAGTTTTGGGGCCGAAACGCATGGTATGAGTTATAACCTGGTAGTGCTGGGGTGCTCTCAGGAGCCTTGAACCAGGTTTCTGTTACTGCACAGACATCGATGTTCTCCATACTGAGGAGAGTCTCGAGTGCGTGCATCTTGAGGTTTAGACTTCTGGCATTGAGTAGCATTACCTTTACTTTTTTTTATCTTTGGGTTGTCTATGGAGGTGGGTTTGTCCTTTGAGCCTTGCCTAAAAAAGCCACTATGGGGGTGGCAAGAGCCTTGGCCAGTATACGAAAGCCTAAGGGTGACAGGTGCAAGCCGTCCCTAGCGAAGCAACGTGGCTTGTCGAGCATGTCATCCCAGTCTGACAGACACTGGATCCCCTTTGAATGACACCAATACTTTAGCCAATTGTAGAAACTGATCATTTTGTCTTTATACTGTGGCATCATTCTTGGTGAGGGCAAGATGCTACTCAAGGTCAGGGACATACCAGCCTGGGCTACATGGTCAGAGAGCTCCTCTATGTCTCTTTTCATGTAGTCCAGGGAGGTACATCTCAGGTCATTCACACCAGCATGGACAATGACAGAGTCATACTTGTACTTGCTTTGGAGTGACCTGAATGATTGCGTTATGTGGCAGATCCTGGCACCCGACAGGCAGCTTACAGTGACCTTCTCCTTGTTCAGTCTGGTGAGTGGGACGTCAGTGTGCTGGACAATAGAGTCCCCTATAACAAGTGTATTTGGTGTGTTGTTTGGCCTTATGGGCTGTGACTGTGAGGCACACTGATTTTGTGAGATATGTGATTTGTGGGTATTGTTGAGGGGTGGCTGTTGCTTGGATATCTGCTTAGGAGGTCTTTGCTGTTTAGGCAGATTTTTATTTAGTGCCTCCGAGTATGTTTTTGTGTGTTTATGTGTTGGGTATGCAGATGCAATAGGTCTGTGTGAGACTGGATTTGTGGTGTGGGTGGTTACCTTTTCCTCCTGACTGACTGTGCCAGTCTTGGGTTGAGAGAGCTCTGCTTCCAGTTTGGCTGTGTAACTGCATCTCTCACACGTATTAGAGTTTGTTGGAAGGAGGAGAGGGTTGTCTGTGTACATAAGGCAATTGTAACATTGCCTCAAAATTCCCAGATTCACCAGCTGGACTGGAGAGTAACCTTGAAACTGACCCTTGGACATACCAGATTAGTATAGGGAACTGTTTTTTTTTACTGAGCAGATTAGGGAAGGGAACTGATTTTTCACTTGATCGGGAAGGACCAATCAGGAGTCTAATACTTATGAGAAGTCAAGGAGGGTGTAGTGCTTTAGTTAGTTAGTGTTTCCTTATAAGAGCTGAGCAAGTGCAGGGCTTTAGAAAGAGAATGTCTTTAGAATGTGGGAGGAAACCAGAACGCCTGCAGGAAACCTACATGAGCACAGGGAGGACATGCAGACTCCACAAAGACACCTCAGTTGAGAATCAAACGGGGGAACATCTTGCTGTGAGGTGACGATGCTATCTGCTGTGATACTGTGGCACCCTAATCACATGGGCAAAAATGTCCCTGACAATAATTATTCTGGAATGCATCAGACAGCCACAAAATTATGGTTTTGTATAAAACCGTTGGCAATTAAAAATCTTAAAATTTCTCTTCTGTATATAACTGCTGCAAACAGAATCTTGATGTGTTACAGCCTCTCAAAAGGCACTTTGGGACCGGCAAATGAATCTGTGAATATGAAGACCCAATCATTGAACTATAATGCTGCCAAGCAAAGAGTCTCCTAACGTACATACAAAGTGACACACTGCCACAACAGGAAAACATTTTTGAGCAGGGACAGATAAAAGAAAAGTAAAAGCTTTCTCAACAAGCTTGGCACAAGTGGTAGGGGGTTGGTTAGAATGCAACAAATCAGTAATGGTACTGTTATAAACCAGAGACTGCTAATGTGCAATTACTTTGCTGATAGTCTGGGAGAGATGACAGTCATCGGTATCTAAAATGTTCTTGAATGTATGCATTTACTGAATGACAAAAACTTGACACTCAACTTAAATGAACCAGTCTCTGTACTACTGGACTTATATTACACAGACATAGCTCAATCAATCAGGGAAATGGCTTCTATACTACGTACTAAAATATGACATTCTATCCCCCACTCAACATGGGTTTCGCCCAGGCCATAGCACATCCTCTGCACTTTTATCATTCCTAGACACTGTCAATAAAGCCCGAGATTCAGGATACATTGTATCATCTCTTTTCTTAGACCTTTCAAAAGCCTTTGACACTCTCTCTCATCCTATCCTCCTCACCCAACTCTCTAATATAGGCTTATCTCTTCAGTCTCTTAATTGGTTCAAAAGCTACCTCTCTAACAGACAGCATGCAGTAAAATGGCAGAACTCCATTTCCTCTTTCATCCACAACCCGACAGGCGTACCCCAAGGTTCAGTCTTAGGCCCTCTCCTGTTTAACATTTTCATCAACAACTTCCATTCAACCATCCATCAGGGGTCCCTAGTGCAGTATGCACATGACTCCACTATCATCTGCACTGCTCCCAACACGCTTAAGCAAATCACTCAAGCTGCTTTTTCCACTGTAGAAATCTGGCTTCACAAAAATCATCTCTAAACCCCAACAAAACCAAACATAATTTTCACGCCCAATAGAAATTCTACCATTGCTAAAGCAGACTTTGAAATCTCCTCTCTTAATTCCACAAAAATTGAAATAGTAACCCATATCAAGTTATTAGGAGTTATTGATGAAAACCTTAAATTCGACCTTCCAATTCATAACAACATAAGTAAAACACAAAAAACTGGGATTACTCTACCGACATAATAAGTTCCTCTCCCTCTCTTCTAAACAAGTACTAGCACAATCTTATCTCCTGACTTCTCTGAGTTATGGTGCTACACTATTCATAAACCTACATTCATCCCTTAAGATTAAACTAGAATCATGCTATAATAAGATCTCTAAATTCACCATAAACAGTCGACACTCCACTCATCATTGTACTGCTTTAAAACAACTACAACGGCTGGAACTTCCCCACTATCTGCTAATCCACCAGCTTACAACCACACACAAACTGACCCATAAACCCCATGATTCTCCTCCCTCAAATTCACTATTCTGCCTTTACACTCCAGCTCAGCCTCTTCGCTCTGAAAACCAAAATCTTCTCCAAACACATAAACCCAAGCTACCTGCTGGCCAGCTGCTATAATCCTGGATGATTTCCAAAATATGGAATAACCTTCCTATCTCTATCTGCCTACAACCAAACCCCTCTATCTTTAAAACTGCACTGCACAACAATTTTAGCTCCAATTGGATATGTAACTGCACTCTACCTGACTCAGTCATCACTTAAATTAAAGCACTGCCTATTTACAACCTTCAACACAAACTCCTGCTTCCTTCTTTTATCTTTTTTTCTCCTCCTCTACCTCTCTAGCCCACCCTCATTCATCCACTCCCTCTCTCATTTTTCTATTCTTCTCTTCTCCCTCGTACTCCACATCATCTCTCTCCTGGTACTTCCTCTCTACCCTACTTATTCCTATCCCCCCCCTTCATCTTATCTCCCTTCCTTACCTAACCTACTCAGTCTGAGCACTCCCTTTGTACTCCACTGTATTCATTTCTTTATTATCTAAATCCCCTAAAAATGGCATTTTGTCATGTACCTTTAAGTCTTATTGACCTCTATAATACTTTTTATATTGTAACCTGCTTACAATGCGTTACTATTATTTACTAGTACTTCTGCATATTGTATTTTACTACTGTGTCACAATTGTAATTTTCAGTTCTATTTGAACCTATTACTTTCTTGTATAATTGCTTATTTTGGAGCTTTTCTCCCCGGGCCTCCACTGCAAATAGGCTCACTTGGTCCAGTGGACTTTCACGGTAAAGAAATGTCAATAAATAAAAATAAATTGTTGGATAGTTATCTTCAAGATTTCTAACAGTTATACATGCTAACAAGGGCAATACAGATTTTAGGAAAAGAAAGAAATAGCTGAAAGGTGCATCCAGAAAATCACTGCCTTGCACTGGTACAGCAAGCTTCATAAGACATTAGATGGAAGACAGTACAGTCTTGTAAAATTTTACCGTAAAAATAGCTGTCCTAGTCACTGTTCCAGTATTCATTAAAGAAGGGATGTCCAACCCTGGGCAGTCATCACTCAGCCAGTATAAATAAGCTTAAGAGAGATTGTTTGTGCCGTATGTCATTTATGCTCCACGCACAGAACATAGGGCATAAAAGAGACATACAGATGCAACTACCTAGAAATGAATTGCCCCACAAGAGAACAAGTCACCAAAGGACAAAGAAGTCCATGCACATCAAGAAGGAAAAAATGCAGAATAAACTAGAGGGGGTTGGAAGGAGAGAGCAAATACTGCAACAACGAAGAGAAGGACATCTACTGTTATGATTTTACACAACTGTACTATGTCCTTCTATATCACCATTGCAGTATTCATTAAAGAAGGGAGAGTAAAAAAAGCTCAAGAAACAGAATGGGAGGTTGGAAGGCTGAGAAGGGCCCTCATAAAATGGTTTCAACAAAGCCTGCTCTGTCCCTAGAAACGTATAATGCTTAGGAAAGGTATGCAGTGAAGTCCAAGTAGCAGCTTCAAAGATGGAATTGGTATCAAACCCCTTGAAGAAGGCACCAGAAGAGACAACAGCCCTAGTGGAATGAGTGCAAACAGAAGCAGATAGACACCTGCCATGGAAAGAATAACAAAAATAAATGAATTTGGATATCCAGGAGGAGATGGTTAAATTAGAAACAGCCAAACCTAAAGACTGGGGGTGAAAGGAAACAAAAAGATGATCAGACTTATGAATAGTCCTAGTTTTATCCAAATAGTGCCTGAGCTGTCTGTACAAATCCAAGGTATGTAGGACCGTCTCACTAGCAGACTGAGGAGAAGGGAGAAGAGAAGGGAGTTGTACCGACTGATTTAAGGACAATTCATTTACCACCCAGGGCATAAAAAAATGATTAGTATAAAAGGACATCCTGTCCCTATGAAAAAACAAAAAAGGAAGGATAGCCATAAGGGCCTGGAGCTCAGAAACCTTCTGGGCAGAAGACCGACCCAGAAACAAAACATTCTTCCAGGTACAATGCAGCAAAGAAGCAGAATCCGCACGCTCAAAAGGAGCCCAAGTCAATTTTTCCAAAACAAAATTAAGGTCCCAAGGAGGAGGGATAAGTTTTCTTGGAGCCCTAATGTGCAGGATGCCTTTAAGAAACTGTTTGACCTAAAAATCGGAAGTCAAAGGCAGACAAGCAGAAATGGCTGACAAATGGGCCTTCACAGAATAGGCCAAGCCAGACCAGTGCAACAAACACAAATAAGAGAGGACCAGAGAAACCCCCCCCCACACACACACACACTGAAAAAGGGTCCTGGTTACAAGCACAACCAAAGACCGAAAATCTTTTCCATTTGGACATATAAAATTTTCTGGTTGAGGTTTTCTCTGCCTCCTGTAAAACCCTGAGCACGTCCTCAGAAAAGATGTACCTGAAAGTGATCACCCAAAAAGTCAGTTGCAGTGTGTACAATTGGGGATGTCGGAGAGACCCCTTGTCCTGTGTGAGGAGATTCAACCAGTGAGGTACCTTCTCATGATTGCTCCTGGCCAGATATATTAAGAGGGGGAAACCAGTGCTGTTCCAGCCAAAAGGGAGTCACTAGCAAGACTTTTGGGGAGTCCAGCTGAATTTTCTGCAGAACTCCTGGAAGTAGACGAAGAGGAGGGAAATGATAAAGGAACCTCCCCTTCCAAGGAAAGAAAAGGGCACCCATCTTCCAGGCCAGATGGTACGGCACTCTGGAACAGAAGAGGGGATCCTGCCTGATCAGGGGGAAGAGAAAAATAACTACCTCTGGAATACCCCACTGATGGACCAGAAACAAGTCTCTGTGAAACATACATTTGTGAGACTGTATTTTGAACATGCTCAGAGAGACCCTGCCAAAAGATTGTGCTCAGAAGGAATGTATACTGCCTGAAGAGTTCATTAATAACGGAGAACCACATGTAAAGCCTGAAGCGCCATTCTGCATTGAAGGTAAGATTTCATGCTCCCCTGCTTGCTGACATACCACATCACTGTAGTGCTGTCTGTGTACATCTTCAAGAGGCCCAGACAGAACATGGGGTGAAAAGCTTGAAGGGCCAGAATAAGAGCCCTCATCTCTCTGATGCTGAGATGGTTTGACTTTTGAGAAGGAAACCAAAGACCCTGAACTTTCAGGTGACCAAGAGATGCCCCCCACCCCATGTCCGAGGCATCCGTGAACAGCTCCTGAGAAGGGACTGGAGGCTGAAAGGGCCGGCCTGGGTTGAGAGCCAACTGTCAAATCCACCACTCAAATTCCCTCTTGAGACAGTGAATGAGTAGCACACTGAAATTCAGAGGGTGATGATACTGCAGCCAAAATGACCTGAGGCACCACTGAAGCTTCCGCATATTCAGTCTGGCAAGAGGAAGCATTGGAATAGAAGAGGCCATGAATTCCAGGGACCAAAGGAACTCTCCCTGGCTGTCAAGGTGCTCAGAGGAAAAACAGACTGAAAGAAGGCTGTCAATGGCAATACATTTGGAGGTGGAAGAGAGGCCAGCATTAGCGCCGTCTGAATCCTGCATCCCAAATACACATGATCCAGAGAAGGAGTCAGGACAGACTACTGAAGTTCATAGTAAACCCGAGACTTTGAAGAACAGAGATGGTGAACTGCAGATGCGGCAACAATCGACTGGGAGAAGGTTCCTGAACAGGTTGTCTAGATAATGAAAAATGTGAATGCCTTAAAGCCTGCAGAAGGCAATCACAGAAGCTAGGCATTTTGTGAATACCTCTGGGGCAGTAGAGAGGCCAAAGGGCAAAGCAGAGAACTGAAAATGAGAGGAAGGCTCAGAGACATGTAAAAACTTCCTGAAGAAAGGGTGAATATGGATATGAAGGTAAGCATTATTCAGATCTCCAAGGACACCAGAAAAGTCTGACATAATAAAAGAGGAAACAGAGTTTGAAGAGTAAGCATCTGAAAAGAAGGAATCTTGAGAAAGGCATTGGGCCGGGAGACATCCAAAACAGGTCTCCAAGTGCCTTCCTTTCAAGGAACCATGAGCATCATGGAATAAAAAAAAACTTTCCACTTGGGAAGGGGGAACAGGTTGAATGGTCCCTTGGTTCAGCAGGGACCCTAGAACCTCCTGGAAATGAGGAAGTTGCTCTAGAGGAGGTTGAGGAATCCTAGAAAAAGGAGGGAGAAATTTCCATACCAAGAAGTAACCGTAACAGATAACAGAAAGAACCCAAGTGTCTGAAGTGATGAGACACCAATTTGGAAGACAAAAGAAGAGCAGGAGGGACAAAGGAACCTGATCTAAAAGTGGGGGGGGGGTGTCAAAGACAAGCATGCTTATCACATAAAGGAGACTTCTGGGCCACAGAAATCTGAGAAGCCAAAGCAGAGGGGGACTGACTTCCACCCTTCCTGCCCCTAGAGGCCTGAAGGGGTTGCCTGCGAACAAAAGCAGACCAAGATGGATAATTCCTCTGTAATACAGGGATAGGAGAGACAAAAATATGTTGAAGGTCTTGCAAGCCTTTGCCTTTCTTCGGAAGACAGTTAAACATGTCAGCAGCAGCAGTCCTAAAAAGATCAGTATTATCCAAAGGAACATCCAACAACTTACCCTTAATGTTCTTAAAAAGAGACTGGAGAAGAAGCCAAGAATAATGCCTCATGATGGACCCAAAGGCCGCATCCCTTGAAGAGGCATCAACAGAGTGGCGATCCACATGAAAAGCAGAACCTAAAAAAGATAAGGCAGAGGATTAGCAATCAGAATCAGGGAGGGCACAGATAACCTGACAAACCTGAGCAATCAAGGTCAGAATGTACCTGGTCATGTGGGTCTGGTAATTAACAGTCCTAAAGGCCAAAGTAGAAGCAGTGTAAAGTTTCTTGTCAATCCTCTCCATTGCCCTGCTATTCTTATCAGAAGGCAAAAGTTTAGAAGGTTTGCCAGAAGAGATGGACACCAAAGCAGGACCAGCAGAAGGACATTTAAATAAAAATAAACAATCCTTGGGAACCTTATAGAACCTATCAAGTTTCTTAGCAGCGGGAGGCTGAGAATCAGGAGACCTGGAAGCAGCAATTAAAGCATCTAGCAATCCAGCCAACACAGCAGAATTGCCGATGGAACAGAAGTATCCAACTGAAGCAACTCACAACATCTTCTCTGAATATCAGACACTTGAGAAGAATCCCACTTAAAGAATTCCATCATCCTAGCAATTGCGCCTACAAAGGACAACTCCTTGAAACAAGACTCAGGGTTAACAGACTCCTCTTCGTCAGAGCCAAAGGTGAAGACATTTGTGAAGAACAGGACAAAGACCCTTCACCAGACAGGGACTCCTCATCTGAGGAATCTGGTTCCCTAAACCATTTAGAAGGGGTAGAGTTCCAAGGAGGAGCAGCAGGTACTGAAACCCTTTGAGGAGGCTTTAAGGTCATTAAAACAGAGGACAAGCCCTGAGTAAACTCTTGCCATTCCCTTTGAGGATCCATAGGACAGACCAAAGCATCCTTCAGATTTTGTCTTTTCTTAGAAGGGACATCAGCCCTAACAAACAGTGGAGGTTCCCAACCCTTGATGAGATTCGAGAGCAGAACCCAGAATTTCCTCCCTAACCAATATCTGTGGAACCCCTCTAGAACCCTCTGATTTAATCAGCCACAGTTCGCTCATGGCAGAGTAATCTGACGTAAATGCCAAACGAGTACAGAGCTATTACCTGCTTCTAGAGGGATATCCCAGTGGAGGTTGGACAGATTAAGAATCCAGCTGAGACTTCTTAGCCTTCTCCTTACCTAGCTGGAGTATCTCGGGGTTAAAGGATTCTGCCATGATACCCTGGGCTAAGTCATTGGTTTTCAATACAAATGGTCAGGGAAGACAAACGGCTTCTGAGTGTCTTAGGCACAAATGCCTATTAACCACAAAAAAAGACAGTTACTGCCAAGCAACTAATAAATAAAATAAAATTAGTAACTAGAAGCCGATCCAAGGATTCACGCAAAATAATATAAAAAAAATGTTACTTATTATGAAAAACAATCATAAACTGATTAAGCACTTTCATCCTTAACACAGGACTTCATCAGAATCGCCACTAACTCCTCACACAGCTCTTTTACACATACCAAACTAATTAAAAACTAATTAAAAAATATTCAGTTTAATTGATCACTCAGATTCCAAAAAAAAACTTAAAATCTTACAGCAGCTAGCACAGACTGAACAGAGGTATATTTGTTTAACCTGGGGTGTTAAGCAGCTTGCAGTTTTAACTGCCATTTCAATTCCCAATTTTCTAATCTCGCCTTAATATTCCCCCCCCCCTAAGTTGTAAGCAACATTTTCAATGATGCCAAAAATAAATTTAGAAACTGTAGGGTACACCATAAAGTGTTTAAACAAAATATTATTCTCTTTATGATTTTTAATATAATACAAGTAGTCATAAGTGTGAATACGTAAAGCCCTTTCAGTTTTACCAATATTAAAACATGAGCACCCAATGCATATAGGTTCATAGGTAGGTAACTAGGCTATCAGCTCCAGGGCCTATATAAGCCTAGCCATAAAGATTCCCTGGCTTCAGCCACCCAAAAAATTTATTTTCCTGTGCCCCTGTCGAGCAAAGTCACAGAAGTAATCCCCGGGGTGAATTTCCTATTTCCCATCCAGTTGCCCAGATTTTTCTTAAAAAGAGCCAGTGAGGTGCCCTGTTTGACATGAATGGGCAGCTTGTTCCAGAGTATGGGAAGTGTCTGGGACAGTAACCTTTCCCTCCAGCAAGTTCTGTTTATTGTGGTGACAGGGTTAAGGTCCCTGGAGTGTGTGGTCCGAAGGGATTGGAATTTTTCTAAGTGTAGCATGTCCAACAGCTCTGGGTTTGACATGGCTTTGTATGTTAAGCAGAGCTCGCCTCTGAGTAGGTGATATGCGACAGAGTAGAGCTGGAGTTTAAGACGATCTGCATAGGGTAACTGTTTGAGGCCAGTGATCCTCTTTGTGAGGTATCTCTTTCCAGTTGCTGCATGTCTTGTGAGGTACATCCCAAATGGGGCATTGTGCTCTATAATAGGTCTAATGAGGGCTGAGAAGAGGGGGACAATGACTTCTTTTTTTCTGGATGAGAAACCTTTTGTGATGAGGTGTGCCACATAGAAGAGCTTCCTGACCATTGTGGTGATGTGGTTATCAAAGGAGAGACTACTGTCTGCGTCCCTAGGTCTCGTATCCCACTTTCAGTGTTGAGTGGACTACCACCTATGTGGTAGTTCATTGGCACAGGGTTTTTTCCCAAAGGGGATGACTATGCAATTTTTGGTGTTGGGGTTGAGACTGTGGCTTTGACACCAGGCATCTGTCTCAGCGAGGCCCTTTTGTAGAATGTCCACATCCTTAGGAGATTTGATAATGGCTCCCAGTTTGCAGTCGTCTGTGAATTTTGTCAGCCATAAGCCTTCTCTTTTGGCTTGGACTTCAGAGAAGTAGATGCCGAACAGGAGGGGACCCAGGACTGACCCCTGTGGTACTCCATTTGTCACCGGTCTGGAGATGGATTTGGAATTGGCTACTTTCATGGTGTGGATTCTGTCAGTAAGCCAGTTGGCCACCAATCACGTGACATAATGGTTTATGCCCAGTTTCGTGAGTTTATCAATGATACCAGAGTGGGGGATGGTGTTGAAGGCCTTGGCGAGATCTAGTTAGGCCATCTGAACTGCCTTACCCTAATCCACGGCTTTAGTGACTGCTTCAAAGAAGTCAATCACATTTAGGAGACGTGATCTACCTTTCACAAACCCACACTGGGTGGGGTCCAGAGTTTGTAGGTTACCTATGTCTTTGTTTATATGTTCCATGATGATACGTTCCATGGCCTTGTAGATCAGACTCGTCAGACTGATGGGTCCGTAGTTCCTGGGGTCTGTGGTAGATCCCTCCTTGCACAGTGGGATCACTGTAGCTGTGCGCCATTCAGTAGGCACAAAGCCTGTAGTGAGGCTATGACTGAACATGGTACTTAGGTGGGGTGCCAGTTCATTTTGTAGTTCATGCAGAACACAGCCTGGGATGTTGCCTGGTCCCATGGATGCTGTAGTCTTGGCTTTGGCAAGTGCATTTTTTCATCTGTGTGGCCATGATTACAGGGACTTGGCATTCATCCAGTATAAAGGTGGAGCCTTTCAGGGGTGAGATGGGGTGAAATTTGCACTGAACCAATCTGCCAGCATGTTGGCAATATCAGCTGGCTCTGTATGTTTAGTGCCATTGTGCTGTAGCTCTAAGCAGATTTGAGTATTGCCATTGATATTCTTAACATAGCTATAGAATGCCTTGTGGTTGTCTTTAGAATCTGTGGAGATCTTGTTTTCGTAACTAGCTTTGGAGAATTTTATGAGGGATCTCAGTTTCTTACCGAGGCTGACGGAGTTTTTCCAATAGTGGGATTTTACTCTTTTTTGCAACAGTTTCTGCCTTCTGTTGTAGAGTTTGTTAATGGCAGGGGACCACCAGACTGGCTTTTTTATTTTGGAGGATAGCGTCTTGGTTCTATTTGGGATGGCATGGTTCATGCACTCATGTGTGTGCTCATACAGCACATTGATGTAGGATTCAGCAGCCGTACTACTACTTTCCATCTGCATGGGTGTGGTGAAGTTAGCCACCTCTGTCTTAAGAAGCATGAAGTTGGCTTTGGAGAAGTTTTTTTTACAGTGGTTTCCTTAATACGGGGAGGGGGCAGGATGTGGATGTCTAGGGTGATTAGCTTATGGTTGGCTCTGACCAATGAGGGGCTGACTTCTGGAGCGGAGCACCGGTCACCCATGTTGGTAATGACCAGGTATAGGACAGTGCTGCCCCTGGTGGGGGTCTGGATCAGTTGAAGTCTCCCAGTATGAGGGCGTTGGATTCTACCTTAATATTTTCCAGTATGTTAAGAAAAGTGGAGTGGGAGTCTTGGGGCATGGTGGGGAATGTACAGCAAGCTACAATTTGGACTGCAGTCTTGCCCAGTGTTAGTTGCACCTGGAGAATTTTGGATGCATTATATTGGGCAATTAGCCTGGAGGTGTGGATGTCCTTGGTGAATATGGACATGCCTCCGTCTCTGGTGTTTCGGTCCAGGTTAGATGGTCGAAAGGTGTAGTATGAATTGTAGCCTGGTATTGCACTGAGTAGCATTACCCTCAGATTTTGCTTGTTTGTTCCTGTTACGGTGGTAATTTTGTCATTTGACCCTTGCATAAAAAAGGCACTATAGGGGTAGCAAGAGCCTTAGCCAGTATCTGGAAACCCAGGGGCGACAGGTGCAAGCCATCTCTGGCAAAGCATCGTGGCCTGTCGATCACGTCATCCTAGGCTGTCAGATACTGGATCCCCTTAGAATGACACCAGAAGTTTACCCAATTGTTGAAGTCAATCATTTTGTCATTGTACTGAGGTATCATTCTGGATGATGGCAGGATGTTACTCAGGGCTAGGGTCATACCTGCCTGGGCTACAAGATCGAAGAGCTCTGCCATGTCTCTTTTCAAGTAGTCCAGGGAGGTACATCTCAGGTTATTCACACCAACATGGACAATGACAGAGTCATAGTTGTACTTGTTGTGGAGTGACCTGAGTGCTTGGGTTATGTGGCGGATCCTGGCACCCGACAGGCAGCTGACAGTAGCCTTCTCCTTGTTTAGCCTGGTGAGTGGGACATCAGTGTGCCTGACTACAGAGTCACTTATGACCAGTGTGCTGGGTACGTTGTTTTGCCTTGGGGACTGAGGTTGAGTGGCACACTGGTTTTGTGAGTTATGTGTCACTTGGGTTGTCTTGGGTGGTGGTGGTTGTCTGCGTTTCAGCTTCAGAAGTCTCTGCTGTTTGGGCAGATTTATTTTAAAAACCTCCGCGAATGTAGGTGTGTGTTTCATGTTACTATGTGTGAGTGTAGGTTTTAAAGGATTATGTGTTGTGTGTGGTCTGGTGCAAGTGTTTACCTTCTCCTCTTGACTGGCTAGTCCAGTCTTGGCTGAAGAGTGCTTGGCTTCCAATTTGGAGTGCATCTCTCACAGGTTCTAGTGTTAGTTGGTAGGAGGAGAGGGTTGTCTGTGTACATGAGGCAATTACTACATTGCCTCAGGAAGTCCAGATTTACCAGGTGGACATGAGAAAACACTGGTAGCTGACCCTTGTACATGCCTGGATAGGTGCTTAGTTATTTAAGTACTAACTGTTTTTTCTTACTTGACAAGGAGAGTTGAGTGCTCTAACAATTTATGGACTATCTAGTGTTTACAATGGTTTCTAAGCGAGTGTTGAACTACAAGGAACAGGTTTGAATGCTTTAAAAGCTGAACTGGTTAGTTCTATGGGAAAATTTGAAGAGCAGAATTCCTGGTGCCGGTAACAGTTTAAATGGTGCTGCATGATGTGCAAACTCACACAAACATGGGATTTTACACAGAAAGATGAAAGGAATAGAAATAGCCCAAAATGGCCAATAAAACTACAAGTTCTGAGCTGAAACCACCCCTTCAGTGACAGATAGGCTGCTCAAAGCTCACCACTCTCACTGATGAACAGAGAAGCTTCCTTCTTAGTAAAGTCTGGGCAACACAGAAACTACAAAACAGCCCAGAATTCAGCAAAACCTGAAAAACGGACTCTACTAGTTACAGAAAGGTGGGAAATGAGTAGAGAGATAGGAATTTTTTTTTGTTTTTTTGAAAATTAAAACAGATACAGTAATACAAACACTTTGAAGGCAGAAAATGGCTATCACACTTGTGTGTGTAGCCCACAACAGTTACACAATTGAAAAAACACTTAAAAAATGATCAGTTAAAAGCGCACACAGTAACAGAATAAAAAAAAAACACTTCAAATAAGTTGCAAAGTTAATACAAATAATAAGTCATATATATACCACCCATTTGTTAGAACAAATTCCCTTTGATAAAGAATGCATTAGAGCCTGCTCTATTCTTCATAATAACAATCTTTTTCACAAATATAAGAAAATTGTTTACACATACCACACTTAGTAGTATGTTGGACTCCATTATGCCCTTTTAAATTCACAGAGTTACCTTTGTCAAACAAATCTTTAAAGTTCTTACCAGTTTTTTAAGTAAACTGGTTCATTCCCCACCATCTGTAAAATATATGGATTAGTTTTAAAAATGCTTCAGTTCTTAAAGATGTTCCTGACTAAATCTATTTGTTCACTATACTGAAGGACCATTTTTTCATGTTTTTACCTTGTTTTCTTTCTCCACCTTTTCTTCAAATCCTACCCCTAACAATGGAACATATTTCTTCCCCCAATCAGACTAAACATAGTTTCTAAAGCTGTTAACCAATGAAGGTGGATACCTTTGGTCCAAAAACATTTGGACAACCTTATCTAATTCACTTTCTAAATTGCCTCTCCGAGAGTTCATTGTAGCTGTTCTTATACATTGACCCTTGAAAAGGCTCTTCTTGCGACTCAAAGGGTTAAAAGTTAGCAAAATCCAAATATTAATTACTACATGCAGCTTTTCTATAAATTTTTGATTTAAAACCACTAACTGTTTGTTCAATAAAAGTACCCAAATAATTAATTCCTGATCTATCAAAACTGTATGCAAATTCCAAAAAATACTTAGATGCTCAATAAATCTTATGAATATTCTCCTATGGTTCTTTCCATAATATAAAAATATCATCCAAAAACTGAACATAAAGGGCTACATTTTGAAAAAAATATAGAATTAAACACCACTTTGTTTCCCCATTTCAATAGAACTAAATTTGCATAAACAGAGGCACAATAAGCTCCAACAGCCACCCCTCTATTCTGTTTGAAAAATCCCCCATAAAAAAAAAATAAATAAAAATATTATCTAACACCAAAGGCCATCATCTCCTCCAAGAGTTTTATTTTATTTTATGGAAAATGTGAATACTTATACAAACTATCCAAAAAAATTCCATCCCTTTGTCTCTGGGTATGGACGTGAAAAGATCCTTTATGTCTATAGTAAGGAAGATTAAATCTTTCGACAAAATATCTTGTTTTAATCTCCCCCCAAAAATTCCAGGAATCAGCCAGAAGATGGTAAACTTGCTTATAAACAGGTTTAAGCCACCTATCGATACATACAGATAATGGATACGTTTTGGCGCCACTGGCTGCCACTACAGGTCTAAAAGGGGGTTCTCTAACATTCTTATGAATTTTAGGAATTCCAAAAACTTGGGGACCACTTGCTGCTCAACTTTAAAAGCTAAATACAAATCCCTGGATACTCTGTGTTCTATAAGATAATCTCATTTTTAGAAATCGAGGAATATGCATCCAAGTCAAAGTGATTTAAACACAGCCACAGAATAATCAAAGGAATTATATAAAATTATTCCCCCTCCCTTGTCTGGATTCATGATTCGGACAGTGTTATAATTTCTTAATTTATACAACAATTCCCTCTCCTTTTCAGTTAAAGTGTTATGATAAACTTTCCCTTTGCTGTTACTAACAGAATACAATTCTTCTGTAACTGTTTTTTTTCAAAAAGTTGTAAGGCAGGATTAAGTTGTGAGTTAAGACTACTTTTTTCCAAAAACTACCTTCCTATAATCTGCTAATCCTTCTTTTTCATTAAAATAAACTGATAAATGTAATTTTCTTAAAAACATTTTAAGTTCAATAAGGGTGTTCACCACATCCAGCTTAGTAGAGGGAACACATTCAATACCTTTCTGAAATAGTGTTCCTTTATTTGCTTCTCTGTATAATTATAAATATGATAACCTTGATAAAAAATCTATACCATCTAATGTAACTATGTCCACATTAACCTGTCTTGAATCCACTACTTGGGTTAATATTGGCATGTCCCCCTCCCTGTTCTCAAATGATTTTAGTTCATGATATTTGGATTCTGTGATCTCCACCGAGGGGAAAAACCTGGGAGTTACCAATATCCCCTTGGTAACTACTTTCATTGTTATCTCCCTCCCCAGATCTTTTAAAATTAACACCCTTTTTAATTACATATACCTCTTGGTTTGGCATACTGCTCTAAATCTCTATGTAGTTTTTTTTTATTTTCATTTAAAACCAGCATTACATTTCTTTCCCCACATTCAAAATAGATTTGTTATAATAATTTTCCTACGGTTCAAAAATTAAATCATTCCTAACCTTTGCATTAAGCTGTTCTACCTCCTGAAAAAAGGCCATTAATGTCGACTTCATTCTATTTAATAATCATACTCATCAGCTCAAAACCATGTCTATCAAACATGCGTACAAAATCATTAAACATGTTATACTTTAAACCAAATAGAAATTTAAACACTCATAGGCCCTGTGGAACAATTTTCAACTCTAAACATTTTTTCAGATACTCATTGTCCATTTGCAAAGATTTAATGTTAAAAAGCTTGTTTTCTAAAATATTAACAAGTCCCTTTAAGGAAACATCCTCGGCAGCCTCTGCTTATGCATAATGCTAGGAATGAATAATATTATTATGACCAATACTGAAAACAAAATTTCTTTTAACCAACCCTTCAAAGGGAATGCCTTTACAGATACTACAAGAGGTATGGTCGTGGGAAGTGCCCAAACAAAAAATACACTGTTCATGATGTTCCTCATGGGGAATCTGCCTCACACACTGACATTTTCTCCTCTTGGATGACACGAACCCTAAGAAGTGATATAAAATACAAGATCAAGAAAGTTGTTTGTCTTTTCGGCTTTTTCCGGTTAGGGGATCGCCACAGCGGAACTCCGGTCTGCTAATGATTGACAGTAGATTTTTATGGTGCTGAGTTGCCAGCCCAACGCCCAACCTTCAGCGAAGGCACGCCCATTCATGCATGTCTTTCGGAGGCCTCTCAACTGCAGGGAGAACATGCAGACTCCACACAGAAGGCACTCCAGCCGAGACTCGAACAGGAGAACCTCTTGCTGTGAGGCAGCAATGCTACCGCTGTACCACCGCGGCTACAAGAAAGTAAATAAAATAAAAAATAACTTCAATGAGGCACTTATCTGGAGCTGCTAAGTATTCAGTACAGCAACAAGTGTTCAAACCAACTGGCAAAAATGGCGTTTGAACTGGCAGCAAAAGAAATTCTAGGTAGTTGCTTCCATACATCCCTATATGCCCTGAATTCAGTGTGTGCACCATAAATACGATGTACGACGCAAACAAGATCTCTTTTAAGCTTATTTACAATGGCCAATCAACGGGCTGCCCAGGGTGGGACATCCCTTCTTTATTGAATACTGCAACAGTGATATAGAAGGACATCTGGTTTACTTGCATCTAGCAAGCTGAATGTATGAACAGTTGTGGAGTTGGGGAATTAATTATGGAATGATTATGTGTGTTTGGGTGGAACAAAACATGCCAGAAGAGAAAAAAAGGGGGATGCTGATTAAAGTCCAGAGAATGAGACAAAGAGTGAGATAAGCCAAACCAAGCCAAGTTCGATCTATTGGCCTGCAGTGATCTTAAATAGAACCAGGCAACCTTGGAATGAGTGTTATTTTCAAAATATACAAAAAGTATGTTTTATCCTCCAGACAAAATTAATTGCTAGCCCTTGTTTAATTTCTATTTTTAAGTAAAGCACTCCATCACAGATGTTAGTTTGCCCCTCCCCATACTGTAATTTCTAACAGCAGTCTCCCTTTGCAAGTTGTTTCAACTATTTGAAAGCCCTGCTGTTTTTCTAGTATTACTAAACCCTTTCTCCTATAACTTGTGGTCTTTCTAAATACCACATACTCCTGGTTACAAGTGTTTATTTTATTTCAAAAGAAAGGTATGCAAAACAAGTAAGTCCAAAGTACCTACTGATTTTCTTATTGTTTCAGAACATTAGCTGCCCCCCCCCATTCTGTACTTCTAACTGCAATCTGTCTTTAGATGCTGTACTATTTGTATGCTCTGCTGTTTCTCTACTTCTACTAAACCTTTTCTCTTATAAATTCTTGTCTTCCTAATTTCCACATAACTCCTTGGTAAAATTGGCTTATTTTATTTCAATAAGACAGGTATGCAAAACAAGCAAATCAGAGTAACTACTGTCTTTTCTTATTGTTTCTGTAGACTTGCATATCTGTGAAATCAGGGCCAGCCCTTTTCATCATACTATTGCTATCCACCACTTTTCTGGTCTATTCTGATCCTCCCCCTCCCCACAAGAACAACTGCAGCCTAATCAGGGCCAGACCTTTTCATTATAACCTATAAACCTACTGATAGTCTTCCTTCATCTGTTGCCTGCTACGCTCCCCTCCCTTCCCCCAATTCCCTCCCACCCGCAGTGGTCCTACCTTTATTACAAACAGTAACCCCTCCCACCCTTCAACCTATAAAATCACCACACCTATACTTCCTCCTACAACTTCTCACTACTATCCATCCTACTCAGCTAATATGTACAAGCACACCATACCTATAAGTCACTGCATGCACACTCCTTGTATACATCACATCTTACCAAACCTCCACCATTCCTGCACTCAATCACTACCACTGTAACACCACACACACCACCACTCATATCCCAACTCTACTCTACTACTCTCTCATCAGGTCAACAACCTTCCCAATACACCCTCTAAATAGACTACAGACCACAGTACCTAAACTAAAAACAACCCCCTCAACCTAACATAACCCTACCGCCATACCTATTGCCCACAGAACACAATCAAAAAACTTACCTTATAAGCAAGCATATACAGAAATTGATAAAACTAATAATCTCATCCATATCCAAACTAGCACTCAGTGGAGACATCCATCCTAATCCTGGTCCCTCTATCTCCAACCCCTCCCCTCATAATCAGACTACAAACCACATCTCCCAAATCACAGCCAATAGAAAGCCAACCGACCTCCTTCTGATAAGCCTAAATATTAGAAGTATATGCAACAAGGTGCATGAATTCCATGCCACCACAGACTTCCACTCCCCTGTTGTAGTGATCCTTACAGAAACATGGTTAAACCACACATTACTAATGAGCAAATCCTCCCTGCTGGTTACAATATACTAAGAGTAGACCGACTAAACAAAAAAAGAGGTGGTACATCTATAATATTTAAGCAGCATCTAGACATCCAGATCTTAAAGTTAGCAGCTCCCCAAATAGGTAAGGAAGAAATAATACATGCCAACCTTAAAATAAACCAAAATAAAACCCTAAACATAATAGGTTGCTACTTCCCACCTGGCCACAACATCCCTCCACTTGAAAACCTCCTCAGCTGGACTACCCACCACCTACCCCAAGAAACTTTAATTCTAGGAGACTTCAACATTGACTGGCAATCCTGCTGTAGCAAACACCCAACCCATCATGTAAATCTTCATGGCTTCACCCAACTAGTCCAGTCACCTATGAGGATAAATAACTCCAACAAACACACTACCCTTGATTGGATACTAGTCAATAAGAGCCCCCAGTCATATATAGCAGGCTGCATATCTGACAGCCTCAGTGATCACTCCCCAACCTTCTTACTAAGAAAACACCTTTATAAAGCAAAACTCATCATCTACCGCCAAATACGTAAAAAAAACTAACTTCAACCCTCTCTCATTCAGCTCATCCCTAAAAGAATGTAAACTGGCAACCTCTAAAATACCTCAGACTAGATGACGCAGTTGACTACTTTAATAAAACATTCCTAAGCATCCTTAATTATCACGCCCCCATAAGACGTTCCCAAACTAGAGCCCAACAATCCCCATGGCTACAAAAAAACAAGAAGTCTGAAATGAAAAACAGGGATAAAGCATGGGACAACTGGCGCAAAACCAAAAGCCCCTCTACTAGGCAAAAATTCCTAGAACTATGCAATAGAACCAAAAAGCTTATAAAACAGGACAAAATCCAATACTACCAGTCTGCCTTACCTCCTCCCAACATAACCCCAAACAATTCTGGTCCTCAATAAACTCCATCCTCCACCCAGGTAAAGTAAGTACACCCACTCCTAACTTAACTTACTCCTCCGAAAATATTGCTACCTCTTTCAACAATCACTTCACACAAACCGTACTATCACTAGCTAGACAACAGACTCCCCCCATAAACCCACACCATCAACTAGAACTAACAATCTCCCAACTAGCTTCTCTTTCTCTCCTGTTCCTACCTCCAAAATAAAACAACTACTAACTAAACTTAAAACCACCAGATTAGCAGCAGACAACCCCCCCAGGTGAATACATTCAGCTTGCAGCTGACGCTCTAGCCTACCCCGTATCACTCTTGATTAACAGATCTCTGTCAGAAAGTTATGTTCCTACACTATGGAAAGTCTCACACATAATTCCCCTACACAAAAGAGGCCCCTCCACAGATCTAACAAATTACTGCCCCATAGCTATTCTCTCGCCACTCTCCAAAATACTAGAGAGATGCATTCATTCTCAAGTCTCAGATCACCTCTTTGCTAACAACCTCCTCTCCAACACACAACACGGTTTCCAACCTAACCATAGCACCACCACCGCCTTATGCTCGTTCTCTAACAATATCCTACAAAATAAAAATGCAGGTTATCTCTCCTCAGCTACCTTCCTAGACCTCTCTAAAGCTTTTGACATGGTCCCACACAAACAACTCATCTCTCTTCTCAATAACCTATCCTTCTCTCAACCAGTCATCAACTGGTTTCAGAGTTACCTATCTGACCGCCAACAAGCAGTTGTTTGGCAGGACAACCTATCCCCCCAACTACCAGTCTCCATAGGAGTTCCCCAAAGGTCCATCCTGGGACCCCTACTCTTCTCTATTTTCACCAATAAACTAGCCTCAGCCAAAACACATGGCACACTCATACAATACGCAGATGACTCAATCATCATCTGCACAGCCCACTCCCTACCAGAACTGCAAAAAAGTCACACAGGAAGCATTTTCTTCTATTGAAACTTAGTTATCCGATGCCCAACTAATACTCAACCCAAACAAAACAAAATTACTAATCTTCCAACCCACCAAGCCTACCCTAGACAGCTCTCACTTCAACATCACAGCAAAAGACAACACCACCATCCATCCTACAGAACACACCAAATTACTAGGAGTAGAAATAGACAATAAACTGAACTTTGACATTCACATTTCCATGACCATTAAAAAAGTGCACAAAAAACTAGGAGCGTTGTATAGAAATCAGCAATTACTTATCAAAGCAGCTAAAATTTCAGTAGCAAATTATCATCTTATCTCTACCCTACTCTATGCCTCTCCAATATTTACTAACCTTAGACAATGCGATCTAAATAAGCTCGAAACCTGCTACAACAAAATCGCCAAATTCACCACAGGGGCTTCCTACCATACTCACCACTGTCGCTTACTAGCAGAACTGGGCTGGCTAGAGCTCCCCCACCTCCTTCAATGGTACCAACTCACACTCGCCCACAAACTAATAAACCAACGACTAAAAGTCCCATCCCTCCAGAATCTACTCCAACCCTACATAACCACGAGACCACTAAGATCCAGCCACAAAAACCTCCTACAGGTCACAAGAGCCATTAACTCTGCTGGAGAAGCATTATTCTCCTGCACTATAGCCAAACTCTAGAACTCCCTCCCATTCTCAATTACCTCTGTAACTTCTTGCACCCACTTTAAATCCTTACTAAAATCACACTTCAAAACTTGCCAGATATGCCCTTGCAAGCCCCCCCCTCTAATACCATTCACTCCCCCCACCCACTACCTCTCTCAGCCCCCTATCAACAACCTACTCTAAGCAAGCTTGGCTACTCGTGTTCCCAGCTACCTACCACATAATACTAACTTCTTGTAGCAACAACTGCTAATGGCTGTTATGTACCTCAAAAACAGTTTGCATCAATTGTTCACTGATGAATCTCAACTACATTTGAACCACGTTTAGTATATGTCACCATATTTTAAAATTGTACTATGCTCTACAGCTGTTTTCCATCTGTTTTCTTCTTGTCTTGCGTCCTTAACTGGACTAATGTCTATATTTAAATGCTATTTTTTTTAACTGTATAATGCAAATAATGCTTAATGTGGAGCTTTTCTCCCTAGGCCTCCGCTGAAAACAGACCTGTGTCCAGTCGGACTCTCGCAGTCAACAAATGTAAATAAATAAATAAATAAAGATGACTATTTTATGTTTGATGGGAGAGAAAAGGACTGGAGTTTGGAAGGAGAGAAGAAAATAGTACAGTTTTGTACCTACCATAAATGTAGATGTTCGAGTGTTCACACTGCTGCAGTCATCACACTTGGGTTATCTACCGTCAGGCGGTCCCACAGTCGGCCCGAGTTCCAAAGTCTTGGTCAGGCGTCGGTTGCGGTCGCTTCTTCCCTGATGTCAGTGCGACAGGGGTATAAAGAGGCAGCCGACGCCATTTTCTTCAGTTTTTCTTGCCCCAGATATCAGGTGCCCCCAAATAGGAAGGCAATACATAATCCTAAGTAAATTACATAAGCAGAAAACAACAGCTACAGCTGTAAGCAAATACACCATATAGAAATACATCTTAGAGATTGTATAAACAGGGAGCTATAGATAAAACCCAGGTAAAAAGAGGGGAAGGTAGGAGGGTAACATGGACTGCAGCAGTGTGAACACTCGAACATCTACATTTATGGTAGGTAAAAAAAGTACAGTTTTGTACCTACCATAAATGTAGATGTCCGATAGATATGCAACTGCAGTCCTGACATATGGGTTTGTCCTGCCTCAGGCAGCCCTTCGGTCGGCCGGATTCCAAAGTCCGGGTCCGGTGTCGGCCGATGTCGCCTACTCCCCAATGTCAGAGCGACTGGGGTATAAAGGCATCCGCCGACGCCATCTTCTTCAGTGTTTCTTGCCCCAGATGCCAGGTGCCCTCCAGAGAAGGCTAAATTTGGTGAATGGATAAAAAATTCCAGACATGCACAACAGTAATAAACAGATACACCATAACAGATATCCCCAGCTAATAGAGGAAAGGGGGAATGGACCCAAAAGGAAAATTGCAGAGGGGTAGGAGGGAGGGAAAACCTGACTGCAGTTGCATATCTATCGGACATCTACATTTATGGTAGGTACAAAACTGTATTATGTCCTTCAAGAATGCAACTGCAGTCCTGACATATGGGTTGAATACCATAGCCAAGCTGGGGGTGGTAGGATCTAAGAAAGGGATGGTGTAGCTAAAATGCCCTGCAGGACTGCCGAAGCAAAGCCTGCTCAGGATCTGGAGTATAAAGGCAGGTTATAGTGTTTAGTAAATGTATGCACAGAGCTCCATGTAGCAGCCTCTAGAATGTCCTTTGTAGCTACTCCTCTCAGAAAGGCTGTGGAGGTGGCTATAGCTCTGGTGGAGTGTGGCCTAATATTGGCTGGCACACCTTTTCCATGGAAAGAATAACAGAATATGATGCAGTGTCCAATCCATTTGGAAATTGTTTGTTTGGATAAGCTACAAATAGTTGGTCAGACTTTCTGGTGGTCTTTGTTCTGTCCAAGTAGTAGCGTAATTGTCTGTGTATGTCCAAAGTGTGCAGCAGCCTTTCCCCTTTATTTTGAAGGTTGGGAAAGAAAGTAGGCAGGTGAATTGCTTGATTTAGAGACACCCTGGATATCACTTTTGGCATGAATGAAGGATTGGTTCTTAGAGAAACTCTGTCCTGATGAAAAATGAGAAAGGGAGGTACTGCCATCAGGGCCTGTATCTCCGAGACTCTTCTTGCTGAGGTAACTGCCAACAGGAAAACCGTTTTCCAGGAGAGAAATTGCATTTCTGAAGATGCTGCTGGTTCAAAAGGAGGAAGAGTTAATTTTTTCCAAGATGAAATTGAGGTCCCATGCAGGTACTGGTGGTTTTCTGGGAGGTTTGATATTCTTTATCCCTCTTAGAAACTGTCTTAGCAAAGGATGTGAAAACACAGGTGGATCACAGTTGTATTTTGCTGAGATTGCTGAAGCGTGAATTTTTATGGAAGAATATGAGAGGCCACTATGAAACATTTCTGCCAAGTATTCTAATATCTGTGGTATGCTCATTACTGATGCATCTTGACCCTTGTTGGCATTCCAGATGATGAATCTCTTCCATTTGGCTGAATAGGTTTTTCTGGTGGAAGGTCTGCGTGCTTCCAGCAAGATTTCTTGCACTTGTTCGGAAAGAGAGGTATGGGTGAAAATCATGGAACCCTCCAAGCTGTCAGCTGCAATGTTTGCCGGTTTTGATGAACAGTCCTGTAATTGTGCTGTGTTAGAAGCAGAGGCCATTGAGGCAAGGGCCACGGTTTGGTGCGAGTCATGCTCAGTAGCAATGGATACCAGTGCTGCCTTGGCCAGTCTGGAGCTATCAAAATTCCTTTCGGTTGTTCTGCTTTGATCTTCAGTAACACCTTGGTCAGTAATGGTAGAGGAGGGAATGCATAAATTGTTAGGGAATTCCAGCTGAAGGAGAGGACATCCGTTCTCTAGGCTAGAGGATGGTGCGTCCTTGAACAGAACTTCTCCAGGTGATGATTGAGGTGAGAAGCAAAGAGATCTATGTTCTGTTTTCCCCATGCACTTGTTATTTGTGAGAAAATGTGTGGATGCAGCATCCATTCATGCGGATCCAAGAAATTTCTGCTCAGCCTGTCCGCCAGAACATTGTCCTTGCCTGGAACAAACTAGGATTGCAAGTGGATGTTCAGCTTCAGGGAAATTTCCCAAAGAGTCATTGTTGGTCTGCAGAGGGGGTAAGAGTGAGTGCCTCCCTGCTTGTTTATATACCACATGACAGTGGTGTTGTCTGTCCTTATTAGCAGATGACCTTGTTGAAGGAAATTCCCAAAGGCCTCGATTGCATGTATCACTGCCAACATCTCTTTCTGATTTATGTGTAGATGCATTTCCCTGGGAGTCCATTGCCCTTGAATGCATCAGCCCTCCATGTGCGCCCCCCATCCATGATCTGAGGCGTCTGTTGTAATGGTTTGACTTGGTAGAGGTTTGTTGAAAAACATGCCTTTGTTTAAATGACTTGCTTGAGCCCACCACAAAAATTCCCTTTGCAGGCAAGGAATGAGTGGTATTATGTCTTCTAGATTTTGGCTGTGTTGAGACCATAAGCTTTTTAGGTACCATTGTAGCTTTCTCATGTGTAGTCTTGCCAGAGGTACCAGAAGAATGCAAGATGCCATGAACCCCAGGGCCTGCAGGATTTTCCCTGCGGTCAGCTGGGTGAGCTTTGCTAGGCTTTTGAAGTAATCTGGTAAATGTTCTTGCTTCTCCTCTGTGAGGAAAGCCATTTGTGATTATTTTTCTAGGAGCCAAATTGGACACACAATCTGTTGGGATGGCAGTAGTCTTGATTTTTGGATGTTGATTGTGTATCCCAAAGCCTGTAGTAACTGAATTACATAATCCAAGTGTCTTATCAAGGTTAGCTTGTTGTCTGCTTGTATAAGGCAGTCGTCCAGGTAAGGGTATATTTGAATTCCCTGGAGTCTGCAATGTGCAACTACTGATGCCAGGCATTTCGTGAATACTCTGGGCGCAGTAGATAAGCCAAACGGCAATGCTGAGAATTGATAATGCTCTGATCCTGCAAGAAATCTGAGGTATCTTCTGCAACTGTGTCTGATTGGGACATGCAGGTATGCCTCCTTGAGGTCCAGAGTAACCAGCCAAGACCCCTTGCCCAGCATGGGAAGGAGTTGCTGTAAAGTCAGCATTTTGAATTTTGGCACAATGAGAAAGGTGTTTAGAGCAGACAAATCCAGTATAGGTCTCCATTGCTTTTCTTTTCTTGGAACAAGGAACAGTCTTGAATAGAATCCCTGGCCTTGTTCCTGAGGAGGAACCTTTTCTATTGCTTTTATTTGTAACAACTTTGAAACCTGTATGAGTGCCTCTGCCCTTTGATTTAGTGGCAGGTTTGGCATGCCTTGTCTGGTTGGTAAGGTACAGAAGTGGAACCTGTAACCTTGGTCTACTATGTCCAGAATCCATTTGTCCTTGGTTAAAATGTGCCAGTTCTTTGAGAATAAGGATAATTTTCCGCCTAAAGGTCCTTCTCTTTGAGCCTTGGTGGGCGGGGTGAAAGTCAAGTCCTTGTGATTGTCCCTGTGGTGCAGCTGAACTCCCTGCGCCACTTCTCTGATTTGGAGGTTGCCATTGGCGGCCCCTGTAAGAGCCTCGGTATTGCCCTCTACCTCGAGCACGCCTGCTTCTTCCCCTTTGAAACTTGTCAGTGTCCGGAAAGGACCAATTCTTTGAAGGCCAATTCCTGCTGAATCTAGGTGGCTGAACCTGGAGGAAATCCTTGACTGTCTGTACTGATTTAGCCTTTTCCTCAATAGACTTCAACACATCCTGTGCAGTAGCACCAAAAAGCTTCTGTTTTTCCAGAGGTGCATCTAGGAGCTTTACTTTAACATGGTCTGGCAGTGGCTGTTCTTTCAGCCAAGCATGTCTACGTATAACGGCCCCTGTCATAGCTGACCTACATGAAGCTTCCAATGCATCATAACCACACTGAAGAAAATGATTGCTAACCTGCTGAGTGTTATGAACCAAATCCTGCAATGCCTTTCTATCTATAGGCTCAGGAGAAGCTAGCTTTTTCTGCAAATCATCCATTAAATAATCCTGGTACTGAAACATATGAAAAAGACAGTTAAGTGACCTCATGGCAAGGGTGGAAGAGGTATAAACTTTTTTGCCCCATCTCTCCAGGGACCTTGATTCCCTGTCTGCGGGCAAAGGGTTTTTGGCCGAGGAAGTAGCCACTCCTTTGGGCCCCTGAGAAATAGTTTCTAGATCCACAGAGTGGGCCTTAAAGAGATGTTTGTGAGTTTCAGGAACCCTGTAATATCTGTCTGGCTTGACAGGAGCAGGAGGGAGAGAATCAGGGGAAGCACTGGAGTCTGAGTATACATCATCCAAGACATCCAACACTGGAGGAATAGCTAAAGGTCTGTGCTGGGGTAACTTGAGGAAGGTACGTAGCCTTTTCCTGGAGTCAAAAATTCCTGGCCCTGCCACTGAAAATGTTCTCTCATGGAGTGGAGAACTTCTCCGAAAGAAATATCCTCTGGAGGAGAGGCAGAAGGAATTGATTCCTCAGCATCAGAGTCCTCGTAGGCCTGGAAGGATTCTTCCTGGGTATCTGAGTGCTCAGAATCCCTAGAGGCTTCATCTGAAGAGAGGGTATCTGGCTGTTCTGTCCTAGGTCTTTTGTCTGCAGGAGGCTGAGAACCCCTGTCTGGGTGCGACTGAGAACCTCTGATTAGAGAGATTAGATCAGCAGCTAGGGTAATGATCTGTTTATCAGAAGAATGGCTCTGGGGAATAGTTTTAGGAGGATGGGCCTTAGCCTGGCTGGCAGCCTTTGCACGTGTGTAGGCCTTGATGGACATGGAGACCGGAGGCCTAGCTGCCCCACGTGCAGGAGTAACTTTATCCACTGGAATGGTGTCGGGTAATTCTAGAGCTTCGGTTTCGGGAGGAAAATCCACAACCGGCACCGGGGTAACCTCCGGGACCGAAGTACATGGTAAAGCGGTGTCGTCGACCTGGAGCGGTTGAATTACCGCCTCCGAAGAGGCCGATGCACTCGCGGTAGGCTTGGGAGTGGTATCGGTGGACGACGCGGGCCGAGGATGTCAGTCCCGGTCCTTACTTTTTTTGGAAATATGTGCTGTCGGTTGTTCCGACGGCATGATATAAGCGTACTCTTCGCCAAAAAAGTCTTCGGCAAATTCTGCCCGGCGCCTGAGTGTGCGCTTATTAAAGCAAGCACAGGCAGCACAGGCCGAGAGATCGTGGTCTGGGCCCAGGCAGGGAAGGCAGTAAGAGTGGAAGTCCTTATGAGGTATTTGTTTACCACAAGACAAACAATTATTAACCTTTCCAATTTTTTCTGACATCGGCTGAGGCAAGAAAAATGTTCCCCAACGGGGTACTTAGCTTTTTGATGACTTCGGTACTGAAAACACAGGAGCTGACCGACCGGCACTTGCGAATTGCTTCTGCTTCGGGCACCGTGCGGCAAGAAAGACTGAAGAAGATGGCATCGGTGGATGCCTTTATACCCCAGCCGCTCTGACGTCGGGGAGTAGGTGACATCGGCCGACGCCGGACCCGGACTTTGGAATCCGGCCGACCGAAGGGCTGCCTGAGGCAGGACAACCCATATGGCAGGACTGCAGTTGCATTCTTGAAGGACCATCTGTACTATGTTCATCATGTTACACTGCTGCAGTCATCACACTTGGGTTGAATCCCAAAGCTAAGGCTGGGCGGTTGGTACTAAACAGGGTTTGGAGAAGCTAGTAGGCCCTGCAAAACTTCAGTGGCAAAGCCAGCTCTGGTTTTTGAGTATAGAGGTAAGTGGTAGTGCTTGGTGAAGGTGTGCACTGAACTCCAAGTTGCAGCTTCCAAAATATCCTTGGTTGGTACCCCTCTGAGGAAGGCTGCTGATGTTGCTGTAGCCCTGGTGGAATGAGGCCTAATGTTACCAGGTACAGGTTTCCCATGGTGTGTGTAGCAGAAATGGATACAATGTCCTATCCATTTTGAAATGGTCTGTTTTGTTATAGGCTTTCCTTGAGATCCTGCACTATAGGATACAAAGAGCTGATCAGATTTTCTGAAAACCTTTGTTTTATCCAAGTAGAAACGTAATTGCCCGTGAATGTCCAAAGAGTGTAGGAGCCTTTCCCCTTTATTCTGGGGGTTTGGATAAAAGGTGGGTAAATGAATGGTTTGGTTTAGAGCCACACTGGATACCACCTTTGGCATAAAGGAAGGGTTAGTTCGTAAAGAGACTCTGTCTTGATGAAAAATGATGAAAGGCTCCACTGCCATTAGGGCCTGTAGCTCTGAGACTCTTCGTGCTGAAGTTATTGCTAGCAGCAGGGCAGTTTTCCATGATAAAAACTGTAAATCAGCTGAAAAAGCTGGCTCGAAGGGCGGTAGTGTAAGTTTTTCCAAAACAAAACTGAGGTCCCAAGTTGGTGTTGGTGCTCTTCGGGGCGGTCTTATGTTCTTAGCCCCTCTGCCTTAATAATGGATGTGAAAAAATAGGAGGATCCGTGTTGTAATGAGCTGAAATAGCTGAAGCGTGGATCTTTATAGATGAAAAGGAAAGGCCTTTGTGCAACATCTCAGTTAAATATTGCAGAATCTGAGGAATATTTGGGCCAAGAGGATTTTGGCCTTTAGCCTGGTTCCAGGCGCAGAATCCTTTCCATTTGTCTGAGTAGGTTTTCCTGGTGCTGGGTCTCCTGGCCTCCAGAATGACATCCATAACAGCTGTACAGAGGAGTGTTGACTGGTTGTTTAGATAATCTGCCATGCAGCCAGATTTAAAGTCTTGAGCTGGCTGTGTAGAATCTGATTGTTTTGCTGAGTCGGCAGGTGAGGAATTTGAGGTAAAATCCATGGTGGGTCTTGAGCCATGTTCCTTAATATTGGATACCAGTGTTGGCGTGGCCAGTCTGGAGCAATGAGTATCATTTGTGGCCTCTCTAATCTGGCTTTTAGCAGCACCTTTGCCAGAAGAGGCAGTGGAGGAAAGGCATGCACTGTTAGTGTTTTCCAGCTGAATGAGACGGCATCCACTTTCCAAGTTAGAGTGTGGTATGTCCTTGTGCAAAACTTTCGCAGTTGGTAGTTTTGGGGGGAGGCAAACAGATCTATGTCTGGGCTCCCCCATTTTCGAGTTATCATTGTGAATACTTGTGGGTCTAGTTTCCACTCATGAGGATCCATGATATTTCTGCTTAGTTTGTCTGCCAATGTATTTTTCTTTCCTGGCAGGAATTGTGCTTGTAGTTGAACTTGGTAAGTCAGTGCTGTGTTCCACAAGGTCATTGCTTGCCTGCATAGGGGGTAGGAATGTGTGCCCCCTTGTTTGTTTATGTACCACATCACTGTGGTGTTGCCCGTCTTTATTAGAAGTTGTCCTTGATGTAGGAGGTCCTTGAAAGCTGTTAGGGCATTTTGTACAGCTAGCATCTCTTTTTGATTGATGTGGAGATGCATTTGATCTGCAGACCATTTTCCCTGAATACACTGTCCTGCCATGTGTGCTCCCCAGGCGTAATCAGATGCATCTGTTGTCATTGTTTGCCTGGCTGTGGGCAAGGTGAAAGGCTGACCCTTGTTGAGGTGACATGCCTGAGCCCACCATAGAAACTCCTGTTGAAGGCAGGGAATTAGTGGTATTATTGTTTCCAAGCTGTGGCTGTGTTGAGTCCATACGCTTTTCAGGTACCATTGTAATTTCCTCATATGCAGTTTGGCATATGGTATTAGTAGTATGCAAGATGCCATGAATCCCAAGGCCTGCAGAATTTTTTCTTGCAGGGAGTTGGGTCTTTGTTGCGATCATTTTGAAGTATTGAGTCAGTTGTCCTTGCTTGTCTGGCGTGAGATAAGCCATCTGGGCCGTTGTATTTAAGCTGGCACCCAGGAATATTATGTCTTGTGAGGGCACTAGTTTTGACTTCTTGTCGTTTACTGTGTACCCTAGGCAACTTAGTAGGTTTTTTACAAACGCCAGATGTTTTAAAAGAATGTCCTTGCTGTCTGCTTGAATAAGGCAGTCGTCCAGGTATGGATATATTTGGATTCCTCTTTGTCTGCAGTATGCAATTACTGGTGCCAGGCATTTTGTGAAGACCCTGGGTGCAGTAGATAAGCCAAAGGGCAGTGCAGACAATTGGTAATGAGTTGTACCTGCTATAAATCGGAAGTATCTTCTGCAATTTTGTCTGATAGGGACATGCAGGTATGCCTCCTTGAGGTCCAACGTTACTAGCCAAGCCTTCTTGCCCAGCATGGGAAGAAGTTGCTGTAGTGTGAGCATCTTGAACTTGGGTACTTCCAGGTATGTGTTTAGAATTGAAAGGTCCAGAATGGGTCTCCAGGATTTGTCCTTTCGGGGAACCAGAAAGAGTCTTGAGTAAAATCCTTGTCCTTGCTCCTGTGTAGGAACTTGTTGAATGGCTTTCATGTCCATGAGTGCTGTAATTTGTCTTTGAGCATCTGCCCATTGATTTGATGGCAGGTTTGGCATTCCTTTTATCCTTGGTAAAGTGTGAAAGTGGAACCTGTATCCTTGAGTTACAATATTTAGGACCCATTTGTCTTTTGTGATGATGTGCCAACTGTCTGCAAAAAGTGCAAGTTTTCCTCCCAAGGGAGCTGCCAAGAGTGATTTGCTTGGCAGTCTGAGGGGTAAGTCATTGTGATTGTCTTCTGATAGTTTGAGACCTGTCTTCTCCTCCTTTCTGGGTTGTGGCACCCCATTGTCGTGGCTTGTAAGAGCCTTGTGGCTGACCTCTGCCCCTTGGGCGTCTGTATTTGCCCCCTCTGAGGTCTGTCAGAAGTTGGCAAGGACCAGTTTTTGGTTGGCCAATTTCTGCTGAAACGAGGGAGTTGGACCTGTAAAAAAAATCCTTGACTGTCTGCATAGATTTTGCCTTATCCTCCATTTTCTTAAAAACCTCTTCTGCTTTCACACCAAATAAAACATTCTGCTGTAAGGGTGCATCCAATAACTTTGCTTTAACATGATCAGGTAAAGTTTGTTCTTTTAACCAAGCATGCCTACGAATGACAGACCCTGTTACAGCTGTTCTGCAAGAAGCTTCCAATGAATCAAATCCACATTGCAAAGTATGTTTTCCCACTTGTTCTGCTGCATGCAACAAATCTTGCATTTCCTTGTAATCAGGCTGCTCTGTATGTGTGCTCATTTTTTGTTTTAATTAAGACATCAAATATTGTTGATATTTCAGCATGTGAAACTGGCAATTTAAGGCCCTCATAGCTAGAGTAGCTGAGGTATATACTTTCTTTCCCCATCTGTCTATTGCACTAGAATCCCTTTTAGACGGTACAGGATTTTTAGCAATAGAGGCCTTAACCCCTTTGGGACCCTGGGAAATGGTTTCTGGGTCAGCAACAGGGCTTTTATATAGGAATTTATGTGAGTCAGAGACTCTGTAGTATCTGTCTGGTTTGGCTGGTGCAGGAGGTAATAAATCTGGGTTAAGGCTAGATTCTGAATAAATATCATCCACAATGTCTAACACAGGTGGAATAGCAAGGGGTCTGTGCTGGGGTAGTAAGAGGAACTCTCGGAGCCTTTTCTTAGAATCAGAGTAATCCTGGCCTTCCCAGTGGAAATGTTTCCTCATGGTATGTAAAGTTTCCCCAAAAGAGTAGTCTTCTGGGGGAGATGCTGAAGGAATAGACTCTTCAGCATCAGAGTCTTCATAAGGGGGAAAAGAGTACTCCTGTTCCTCAGAAGAATCTGAGGTAATGGAAACCTGGTCAGAGGAAGCGTAGTCCTCCTCCTGCCTAGGCCTTTTGTCAGGTGGGGGATGGGAACCCCTGATTAGGGTAATTAAGTCTTCGGCCATCTTAAGCATCTGTTTCTTAGGCATGGGGCCTTGCACTGGAGACTGCTGTTAAGGCTTCCTTACTTTTAATGGAGTTTTCAGTTTTGCAAAGGATTTAATAGTAAGTTTAGTCGGTCTGAAGACACCTTCAGCAACTGACGGCCTTTCAACTGCACCAGAATCCCCATCAGCCATGGAGTCGGAAGGGCCTACAGATAAAGGCTCTGGAGGCCCTGCAATCTCCGTTTAGGAGTCGGATGCAGGCTGGGGTTCTAAATCAGCGGTCGTCAGGGGCTACATAGGCGCCTCACTGAAAACCGGAGAACCGGCAACTGGCCTAGCAGAGGCCTCGGTGTCTGATTTGGGTCTTGGTTGCTTGTCCTTATCTTTGAGCTTTTTATGCATCCCGGTCGTCGGTTGCTCCGAACGGATGGTATAATTAAATTTTCTACCAAAATAATGTCGAGCGAACTCAAACCGACGTTTAATAGTTCATTTGTTAAACCTAGCACAAAACCGACAACCTGTGATGTCGTGGTCTGGGCCTAGGCAAGGGATAAAATAAGAATGAAAATCCTTATGAGGTATTTGCTTCCCACAAGAAATGCAATTATTAACTTTTTCTGACATCTGACTGAGGAAAGAAAAGGTTCCCCAACAGGGTACTTAGCTTTATTGAAGACTTCTGTCTGAAATTCGAATGAAAATCTCAGGAGTTGGCCGACCGGCACTTGCGAACTGCTTCTGCTTCGGGCACCACGCAGCAAGAAAGACTGAAGAAAATGGCGTCGGCTGCCTCTTTTATACCCCCGTCGCACTGACGTCAGGGAAGAAGCGACAGCAACTGACGCCGGACCAAGACTTTGGAACTCGGGCCGACTGTGGGACCGCCTGACGTCAGATAACCCAAGTGTGATGACTGCAGCACTGTAACACAATGAACATCTGACTGCTCTCATGAAATTTTAATGGCAGCACTTCACTAATGAAAAGGAAAGAAATATAAGAAGTAATAAAGCTGCAGAAATAATAATGCGCTTCACCAGAAATGCCAATTAAACAAAAAGGAACCAGAGAAATTGCCAGAAGCAGGATATTAATTGTTTACATCAGCAAAGTGTAGCAGAGAAAGAAAAGTGGGTCATCCACACTAGGGAAGACGGTTTTACACATAACTGCTAGTGATGTGGACACAGACGGCTTTTCAATAACCAACCTAACCTAAAGAAAATGAACACATTGTACATTCTTGCCTCAGTTTGCAAGTCTTAAAGAAACATGACAATATGGATAGGAAATCCAGGGATGTGCCAGACTCTGCCGTACCAAGCAGTATAAAAGCTGCAAGGAATATCAATACTCTGTTACGGATGAATATGGACTGTAGGGAGTAGAGGAAGGTTGAGGGATCAGCAAACTCAGTGTGGAGGAATAAAACATTGGCTACTGTACTGAGTGATATATAGAGATACTGCTGCTACACACTAGCTCAGTGGATGAGATCTCTGTCACTCCCCAAGGTCAAATGATGGGGGGTGGGGTGTATGTTATCATGCCTGTATGAGCTTTTTTGTTAGGTATCCCAGCTTCTGTCCACCTTACAAAAATAAGTTGGTTTGCTGGCTGTCATAGTGGCTACTGTAAATTGTGTTACATTATACGTGACAAAACCCCAGAGGGAATCAGTACACTCAAAAGTTACAATAGAGACAGAGGCCTGATCAGGGTATTAGTTTGTGGTGAGTTACTTGAAACCACAGAGGTTTACAAGTGGTTAGAGATAAGTAGTCCTGCTTAGAGGCCACACACACCAATAACTGTGAGGCTGTCAGTGAGGAACACACTTTTTCTAAGAAGATTGTTGTTGCATCTGAATGAAGGATGTGAAGGGCGAGATGTACGGAGAAAGGAAAATGCTAGTGTGTGTACTTCATTTCTAATATGCTTTCATAATAAGATAATGATAACTGACAACCATGGTGATGCAGCGGTAGCATTGTCACCTCACAGTAAGAGGTTTGCCCGTTCGATTTTCGGCTGGAGCACCTTCTGTATGGAGTCTGAATGTCCTCCTCGCGGCTGAGTGGCGTTCCCAAGACATGCATGAATGGGCATGCCTTTGCTGAAGGTTTGGCGTCGGGCTGGCACCTCGGCACCGTAAAAATCGACTGTCAATCACTAGCGGACTGGAGTTTCGCTGTGGCGACCCCTAACCGGGAAAAGCTGAAAGAAAAACAAGTACAGTTGTGTACCTACCATAAATGTAGATGTTCGAGTGTATTCACTGTTACAGTCATTACACTTGGGTTATCCTGCTGGCAGGCTACCCGCAGCCAGCCTGAATTCCAAAGTCCTGGTCCAGAGTCGGTTGCTGTCGCCTCTTCCCTGACATCGGTGCGCTAGGGATATAAAAGATGCAGCCGATGCCATTTTCTTCAGTTTTTCTTGCCCTAGATGTCGGGTGCCCCCAAAAGGGTAGACTGTAAATATTATGATCATAAAAAAGCATGCACATAACCTTCATCTACAAGCAAATACACCACATAGGTTGTATAGAATAGAGAGGTACAGATAAGTCCCAGCAAAGGAAAAAGGGGGATGGTGGGAGGGTAACCTGGACTGCAACAGTGAATACACTCGAACATCTACATTTATGGTAGGTACACAACTGTACTATGTTCATCGTGTTTCACTGTTGCAGTCATTACACTTGGGTTGAATCCCAAAGCTGAGGTTGGGTGGCTGGGCCTAAATAGAGTTTGGAGTGGCTATGAGGCCCTGCAGAACAAAGCCTGCTCTGGATTTAGAGTAGAGAGGTAACTGGTAGTGCTTTGTAAAAGTGTGTACTGAAGTCCAGGTTGCAGCCTCCAAAATGTCCTTGGTTGGTACTCCTCTGAGGAAGGCTGCTGATGTGGCTGCTGCTCTGGTAGAATGTGGCCTAATGCCCTTGGGCACTGATTTGCCATGTTGTGAATAGCAGAAACGAATGCAGTGGCCTATCCATTTTGAAATAGTCTGATTTGAAATGGCTTTTCCTTGCGATCCTGCAGCATATGCTACTAAGAGTTGCTTAGTCTTTCTGAAGGCTTTAGTTTTGTCCAAGTAAAAGCGTAGCTGTCTGTGTATGTCCAAAGAATGCAGAAGTCTCTCCCCCTTATTCTGTGGGTTTGGATAAAAGGTAGGCAAATGTATGGTTTGGTTAAGAGCCACACTGGACACTACCTTAGGCATAAATGTCGGGTTTGTCCTTAGAGAAACCCTGTCCTGATGGAAAATAATAAAAGGTTCCACAGCCATTAGTGCCTGTAACTCTGAGACTCTTCTTGCTGAAGTTATTGCTAGGAGAAGAGCGGTTTTCCATGACAAGTATTTTATCTCTGCTGTATTGGCTGGCTCAAAAGGTGGCAGTGTGAGTTTTTCCAAGACAAAATTGAGGTCCCATGTAGGTATTGGAGCTCTCCTTGGAGGTCTTATGTTTTTCGCCCCTCTGAGAAACTGTCTTAGCAGTGGATGAGAAAAAATTGTTGGGTCCGTATTGTAATGAGCTGAAATGGCAGAGGCATGGATCTTAATTGATGAGAAGGATAGGCCTTTGTCCAGCATCTCAGTTAGGTATTGCAAAATCTGAGGAATATTTGGTACAAGCAAGTCAATTCCCTGCGCTTGGTTCCAAGCACAGAATCTCTTCCATTTTTCTGCATAAGATTTTCTGGTGCTGGGCCTCCTGGCCTCCAAAATAACATCCATAACTGCTTTAGAGAGAGGTGTGTTCTGAATGATTACATTATCCGTCATGCAGCCAGATTTAGGGTTCTGAGCTGGCTGTGCAGGATCTGGTTGTTCTGTTGCGTCAGCAAATGAGGCATTAGAGGCAATGTCCAGGCTGGGCCTTGAGACAAGCTCTTTAGGATTGGGTACCAGTGCTGGTGTGGCCAGTCTGGGGCGATCAGTACCATTTTTGGCTTCTCTTGTCTGACCTTTAGTAGTACCTTAAATAGGAGAGGCTACATTGAAGCTGTTTTTACTGCATTTAACTTAATATTGCACTTGGAATCCTTGTTTGTTACTATTTGACTGTATTTGTAGCAAATTCTTCTGTGTAAGCTGTAGTAGCCGATTCATAGCATTTATAAGTGTTTGCTGTACCTGTTTCTGCCTGTTTTGTGAAAAAAAAGAAAAAAATATCTCTTGTTTTTCCTGCTTTACTAGTTTAGTCCAGTTTCAGAGTTGCTGATTCCTGGGCTTTGGTTGTAGTTCCTGTGTACTGTTTCCTTGCCTTATTTGGGGGAGAGGAAGTTACCTTGCTTACCAGTGGGAGTGGGAAGCATTGAGCTGCCTTTTGTCCAGTTTTGTGAGGTTTCAGCCAGTAACTAGTAGTTTATTGGTCGTTTTGGGCCAGTTTCTAGCTTTTTCCAGCCCCTGGTATAAAACGCGTAAACGCAGCGTTAGCTGATTTAGCATGGAGCTGCCACTGTTGCACACTAGGGCAGCCAGTTAGGCAGGTTTAAACTATTCGGCTACCTAAAGTCCACTCTTCAAATTTTCCCTTAAAACTACCTTCCTCGAACTATACTACTGATCTAATCAGCGTATCCTATAACTAAAAAGATCATCTCCACTTGACTCCAAGTAGACTATTCTCTATCTGTTAAACCTAGCACTTGCTCCTACAGTACTTATTACCTTGATACGGCACTCTTGTCATAGATAGTACCCCAAAAGGAAACCCCATTTCTCGGTCACCCACGTCCCCCTGAATCTTTTTAAAGTTTTTGTCTATCCTTCTAGCATGTCGAGGGATCAGTTGCTAGTGTCCTCTCCTGCTCAGCTGGTGAACCTGGGAATACTGAGGCAATGTTACAATTGCCTCATGTACACAGACAACCCTCTCCTCCTCCCACAAAACACAAATCCATGTGAGAGATGCAACTATACGGCCAAACTGGAGGCTGAGCTCTCTCAACACAGGACTGGCAAGACCAGTCAGGAGGAGAAGGTTACCACACACACTATAGACCCAGTCTCACATAGCACCATTACAACCTCAAATCATACACATAAACACACAAAGACATACTCGGAGGCTCTGATCAAAAATCTACCAAAACAGCAGAGGCCACCAAAGCAGACACCCAAACAACCACCACCTCAGAACACAACACCTGCAACACATAGACCTCACAGTCAGAGTGTCAAACAGTCACAGCCCTTAAGGCCAAACCCAATGCCAGACACACTAGTCATTGGTGACTCCATAGTCAGACACACTGCCGTCCCGCTCACCAGACTGAGTAAGGAGAAGGTCACAGTAAGCTGCCTGTCGGGCGCTAGAATCCGCCACATAACGCAAGCACTCAGGTCTCTCAACAGCAAGTACAAATATGACTCAGTCATTGTCCACGCTGGTGTAAACGACCTGAGACGTCCCTCCTTGGACTACATGAAAAGAGACATTGAGGAGCTCTCTGATTATGTAGCCCAGGCAGGTATGACCCTGACCTTGAGCAGTATCCTACCTTCACCAAGAGTGATGCCACAATACAGAGATAAGATGATCAGCTTTAACAATTGGCTTAAACACTGGTGTCATTCAAAGGGGATCCAGTATCTGTCTGCCTGGGATGACATGCTGGACAAGCCACGCTGCTTCGCAAGGGACGGCTTGCACCTGTCACCCCTGGGATTCGCGATATTGGCAAAGGCTCTTGCCACCCCCATAGTGCCTTTTAGGCAAGGCTCAAATTCTAAACCTACCACCCTAGAACACAAAAAGGAAAAAACTAAGGGTAATGCTGCTCAATGCCAGAAGTCTCAATCTCAAAATGCACGCACTCGAGGCCCTTCTCAGTATGGAGAACATCGATGTCTGTGCTGTGACAGAAACCTGGTTCAAGGCTCCTGAGAGCACCCCAGCGCTATCAGGTTTTACCTCATATCATGCGTTCCGGCCCCAAAATCCGGACAATACCAAGAAAGGAGGGGGTATCCATATTCATCAAGGACACCCACACCTCAAGACTGGTGGCAACGCACGATGCATCGGAGACCATCCAGGTGCAATTAACCATAGGCAAGACTGCTCTGCAAATTGTAGCATGTTACAGGCCACCCTCACAAACTCAGGAACCTCACATGGCCTTCCTGAAAACACTAGAGGGGATAAATGTATCACCAAACACCATCATACTAGGTGACTTCAATTACCCTAATATAGACTGGGAACACTACTCAAGACCAAACACCCTAGCCCAAAAGTTCCTGGAATTCATAAACTCAAATGCCATGGAACAACTAGTCACCATCCCCACAAGAGGAGATAACATACTTGATCTCATCATCACGAACATGGGAGCACAATGTTCAACACTGGAAGTATACCCCTCACTGGTGAGATCAGATCACAAACTAATCTCGCTGGAGGTCCTCATCTCACCCCCACCTGAAATAAAAAAGACCACAGTAAAGAACTTCTCAAAAGCCGACTTCACACTTCTAAAGACTAGTGTGGTCTCCTTTAAGGCTCCGGAACGGGCCGAAAACAGTACTCAAGCCGCTGAATCACTTACAAACACCTTCTACCAGCACCTGCAGGACTGCATGGATAAGGCAATCCCAAACAAAACAAAGACTCTTAGTACCAAAGGCAAGCGTCCAGTCTGGTGGACCCCAGCCATAAACAAACTCTACAATAAAAGGAGGAAGCTACTACAAGATAGAGCAAAATCCTTAAAAGGTAAGACACCCTTGATCACTATAAGTAAAAACTAAGAGCTCTCATAAAATCATCCAAAGCAAATTTGAGAGAAAAATAGCTAAAGACTCAAAAGACAATCATAAGGCCTTCTTTAGCTATGTTAGAAACCTAGGAGGAAACTCCCAGATATGCTCAGAACTAGTTCAAAATGATGTGAAGATTACTGATCCTACAGACATTGCCAACATACTGGCTGACAGGTTCAGTGCAAACTTCTCCCCTCCCCCAAAAGGAGAGATATCTATACCAAACGATTGCAGCCCCCCAAACATCTCCAGCGCCCAAGTGAGAACTGCTCTCTCCAAAGCAAAAAACACAGCATCCATGGGACCTGATGGTGTCCCCGGCTGTGTGCTCCACGAACTCAATGAGGAATTAAACCCACAGCTAGGACAGCTGTTTAATCAAAGTCTTACCTCTGGATACGCCCAGGGAGTGGCGCACTGCAACTGTGGTCCCACTTCACAAAGGCGGTGCCTCCACCGACCCTGGAAATTACCGGCCCATTAACTTGACAAGCCTTATCTGCAAAGCCATGGAGAGGATCATAATGGACCTCATAAATAAAGACATAGGGAATTTGCAGACTTTGGATCCAACCCAGTTTGGCTTTGTCAAAGGCAGATCATGCCTTTTAAACTTGGTTGACTTCTTGAAACAGTCACCAAAGCCATTGGCGAGGAAAGGCAGTCCATACAGCCTACCTCGATCTGGCTAAGGCCTTCGATACAATACCCCACTCGGGTATCACTGAAAAACTCATCAGCTTAAATGTTAACCCATACATCACAAGATGGGTTGCAAACTGGCTGAGTGACAGAACCCACAGGGTCAGAGTTGCTGGCGCCATGTCAGACTCAAAACCTGTCACAAGTGGTGTCCCACAGGGCTCAGTCCTGGGCCCACTCTTGTTTGGCATCTACTTTTCCAAGTACAAGCAAACACAGGAGGGTTATGGCTGACAAAGTTTGCAGATGACTGCAAACTGGGCCATAGTAGAAAACACATCTGACACAGATATCCTTCAGAAGGGTCTCACAGAAACGGATAACTGGTGCCAGAGCCACGGCCTGAAGTTAAATGCCAAAAATGCATAGTCATACCCTTTGGGAAAAACAAGGTTACCCCTAGCTACCAAATAGGTGGCAATCCACTGAGCACAGAAGAAGTTATCAGGGACCTGGGGACCCAGGTTGATAGTAGTCTGTCATTCGACACCCATGTAGCTAAAGTAGTTAGGAAGGCCTTCTACATTGCCCACCTTATCATGAAGGGATTCTCATCTAGATCAAGGGAGGTCATAGTCTCCCTTTACTCATCACTCATCAGACCAATGATTGAGTACAATGCCCCATTCGGGATGTATCTGACCCGACACTTGCAGCAGCTGGAGAGGCCACAAAAGTTCCTCACCAAAAGGATAAAGGGTCTCAAAAATCTGTCCTATGCTGACCGACTGAAAGAACTCCAGCTCTATTCAGTCGCCACTTGCTCAGAGGTGACCTTTGCCTAACATACAAGGCCATGTCAAACCCAGATTTGATGAATATGCTTCACCTCAAAAAATCTAGATCCATCAGAGCCACAAGGGCGGGAGACTTAAACCTCGACACGGCTATTAATAGGACGTGCTGGAGGGATAGATTCATCACCCAAAGACTCCCTATGCTGTGGAACAAAATCCCGGTACATGTGAGGCAGAGCACCTCGCTGGCCTTGTTCAAGAGAAATCTTGACCAATGGATGGGAGATCACAGATATACCCCAGGGATTACCTCAGTGTCACTGCTCGACAGAGGCACAGCAAAATAATGGGTATAGTTCCCCATACTAAAGGGGTGGCGTAAGCCACAAAACGATGGGCTAGGCTTGTAAATGCCCTCGGGCAGATAGCCTAGTATGAACCTATGAACCTATGAATAGGGAAGGCATATACTATAAGGGCTTTTCAGCTGAATGAAAGGGCGTCCACTTTCCATGCTTGCTTGTGATAAGTCCGAGTGCAGAATCTCTGTAGCTGGCAGTTGTGAGGGGAGGCGAATAGATCTATGTCTGGGCATCCCCATTTCCCTGTTATCATGTTGAAGATTTGTGGACCTAGTTTCCACTCGTGAGGATTCATGAGGTTTCTGCTTAGTTCGTCTACCAAAGCATTTGTCTTTCCTGGCAGGAACTGTGCTTGCAGATGTACTTGATAAGTCAAAATGTTGTGTTCCACAAAGTCATGGCTTGTCTGCAGAGGGGGTAGGAATGTGTGCCCCCTTGCTTGTTTATGTACCACATGACTGTAGTATTGTCCGTCTGTATCAGCAGTTGTCCTGGATGAAGTAGGTCCTTGAAGACTGTCAGGGCATTTTGTACAGCTAGCATCTCTTTTTGATTGATATGAAGATGCATTTGGTTTGTGGGCCATGTGCCCTGAATACATTTTCCTGCCATGTGCGACCCCCACGCATAATCTGATGCATCTGTTGTTAGTGTCTGCCTGGCAGTGGGTAAGGTGAATGGCTGTCCCTTGTTGTGGTGACAGGTGTGTGCCCACCATTGAAATTCCTGTTGTAGGCAGGGAATGAGAGTAATTACTGTTTCTAGGCTGTGGCAATGTTGAGTCCAAACACTTTTTAGATACCATAGTAGTTTCCTCATATGCAGTCTTGCATATGGAATTAGTAGAAAGCAGGATGCCATGTAGCCCAGAGCCTGCAGAATTTTTCTTGCAGATAACTGTGTCTTTGCTGCCATGTTTTTTAAGTAAGAAGTCAGTTGCCTTTGTTTGTCTGGCGTGAGATAAGCCATCTGGGCAGTTGTATTTAAGCTTGCACCCAGGAATATTATCTCTTGAGAGGGTAATAGTTTTGATTTATTTTCGTTTGCTGTGTACCCTAGGCAAATTAGTAATCTTTTTACAAATGCCAGATGCTGTAGTAGAATATCTTTGGTCTTTGCTTGAATAAGGCAGTCGTCCAAGTAGGGATATATATGAATTCCTCTTTGTCTGCAAAATGCAATTACTGGTGCCATGCACTTTGTGAAGACCCTGGGCACAGTAGATAAGCCAAAGGGCAGTGCAGAGAATTGGTAGTGCATTGAGACAGCTATGAATCTGAGGTATCTTCTGCAAGATTGTCTGATTGGGACATGCAGGTATGCCTCTTTGAGGTCCAAAGTTACAAGCCAAGCCTTCTTGTCCAGCAGCTGCTGTAGAGTCAACATTTTAAATTTTGGGACGTCCAGAAAAGTATTTAGAATAGACAGGTCCAGAATTGGTCTCCAAGCTTTGCCCTTTCTTGGTACTAAGAAAAGTCTTGAGTAAAATCCTTGTCCCTTCTCTTGCTGTGGCACTGGCTGGATAGCCCCCATGTCCATGACAGATGAAATTTGTTTTTGTGCCTCTGCCCATTGATTGCGTGGTAGGTCTGGCATACCTTTTGCCTTTGGAAGGGTGTGAAAGTGGAACCTGTAGCCCTGAGAGACTATATTTAAGACCCATTTGTCTTGGGTGATCTTGTGCCAATTTTGTGAAAAAAGTGCTAGCTTTCCCCCTAAGGGTGCTGCCAAAAAATAAGTGCTTGGCATAGGCAGAGGGAAGTCATTGGGACTGTTTTCTATAAGGCTGTGATTTGTCTTCTCCACTTTTGGAGGTAGAAGCATCCCATTGTTTGGGCCTGTATGAGCCCTGGTGCTGTTGCCTGCCTCTAGGGCGTCTGAATCTGCCTCTTTGTGGTCTGTCTGACACTGGAAAGGACCAATTCTTAGAGGGCCAGTTCCTGCTAAATCTGGGTGGCTGTACCTGTAAGAAATCCTTTACTGTCTCCATAGATTTAGCCTTATCCTCCATTTTCTTCAACACCTCTTCTGCCTTAACACCAAACAAAGTATCATGCTGTAATGGAGCATCCAATAATTTTGCTTTAACATGATCAGGCAGATTCTGTTCCTTTAACCAAGCATTCCTTCTAATAACAGAACATGTAACAGTGGCCCTGCACGAGGCCTCCAGTGAATCATAGCCACATTGCAAAGTATGTTTTCAAACTTGTTCAGCAGCATGCAATAAATCCTGCAAATCTTTGCTCTCAGAACATTCAGAATTTGTCAACATTTTGTTTCAACAAAGACATTAAGAATTGCTGATATTTGAGCATATGAAATTGACAATTTAAAGCCCTTACAGCCAAGGTAGCAGAAGTGTAAACTTTTTCCCCCATCTGTCCAAATCCCTAGAATCTTTATCTGAGGGGACATGGTTTTTAGCAGAAGCAGCCTTGACCCCTTTGGGACCCTGTGAGATAGTTTCTGGGTCAGCAGCAGGATTAGCAGCAGGGTTTTTGTAAAGAAATTTATGGGAGTCTGGAACCCTGTAGTATCTGTCCAGCTTAACAGGAGCAGGAGGTAAAGAGTCTGGAGACAGGCCGGACTCTGAAAATACATCATCTACTATGTCTAGAACAGGGGGAATTGCAAGAGGTCTGTGCTGAGGAAGTAAAAGAAAGTCTCTAAGTCTTTTCTTAGAATCGGAATAATCTTGGCTCTCCCAGTTTAAATGCTCCCTCATGGTATGCAGGGTTTCCCCAAATGAATAGTCCTCAGGAGGAGAAGCTGAAGGAATAGAATCTTCAGCATCAGAATCCTCATAGGGAGGAACAGAATATCCCTGTTCAGAAGAGGAATCAGAAAAAATGGAAACCTGATCAGAGAAATCATATTCAGTGTTTTGCCTAGGCCTCTTATCAGGAGGGGGATGGGAATCCCTGATCAAAGTAATTAGGTCTTCGGCCATTTTGAGCATCTGTTTCTTAGACATAGAAGTCTGTCCTGGAGAATGCTGTACTGGTTTCCTTGTCTTTAAAACTGTTTTAGACTTTGTCTTGGATGCTGAAGTAGGCTTTATATAAAGTTGTGTACGTCTGAAGACACCCTCAGAAGCCGAATGCCTGCTCAGTGGCTCCAGACCCATCTGAGGGATTAATTTCCGAAGGGCCAATACCTTGAGTATCCAGAGGCCTAGCTGTCTACACGTGGGAGTCGGAGTCGGCCTGTGGCTCTGAGGTAGCGGGAGTCAGGGGCTGCGAAAGCGCCTCACTGAGCACTGGCGAACCAGCGACTGGCCTAGAAGAGGCTTTGTCGTCGGTTTTTGGACCTCAGATGCTTGTCCTTGTCTTTATCCTTGCGTTTTTTATGAATTCCGGTCATCGGTTGTTCCAACGGCATTATACAGTTAAACCTTCTGCCAAAATAATGATAAGCAAAATCGTACCTATGCTTAATAGTGCATTGGTTAAATCTAGTACCAAACCAACAACTAGCAAAGTCGGGGTCAGGGCCTAGGCAAGGAATACAGTAAGAATGAAAATCCTTATGAGGTATTTGCTTCCCACAAGAAAAACAATTGTTAACTTTTTCTGACATCGGTCTGGAGCAAGAAAAAAGTTTCCCCAATGGGGTACTTAGCTTTATTGAAGACTTCAGATCTGAAATTCGAGTTCGAAAATCTCAGGCGTCGGCCAACCGGCACTTGCGAACTGCTTTTGCTTCGGGCATCGTGCAGCAAGA